>NC_142789.1:18412372-18719372 GCF_988280905.1 Pimephales promelas
CAAAAACACCCATCCGCTGTGTGAACTGTAAAGCTTTCCCAGTTTATAATGTTACTCCATTTGACATGTCCTGGATCATCTGCCAGGCCGGGAACCAGAGTGACAGGATATTCCTGTAACTTTTATGAGGAAAGCAAGCAAGTGAAGAATCTGGCATGAGATGGAGCGACATAACCGAGCAGGGTTCCTTCCTTCCCTCTGAAACAATGCATATCTCAATCAGTGTCAGTGAACGCTGATTTGAGCATCGCAAGTGCTACAATCATATCCAAATGTGGATGATAACCAGAGTACAGTAATTTCCACCAAATGAGAAGCAGAACAAAAATCAAGCGATTTCCTAATCAAAAATGCTTAACGGCGGACAATGCGAGAGGTGCAGTGGGGGCCCTCGTTCTCTCCATCCAGGAGAGCCAGTGACTCATCCTTCACTCTTTCCATCCCTCCTCCTGTCCTATGATTCATGGGCTCAGGGGGGGCCCCATCTCCCTGGAGAAATTAACAGTGATTTTAATTGCGTAGACATCTCCAATTCATTACTGCCCACTCGCACAAATTTTCACCCTCTCAGGTGTCAAATGGCACTTAACATCTCTGCCAATCACGGCAGCACTAGAGGAGAGCTGAAGGAGATGGGAAGCGTGTGGCGGGTGCGCCGGGCCCCCCGGTGCCGAGACGACGTGGAGGACCCCTCACTTCAACTCCTGCAACCCTGCACACACACACACACGCAGATCAGTCTAAATGGTCGTATGTGTTGAAGAAAAAGACATGGTGTGCGGCACCCACTGTAGCATTTCTTTCAATTACACCAATGATTAAAGCTTTAAGAGAAGATGATGACATCAATTTTATTTTCAGTCTTGAGGCAGACGCGTGACTCTCTCACACCCTTATTAAGATCCTGACGGATCGTAATATCCAAAACCAAATATGAAAATGACGAGGGGCAGTCAGCTTCACGTGGTGAAAATCCCTGATGTGCACGTGAGTCTATTTACAGCAGGCTGGCCTCTGGGCTTTGATTAATTTCAGATAATCAGCGGCAGCTCCTTGACCTTGGAGTTCAATATGAATGCTCCTCATATCCTGACAATACTTCCACAAAACACAACTGGGTAATACCAGTTTGGTGGTTGTTTCAAAATTAAGATATTAGACCTACCTTCCTTCCTTTCTCCCTCCATTCCTCCCTTCCTGCCCTGGTACTAAGATGCGTTTTGGTTGATCGTATCATAAGTGTCTCAAACGTTTTTAGCTTGTCCACTTTCGACAACTTCTTGCTTTCGTAAAGTGTAAATGCTCATATGGGGAAAGTGTTTGATCAGCCACAAAAGACCACCTACTCAATAAATGCATATACATTATGGGAAGGGCGCTAGCCATACAAGATTTAAACTTTGTCTGATGTAGACTGGTTTGAAGACAAAAAAAAAATCATCCAAATCACAATGTTCTCTCACCATTCCTAATTTATAACATGCACTCAGAGTATTCGCTGTGGTCTTGCAACCGCCAGAGCAGAGATCAGTGTTTTCCATCGTTATTTGTAAATTGCGTGAGCTTAATTCATCTATTTGATCAAAATATCTGAAAAAAGCCATACGTTTACTCACCCATAGACCCTCCCTTCAAAGATATTGGGACAGAAGTTCCAGCTGCCAAAAAGCGGACGATTTGAAGGGTTTTATTAGATTTAAATATCCCATAACCCGAAACATCCATTAGTCAAAAGTCTTGTGGACACATCTTTAGTATGTGTTTTGTGGCCTTATTTTGGAAACTTTTATTTTTAGTTTTTTTTAATAACCATGCATAAACATTATTCTCTCAAATAGAAACATGTACATACATACTGCTCACATATTATGATAGCCCTGTTTGTGCTAAATAGAGTGTAATTTCACCTGTGACATATGTTTAAAACAGCAACTGAAAAAAGCATGAAAGTCAGGGCATGTCAAAACATCCCAAGAACCCCAAAAACACAGACCCTAGAGGGTTAACACGTGATTTTCAAAAAGCCAAACTTTCAGAGCTTGTGCATAATGCATATACAGTACACATTATTCACTTTAAAACGGTCACGTTCACTGCATATTATATGTACTGTATACACAGGTATTATTTAACAGTTTTTCTTAGTCGCTTTGGTGCATTTCTCGAATCATCCTCGGCATTTGTAAAACATTAAGTGCATTTCTCAAAAAAATGTGTACAAATAGCAAAACACTACCTGCTAAAGCCAGTCTCTTGCTCAGAATCCTTAGTTCATCTCTCAAAAGTAAAAATCTGTGTCAATGAACATGTCAGTGCCATCAGAGACATTGAACAGAGGCTATGAACTAATGCCTAAATGTTGTGGGGGTTGAGGCAATTTAACAGAGACCCATTATAATACATTTTGATCAACATGACAAAAGCAATTGATAATGTAGGAAACAGCAGAGAATTGTACGTAATCATTTGCATGGATGTACCAAAGCATTTGTAACTTGTTCAAAGAAATGAGAAACTGCTTTTTTGATGTGCACAAATGACACAATGATGTGAAGATTGAACAGGTAGTTTTGAGAATTTTCATTCTGATCTGAGAAATGTACCAAAGAGACTGAGAAAAACTGTAATATGTGAACGCGACAGTTCACATTGGCAAGTAGATTGATAACAGATACATTTATTTATTTTATATTAAAAGTTGAGCCGTTAAAAAGTTGAGCCGTTAAATAACAAACCACCCCAGTGATTATCTGCAATCCAAAGTGATTTTTTCTTTTGTTTGTTCTGAATTATTTTTTTAAGAATTATATACTAAGTACCTGCAAAGTAAATGTTGCCTTCCAAACAATTCAACCATCAAAAATGACTCATAAAACCCTTTTTTTCTAAACACTTAAACTCTCAAAATGGCAGCTGGATAAACAGAGTGACTCATTCTTAAAACTTTTCTGATCTTCTGCAACCTTTAACTAGCAAACAAAATATGCATCAAACTGAATACACACAATCTATCTATCTATTATTATTTTTTTTTTAAATAAATAGCAGCATGTAAGAATGCAGAGAAAACTTCAGTATGTCTGGATAACTATACTTCCATTGTGGTCTTAACCGCCCTCAAACGCAGAGGAAAATACACTTAGTGTGGCTTTGAAAGGTCATGAGGTGTTTGTCTTGGAGACAAATTTTTATTATTTCCTTCTAATTAGGGAAAGGCATACTATTTGAGGTTCTCAAGTTAAAGCATCTAGTCTAATGGAAAGAGCTGTTTCATGGACTGTTTGCAAAAACAAGTCTTTCATATGAACAATGCTGACATGCGTTTCTTTTTCAGACACACACACACACGGACACAACCACCACACACACTCCTTTCTTTAATCTAGCTAAATAATCAAACTAATACATGTTTATAGATGGCTCCTTTACAAACTATATAGCACTTTACTGAGGGTTAATGAAAGATATGAGATCTCCACAGTGGGCGGTAAGCAGTGGTGCAGGGCAGGCCAAGAGCATGCTGGGACTCAAAAGCAGGACCACAAATGTGGTAAGTTATAACTGCTTAAAAGGTACTCATCCAGATCTGAAGGAGTCTAGCAGAATGCACTTTGTAAACATGAACCCTTCTCTCTGTTATCCTGCTTAATTCTTGCCTCTGTGCTTGACTTCAGGAGGAAGTGATGACATGAAAAATAATCAGAGCCATAGAAATTGAATCACACAACTACATTTGCTTTTCTGAGCTTTTCAAAAAGCTTTTTTTTTAAGGTTTAAAAAGAGGCAGCACCTACTACATATAACAGTGTTGTAGTACTCGAGACTCGGACTCGTCTCGGACTCGGTCTCGAGACCATATTTTAATGGTCTTGGTCTTGTCATGGACTCGGTCCATTTGGACTCGGAATTGACTCGTACTCGAATATTTTTTTTTTTAGGACTCGGAATTATTCCCGAGTCCACTCGAGTTCAATTAAAAATATTTTTTTATGATTATGTATGTTAATAAAATATTTCTTTAAATTGATTGACACGCCCAGTGATTGGTGATTTTCTAGAGCGCAACTGCGCATGACAAATTGTAAAAAAATTACTTTTAACACCACCTACTATGTGGCCTTTTTACCCTGAACTGATCATATTTTTTAAACTCTAAGTAAATTCAGTAAAAAAAAAAAAGGATTTCTCTAAGTAAATAAAAGTAAATTAGGTAATAACCCTCACTGGTCTTGGTCTCGACTCGGACTCGACTGTCTCTGGTCTCGGTCTTGACTCGGACTCGACTCTCTCTGGTCTCGGTGTCGACTCGGACTCGAGTGTGGTGGTCTCGACTACAACACTGACATATAACATACAATTAAGTATGATTTAATTCTAGTCTATAATATCATGACATGCCTATTAATGTATTTACTCTGCAAAGCCATTAATTTAAAACATTTGTCAATTTGTTGCAAAAATTTAATTATCTCAATTTCAAATGTGTAACAGTAATTATGATATAATTAAATATATATAACATTTTAAATAGTGTTATATTTATATTTAATTTTATTTATATTTTTATATTTAATATGTTTTAATATGTTTTTTTTTATTATTTCAAAATGATTAAATATATAATTATCCATTGATGTTTTTTTTCCCTTCATTTTATTGTCTTATTTTATTGCTATTTACTATGAAACTGGACCATTAATGCACTATGCAGTTGGGAATATAAACATAGTGCACAACATTATTTTTTTTTTATCACACATCTCATTATCACTCCAATCTGAAAAAAGAATATGGACACGGCTGACTGTGCTATACATTGGTACTTTCCATTTGGCCTTGTAACCTATTACTGCCAGTCAATTACTGTATATGTGAATCCATTTACCCCTGAACCTCAGATGCCCTGCTTGTCCATGACACATCAGCGTTCTTTAAAGCGGACCTTGAGGATTCTCTGATGGTGACCTCCCATGGGCTTACCAGCTAAAATGTCAGACCCCCATATGAAAAATGGCACCCCTCACCACAGAATGCCCCGTGGGAGGAATGTGAGAAAGCAGACGACGGAAAGGCCTCTACTAAAGTCCGCCAAGGTACATCCCTGACAACAGACGCCTGCTAATTAACCATTGTGCGGCACTTTTACAATTAATTAGCCCCTTAAGCTGCTTTTGTCAAAGGCGGTAAACAAGGCGAAGTGAAGTTAATGACTTACTCAGATCAAAGGATGAGTTATTGTCTTTATTTTTCAACAGTACCTGTGGGAGGTTCAGTTGCGCTCCAGCAACATGGAGATGTTTCCTTTCATCAGTTCGTCATCAGGGGCAGCGGAGCCACTTCTGGGGGACAGGGATGCTGGATGGAGAGATTTCTTGGGAGAGAGGAAGAACCAGCATTGAGATCCAGCTCAAGGGAGGATTTATGAAATCTTATTTTCCTCTTCAATTTAACTGTATCGATTCCCACGGGCATTCCTCAAAAGTGAGTTAATGATATGATGCAAATCATTTTTTTGATCGGTTCAACTGAAGGCATAAACAACAACAAGGACACGCTGGCACATTTTCGGTGGATATTTCTTGAGGGCCAAGTATTTTTAATTCCAATGAGAGAAAATCCAAGGTCAGACTCTGAACTTCCTGGCCATTAAGAGATCACAAAGACTAGCAAGTGAGAGTGCATAATATCCACACAGCTATTTTTGGCCTCAAATTAAAATATATGACATGTTGAAATGACTGCAATGTGCAAGAGAGGTATTCAAACTAGACACTAATGATGCTTATTAATGGCGTGAATGAAGTCTTGACAGGTCGTGTGTCATTTTCCAAGGAATGCTTCACTGGCATAATGGCTAATGTAAGTGGGTGTAATTATATATATTATACCCTGTCCTATTGTATTTTGGCAGCGGTTTGAGGGAGTCAGACAGTTAGGATGAAAATCAAAGACGTTATGCGGAAGGAACAGGAGAGCTAGATGAATTGTAGGCCATTGCCAATTTTTGCTCGTTTCATGTGGACCGGACAATGTTTAAGCCAATAGCACCTATTAGTGGTCAATTGGAGAGTTTGTCAGTACAGGTTTTTACATATACAAGCATAGTATGTTGCAGCATTAGTGGAAACTAAACGTCACAGGCAGATGACAAAATCCTATATCTCTCTCGTCTTTTTTTTAGAAATCAATCTCTAATTGGAGGCCCTGAGGTAAAGCCATTCATTAATCATTAAGCTTTGCAGTCTTGATAACAGATCTGGGAAGCTCAAACACCTCTCTCATTTATTTTTATTTACATATTTCCTCCCTCTCTCTCTCTCTCTCTCTCTCTCTCTCTCCTTTTTTATCCAAAGGGAACAAGGTATGGAAAACCCATCAAAAGAACAGACAGTCAAAAGGGTTGGCAAATGGTAACTTATGCTCACTGGGAATTACCAAAGCACTTAGTAATTAAATCTAAATTGACATTCTAGTAATTAGCCCCTTAATTACGAGGAATAACACAATTAGCCACCGAGTCTTTGCTAATTATTAATTAGCACAGGGAAAGTTATGTGTGTGGCAGAAAGCAGCACGCAAAAGAACAAATGTTCATTTGTCTCATTCAACATCCTTTTTTACTCTGTTCATTCACATATTCTACATGTTCAATTTGAGTAGTGATTTAAAAATTATTATCGTGATCATCATCAAGACAGTTTATACAATTTCTATTGTCCTGTTTCTGCTTAGCTGAGAAAGAAGAAAGTTCCTTCATGTCCAGACTCCAGATACTTTTTGTTAATAGATTGCGCTTTCTTGAAAAAGTGATATCGATAAAATATATGTATACAGTATAATATATATATTTCTTATTTTTTTATGTTTTAGTATGGGTGGTGCAAGAAAAATGCTAAAATATTGTGGCTGTGGAATGAATATATATTTAATGTCCTGATTCTGCCAAAACAGCACCGACACACCAAGGCAGGTACTCTACAAGACCCCTGAAGGTGTCCTGTGATATCTGGCTCCAAGACGTTAGCTGCAGATCCTTTAAGTCCTGTAGGTTGCGAGGTGGAGCTGCAGTGGATCAATCTTGTTGGTCCAAGTCCAGCACATCCCACAGATGCTTAATTGGATTGAAATCATGTTCCTTAAACCATTCATGAACAACATGTGCAGTCTGGCAGGGTGCATTATCCTGCTAAAAGACGCCACTTCCACCAGGGAACACCTTTGTCATGAAGGGGTGTACCTGGTCTTCAACAATGTTTAGGCAGGTGGAAGGTGTCAAATTTCCACACCTTTGCTGGATATCCAGATGAGTGGCCGGATCCAGGGTTACCCAGCAGAACATTGCCCAGACCACCACATTCCCTCCACAGGCTTGTCATTGTCCCACATTGCTGCCGTCATTTCCCCAGGAAAATGGTGCACATGTAAACGGCCATACACGTGATGAAAAGAAAACGGAACTCATTGGACCAGGCGACCACTGCTCTAAGGTCCAGTTTCGCTACTCGAGCCCTTTGTAGATTTCGACGGTGGACAGGGGTCATCATAGGCACTCTGATTGGTCTGCAGCCATGCAGCCCCATACGCAGCAGAGTGTTATGCACTGTATGTTGTGACAACGCATTCTCATCCCAACTCATCATATATTGACGCTTTTGCCAATGCGTATACATTCAACGCACATGGCACCCTTTAGCGTCAATATGAGACGAACAGAGTATGGGTAGGTTTAGGTCTGGGGTAGGGTTAGGGTTTGACCACTAGGAGGCACCTTCTGGCCCATATATATCTGCATCTCATATTGACGCTAAAGGGTCCCATGTGCGTTGGATGTATACACATTGGTAAAAGCATCAGTATATGACGCCCTAGGATGAGAACGGGCTGGTTGTGACACATTCCTCCCATAACCATCACAATTTTCTGTGACTTGTGCCACAGTAGGCTCAGACCAGATGGGATAGCCTTCGTTGCCATTGTGTATCGATGAGCCTTTGGCGTCCAACACTCTGTTGCCAACAACTGTTGGTAAATTGGCCTTATGCACAGTTGCACTACGTCCCGAAATTAAGCCAGCTCCTTGTTTCCTGTCTGCCATTATTGGTCAAATTGATTAATTCAGAGGTGCGTTCCATTCGACCGTAAGTGGACTGCGAAGTGGACTTCACAGGGTATTTCGCCATCTTAAGTGAGATTCCAATTCGAAGGGAACAAACATGTTCAGTTCGAAGGGCACTGCAAACGGCATAGGGAATAAGGGAACATTGAGGCATCACTTCACAGGAAGTCAGTGAAGTCCACTTCAACTGATATACCGTGTTCAGGGAGTAGGGAGCAGTGAACACTGCGTAGGGACCCTGTCGAATGGAACGCACCTCAGGTGTGCCTGACCTCAGTAGTCATGGCAACAATAATCAGACACACCTGAATTAATCAAGTTTGGCCAATATAGCAGACAGGAAACAAGGAGCTGGCTTAAGTTCAGGAAGTAGTGCAGCTGTGCATAAAGCCAATTCTCACCACTGTTGACTGGGAGCAATGCACAAGCCTTGCCGTTTCAGAGATACTCTGACCCAGTTGCCTTGCCATAACAATATGGCTCTTGTCAAAGTTATTCCTGCCCATTTCTCCTGCATCCAACACACTGATAACAAGAACAGTTTGTGTTAGCTTACCATCTACCAAACCTTAACATGTGGCCTTCATAGAAGATGATCAACAATATTCACTTCACTGACACTGGTCGTATTGTTTTGGCTCATCAGTGTACACTCAGACATACAAAATTTCAACGCATTCTGACCCCAAGGCGTCACCTTTGACCATGCTTCAATATTTGACGTTTTAGGCGCCCTTTAGCGTCACTCATTTGACGCGATCCTACGGCGTCCTTTAACTGACGCTAAAGGAAAGCGTCAGTTAGAGGACGCGGTTAGGTTTAGGTGTGGGGTGGGGGTAGGGTACACGCGATCCTAGGGCGTCATCATACTGACACTAAAGGGCGCCTAAAGCGTCAGATATTGAAGCATGTCCAAATGTCAGTTAAGTGACGCCTTGGGGGTGAGAATGGGCTGAAAATCTTCACATTATTGGGATCCAAAATAAAAACAACCATAAATCGAATTAGAATATACAGCAAAACCAAGGACCTGCTTGCATTTTAGTCTACCACAGCACCACCACACCAGCACCCCATTGCAAACCCTGAGGTTCCTTTTAAAGTGGTCTCAAAGAGTGGATTCAGCCCTAATGCCACATGGTTGAAGCAGTTTTGGCAGTGCAGAGGATTTATCCAAATGCTGTTATCACAGGGTTCAGCATGCACACAACCTCCTGCCCTCCATGACTCCAGTGTCCTTCCTTTCCGGTGGCAGCTTCAAAGATAAGTGTATGTACTCAGCCACAGATTACCCCGCTGACTCACAACAAATATTTGGCTGGCGGATGAGCCATCTTAGAATCCAACCGAACATGAAATTAAGCGGTGTGCAGACGGGCAGGGGTGCAGATCAACCAAAAACATGATTTAGGCCTCTGTAAATACAACAGAGTGGGTGGCAAAGGTGTGGAGCGTAAGAGGTCGAAGGTGACATATGCTCAGTAACATGGCTGTGAACTTAAAAAAAATGACTTGTGTAATGCTATGACTTTTAAAACAAAGAAGACTTTACAACATAAACAGTTGTGTATCTTAAAAGTTACATTTCGACAGAACGTCAGGGTATTGTGGCAAACTAGGCGATTCTGCTTCTTTATCTCACTTGCCCTCGCTGCAGTCAGAGTGCAGTGTGAATCTAAAGCCCCCACTGCTCTTTTCCAACTGTGTCTTTAATTGGATCCTTATTACCATTCCGGCTCCCTGAGAATGATGAATTTGTATGTGTGAGAATTTCATTAATCATTCTTATTCACAGTCTTCCCAGACGAGAAAAGAGACGGAGAGAGTGAGAGGAGATAGAGAAGGAAGAAATTAATAATTTTTCGAGACTGGGATATATTTCGTAATGAATATTCATGCCTGTAGGATATTTGGGGTCAGCCATAATCAGCCAGGTAATTTGTAATTTGCTGTGTTTTCACCAAGGACCTGCCGCATAGGTTAATATGCATCTATTTGAACAGAACTAGGGGATTTTTTGAAGTACTGCCTGCCTTACCTGGGCTATTTATTTATTATTTATAGTGCAATTATGAAAACTTGTCATATGACATTTTCACTAAGTATGTTACAGAAAATCAAAAGATTTTTTAGAGGTTGCAACAATGGGCCAGGTTATTATTTAGAAATGACATTGAGTTGCTGATTGCAAATTCAAAATCCTTTTTTCAAACAGCATTATTTAGACATCTGCACAAATTGGATTTATTTAATGCAATGTTGCAAAGCATAGAATTTGGATTTACTCTATTGAAATGAAAAGCTACTGACTAATAAACAAACCCATATCCACAAATTATATCTATATCTACTACAGTATCTATTTGACTATCTATCTAAATTACAGTATAATGTTAGTCTGTTCTTTACTTCTTCATGTTATTTTTTTTACTGTTCTTTATTTTGAACCTAAAAGATTCCTGGAAAAAAAAACATTCTGTATCAACTGTTTCCACATATTAAGCAGCATATTAGAATACAATTCTAGAGGATCATGCGACACTGAAGACTAGAGTAATTCAGGTGTCACTACAGAAATTAATTGCATTTAAAAAATATTCAAAAAAAAAAGTTATTTTAAATTGTAATAATAATGTGCAATATTATGCTTTGACAGTATTTGCATTGATCAAATAAATACAACCTTGGCGAGTATAATATAATTTACATTACCGACCCCAAACTTTTGAACGGTAGTGTAAAAGAAAAAATATATTAAAAATGGCTAGCAAAAAAACAAACAATTCTTTTATTTAGGCTTCAACATTTAAAATGTAGACTATAAGGACACCTTCAATTAATTGGGGGCAAAATCTGCAATCATGTATGAAGTTAATTTATTTGGGGGGGTTGACTGTAAGTACTCATTTCAGACTAGATTCATTTCAGACAAGTTCCCATATTCACATATTGGCTCTCAGTGGCACCTGTTAAATAGTACAACTCTGCCATTTAAAGCAAGTGCACTCAACTTTAAATATATCTCAGGGCTAAAAGCGAAGAACTGGCGCTCCGTGCAAACAAGCAAAAAAAAAAAAAAAAAAAATCCATAGTTAGTCTCTTCTGTCCAAACAAGACCAAAGACCCACTTTAGGGAGGAAAAAAGTGTTTTTGAACATGAAAGAAACCAAACTGCAAAACTACACTTGGTTCATAAATTCACAGCGCCTGTACTTTAAAGTCTTCACCCCCAAAAGGATTTTTCCAATTCTTTTTGAAATTATACCCACCTGGCATCACTTAAAGTTACTTAATTAATAATTAATCGATACATTTTGGGATGATTAAAATTCATGATGAGAAAGTGTTTTTAAAATAATGTCCAACCCCCCAGGGAGACTAATCAGTTTGAAGCAGTCGCTAGATCTCGCTGAAATAATTAATTGCACCTGAATGTTTAGCAAGGTCAGAGAATGGTAGCACAACGCCTGAGGTATAGAGGGATGTTTATAACATCACTTGATTGCGCTAAACCAACATTTTCATCTTGAAATTAATTCAGGAACTGAAGCTGGAGGCACACACATTGCCCCCTACCCCCCTCCTGTGTGAAACGAGCATCGTTTTAATATGACTTTGATCATTACCGGTGGAAGAAACCTGATGTGTCAGATTTAGAAAGTGGAGGAGAGAATGTGTGAGAAGCAACGAATTTAAGAGCACATTCCCAACTGTTTTCAACAAACGCTCATTAAAAGGAGAGCAGTTTATGACACCAAAAACATTAACCCCTGAACTTGGCGAGAGGATGCTTTAGAAAATCACTGTGTGCAATGTCACAGAGACATCCTTCTCTCAACAAAATACAATTTCCTGTTTTTTTTAGCCCTCGCATCTGGGAACGTTTCGGATAAACAGGCTACCTGCTCCTCTGAGATCCATAAAAAAGGCGAGCAGAAGCATGGCATGCCTCTAGCCTTCATAGTCTATTTGTACCCAGCAATCTTACCTGACAAACAAAGAGATCAAGTTCTCAAAACGCCAACAGTATTCTGTAAAGCTGAGAAAAAAGAAAAAAAAAAACAGCATTTCAAAAGCAACTGTTTGATTGACATATCACTGGTTAGGGAGTGACTGACGCATTTGCCAGTCTGAAAGGGAATGAGGGAGGTTATTTTCCTGCTGGACATGACGCATTATGAGAAGTTGATTGGGGACTGTTGGCAGCAGGTTAAGGAAACTGTCATGTTGCAGGTCTTTGTGTAACTCTCCCCGGGGCAAAGCAATTGACAGGAAAGGGGGCCTGGGACAACACAGACCCCTAAAGGGGGGTTCGTACAATGGAATGAACGATGAAAACATAAAAGTAGCATCGAGGAGATGCTTTGCTCTATCTGATTTTTTTTTTATGTGACAGACAGGACTAAATACATGGGTCTTGAATATTAAGTTTGATTATTAAATGAGGTTTTTGAGTTGAGTTTGTCACTTCCACAGTTGAATGCTAAAGTTTGTTCAATGATCACAAAATTTGACAATAACAATGACCTAACATTATACATTTGCCAATAAAACACAGGGCTTTCAAACTGGGGTCCACAAAAATTATCCAAGGGGTCCAAAGAGAAGATATAAACATAAAAATATACATATGAACTATTAAATAATTTGTTTCTGTCTAATTTAAGCATTGTAATATGTAGTGATGAATGAAAATAATAAATATTATTAATATTACAATTTGATATACTGAATATTCTTAATCAAACATTTAAATACTAATGAAAGTGTTACTGAAAAAAATCTGGGCATCTCATGGTTCTGAGCTAGAAAAGTAATTCATATTGACTGCAAACAGAAAACAACATTTGGAAACAAATCATTGTGAAAGGGAAAATGAATTAAGGAACTAGGCTATACATTTGTCCAGATGAAGCTAAAGAGAGTTAAAGGGGCAAACGGAATTCATCCAAATAATTGTAGCATCTCTCTGATGGAGGTAATATCACATTTATGTATATTATTTTAGACTCATGCATTATATATAAATATATATCTTACACCGGGTTCAAAGGCTCAACACCCATGAGGGTTTAGCCGGACTCTTTTAAAGATATGTGCTCGCTTAATCACTCAAGAAAGAGCCCCCATGAGTGAGCCTAATATTACAATTAATTAATTCAGCAAAAAAAAGGGTATTAAATTTCCTCCCTCTAAGGATATTATCTGAATTCATTGACCTTTTTGGAAATCGCCCTCTAATTGTAACCAGGTTCCATTGCATTTAGCGACTAACTTGTTTCTCTTCCTCTGTCTCTCTCCATATCTTCTCCTTTCTTTTTTCAAGAGCTGTAATAATAGTTGAGAAGAGCTTCTTGGTGCCTTATGTGGTGTTAAGATCTCTCCGCCACAAAGTCATTCCAGGGCTTTATCTCCTGCGAGCGGTACAGACGAAAGAAGAAACTTTTCTTATTACCTGGAAAGTGAAAATGGAATCCAAGTTTAAGTCTCCACATATCTCGGAGGAAGACTGGATCCGACTCAACACTTTCAGGACACACTGACTCTCACTGAAGTTCTGGAGGTTTGGCTTCTGGGCTCCTCAGCAAAGAGAGAGGGGGTTTAAGTGGGATCCCCGCGACGGCAGCATTGTCCGAGACTTTAAATCGGCAGAAATAAGAAAGGCATTATGTAGGCAACTATATTATTCTTCATTTTATTCAAGGATTAGTTCTCAAATGAGTCAGCTCTGACTGTAGGGACAACTTCATATTCCAGTGTTAGTATCAAGGCTGAATGATGTATTGACCTCTAAGAGTAGGCTAGCTATTAATTCTAAAGAAGGATATTATGAAATCACATTATTGTAGAAGGGAAGCCAAGCATTGAACAGATGTTACAAAAAGTGGTTTTAAAAATCAATAAAGCACGCGCAGTCTCATGCCACACGTAAGTTAATCACAGCCGGGCTGATATTCAGACTCAACTGATTTGCTAGCGTGATATTTTTATTTTATACAGCAGTTCAGCAAACAAGGGTTAATATTGAGTAGATTACTTTCTAGACAAAATATCCCCACTTAGTTTGTCTCTTTTTGTTTGTTTGTTTGTTTGTTTGTTTGTTTGTTTGTTTGTTTTTGCTCCGGAAATGACAAAAAAAAAAACGAACGAAGCCAAGTAACTTAGAATCAATCACTGAGTTAACGTTAGGCTAACGTACACTGCATTTGCAATATTTCGTCACTTAATGAATCAATAATTTAGACAAATAAATTAAAATGAACGATTCGGTGACTCATTTAAAAAGACACTGGCTGAATTCCTGAAATATCTTTAAATAGCCAAAATAATCTATCCCTCACAGGCTCGCTTTCATACCTGTCATGGCGCTGCTCTGAATAATGTCTATTCGGCTCGCGACCCTCACGGTGCATTATGGGTATTCAATAGCTGTTGAGATTAAACGAGTGCACTCGGTAACGTCCACAATGGTTTCGGAAACCACTACAAATGGTTGTCTCCTCAAATAGTGCCCATATGGAGCAATTTCGGACACAGACAATTTCCCCAATAAATCATTAAATGCTTTAGCTACAAATCGTTAACTGTCGCCATCTACTGGCCTGTGTTTCATCTGTAATGCTTTTTAAAGGGTTAGTTGACCCCAAAATGATATTTTTTTTCAGTAATTACTTACCCTCATGTTATTCTAACCCTGTAAGACTTTGGTTAATCTTCGGAACACCAATTAAGATATTTTTGATTAAATCTGAGAGGTGGATCACTTTCCATAGGCTTCTTAAAGCTGCGGTCCGTAGCTTTTTGGGGGTTAAAAATTATCCAAAATACAAATTTGAGAAAATACATAACCAGCCAGAGTTAAACGCTATCTGCTTGCCGTAGCTCAAAATGGTAAGCTTGTTAAAATATTTTTAACTCAGGTGGATTTCAGCGGGAGATTCGAGCATGTCTTTGCGTCATTACGTCACATCTGTACACATAAAGAAGAGTCTCGGCTAGTTGGCTATATTGCGTGTGAAATGTTGGAGGTGGAGATTTACAGCCTTTTCTCACATAACTTGATATAATTAAACTTATCAATTTGATGGCGGATCCAGAAAGGTTCAAACGACAATCACCAGTGACAACAGATTCCTGTGAAAATTTGTATGTTGGTCATACTTCCAAAAATAATAATTTTCCACACCGGTGTGGTGATTGATAGCTGTACACTCTCCTCAAACATTGTGTTCATCCGCGCTGAGCTGTGTCGAGAGTGTTGAACTCACGTAAAGTTGATAATTCTGTGAATGACTGCAATTGCAGATTTCAAACAGAGATGGCGACAAAGAAGAAAAACTGAGGACTGCAGCTTTATACGGGATTGAAAATTGCCTGCAGAGAAAAGTTAAAGACATTGTTAAAATAGTCCAAGTTGACTATAGTGGCTCAATCTTAAGTTTATCAAGCGATGAGAATATTTTTTGTGGGCAAAAAAAATAAAAAAGCCAAACAAAAATACCGACTTTATTCAACTATTAGCCGGAGATGAACGAAAGTCTTACAGGGTTGGAACAACATGAGGGTGAGTAATTACTGATATAATTTGAATTATGGGGTGAACTAACTAACCCTTTAATTTTTTTATCTATAAATGTACAGGTCAGGGGCACAATTAAGTAAGTATTTTTATATTCTTTAATTAATCACACTAAATGAAAATGCTAAATTGACAGCCTTATAATTTTATATGCGTAGGCCTATGGGCCAACATGTTCCATAATGTGTCCTGCTGTTTGACATTCATGAATTTGATTCAGTTTGGACAGCTGTTTCTCGTTTCCATTTTGATGTGGCATATCAAGTAGTGTAAACAGTGATTTTTGCACAAGGTTTTTGCAACAGTGTTATTGTGAAAGACATTTTGTGTGTTGGTGTTGTAGTTGGCAAAGACATTATTGCGTAAGCATTTTCTTGCATTCTTCATGCAGTCCTTAGGGTCAAGCACCATCTGAAAAAATATGAGCACTCTCTTCTTCTGTCAATTCAATTTGCATGCACTGAGTTGAATTTTATATCTCTCTATATATATTTCATTAGGCTATTTCATCTGGATAATACGTTTTAAATGAAAATATTTCATGTTTGGGGTCTTATAAAGCCTCGGGTACCCCAAACATACTGTAGAGCCTGACAGTATGTTTCTTTCCCCAAATACACACAAAACACCTATGTACAGTTGCAACATCCAGAACATGAATTTTGATCTCAGGCTGCAGTCTGCTCTCAGGCATCATTTACTGCCCTTTAAGAAACGGTGAAGTGTGAAGCACTGCTTCCCCCTGTTGGTTCTTTGGGTGCTGGTTTCTGCAATGTCTTCTGGTTGTTGGATGGTGTTTAGTCTCTCATCTGCATATTGTTCTGTTGTTCAGGTGAGGAGATCTGTTAGCAAGGCCCACAGGGAAGAATATGGGTCTTAAAAAGACTCTGCTCTGGTTTATCGAGTTTGGATATTCATTCAACCAGAGAAAAACACAGCTGGAGGCTAAACAAACATCCATCATGTAACATTTAAACACATGAGCGTGCAAACAGACGCACAGACAAACAAACATGCACACTGGACAGCAACATTTTAATAGTTACGTTTTTAATAAATGATCAAACATAAATAACCTATTTGCTTAGTTATAGCTTGTTTCGGGGTTTTTTTTTTATTGACAGTTTGGCTATACATGACCTAATGTTATACCTACAAATAAATTAATTTTAGTTTATCCTAATTTTTTTGCAAAGTATATCAATGCAAAATAAGATTTTTTTTTAATATATGTGTCAGGCTTTTGGATTCTGCTGAATTTTTGTAAACAGTTTACAATGATATTTTATTTGTTAAAGGCCCACTGGTGCCTTTGAAACTCGCAGCATTAATCAATGTGTTAACGTAATTTTAGTGAATGAAAGTAGGGAACGATGTCGTTCACTCAGAATTCAGACACCACAAATGGCCGACACCCGATACAGTGCACTATAGTGGATAGGGAGTGATTTCAGACACAGCACCATGCTAGTGTGCCAAGTTGATGCTTGATCTTGCAGACTGCTTTTCTCCTGCATTTCACATGACCAGTGTGGTTACAAAATAGCTTTTCATCATATTGCGATATTATCGCAAATGCAAATAATCCTTCACCCCTACTTCGTAGAGTAGGCTATCCAGCATCAAATGCTAGAATGAGATAGTTTAGTAAGTACGCATGGCTGCATCATACACATTTCCACCCTAATGGTCACAGCATAAAAATACTAAAACTTAATTTTGGAAAAATACTTTGTATTAAAATCTCAATATTAAATATCTTTCTAATAATACAATACAGTGAATGATAACCGTCTGTGGTCCCCCCTGTCGTTTACAATAGTTTAATTTACACAAAGACATTCCTAAACATTACCTTTGTCTTACATTTCAGACAATCTCAGTGCCAACTCATTTCTACCAGTTCTTTTTGTGTGAATTGGAATGTGTACAAAGGATTGTGGGTGATTGAAGGAAGCAAAGGATACACTTGATGCATCCTTCAAAATGAGCTGAATGACGCAAAACAAAGGCTGCCTTCCAAGTATCCTTTAAAACCTTCAGATTCAGGTTTGATATTTGGCCCATTCTTCCAGTCAGATTTGGTAACAGTTACATCATGTTTGGTATATGATGCTTGTGGGATCATATAAGGGGTCATATGGTACATGCACTTTTACAAGTTGATTGTACTGAAATGTGTGTTGGCAGTGCCTTTACACAACCATCCTATAATAAATCACCATCCAGTGTTTTTGTTTTAATCTCCTTATATATTTTACCCTGTCTCAAATAGAGCAGTTCTATCTTGTGACGTCAATATTCCCCACGATCAACGTCAATGCGTTCATGTTTGCTCGAATCATTTCTCACCAGTCTGCTTTTTAAACGAGGGTCAGTGCAAAGCTGGGTTTGCTAAGAAGCTGGGTTTGCTGTTCCTGAAAAAAGAAACAGTGGCAACCATAGACTGTAAAAAAATATGGACGTACTAGTATCCATGACGTCACCCGTAGAATTGGTCACCCGCGTCACCTCTCGTCACTACTGGATAAAATAAAATGGGCAAAGAGGTGGGACATGGGTGGAGCTGAGGTGCTAGTGCTGCCCTCGTGCTTAAGTGACAGCTGATTGAAGAATTAAAGCCAATAGTTAAAGTTCATGTTTTTGACTTTCGAAATATTATAATAGTTAAAAGATGTAACTAAAAGTGAGACTATTTACTTCACTTTTTTTTAATCAACTTTATAAATCTCACAACATACAAGCAGTTGAGTCAACTATGTGTATTTACTGTGTATAAACTAGAAATCTGCACTCATTCAAGGGTGCGTGCATAGAGCCCATTGCATTGTGTTCAATGGGCTCTATGCACGCACGGCGAGATTTCCGGTGAAGTTCTAAGGATGCTCAATAACTTCTGTCGACCGTAGAGTCCAATGCAATACCCAGAATATTGAATTTTATACTCCATGGTTATACTAAAGAAACGTTAGCCACAAAAACAGACAAAACAGACACCCCTCGTTGTGTTTATGCTTCTTTTTTAAATTATATTAAATAAACATAACTAAAATTACATCTAAACGTATGAAAGTTTCGTTTCAAAGACGGGAGGACAGTAAATTGTGAAGACTCTGCCATAATCCCGTTTTCCAATCCTAAATTTTCCTCCGCTTTATTGTCTCCCCAACCGGAAACTGACGAGTAGTCGCCAGCAGGGGGCACCCGGGAGTTGCACAGCGCATGAGTGGCTGACTAGTGACTAGCTAGCAGCGTAGAAGTAATCCAGCACGAGAAGAAGCGCGAAAGTACAGAGTGTGTGATCAATGCATTTTCTTGTGTTTTATACAGGTAAGCTGACAATAACCTTATACTGGTAAATACATAACAGTATTTTATTCTTTTAGAGCCGTAGTTCGTGCCTGAGACGTTTAGATAAGTGAAGTTTCAACCGTGATTAAGAATATTATGCGTGAAATGGCGGACGAGAGTGTTAACTAACGTTAATTTTTAGTAGGAAATTAGTAACTCTTAACGTGAACAAAACGGAGAAATAAAGGCTTAAAAAGATATACTCGACGTGAGTGCGGGACGAGGCATAATGAACCAAAGAAGTGTACGGACATTGATTAAGATGCGTGTAGTGAAGAGTCTGGGCAGTTGAAGTTAACGAGGCACACGTGACTGTTGTTAGCCCTTGCATACATGTTACCCTCGTTTAGCATTGCTTTGTCAGCAATTACATGTAAAAGAAATTAAGCTAACACTGTTAAATATGAACCACAGTCAGATTCAGAAGTAAAATAATCCCCCGCAATTTGCACGCCATAACACCCTGACCTGTCGGCGAGCTCAACGATTTGCAAATCGGCCATAAATCGGGCTTAAAATCCTGTAGTGTGAACTTGGCTTAATGTGAGACTAAACTATTGCTGATACCTGAATATCTATTCTAATTCCAAATGCTAGTTACATGTTTGTTTGAGTTTAAATGCATGACTCATAGAGTTTATGGTACTTTAATGATGTTATTTTTCAGACCTTTTCCTTTTTATATCGTTTAATTGCGGGCACAGCACGTTTAGATCTATGTTAATTTGTTTCTGTATAGAACATGCATTTCTTGAGAATTTTGTATTGTATAAAGAGTAATGTGTCTAGTGTGACGTATCAGTCTAGACATCAGACATGTGATTTGTTAGGATAATTTGTGAAGGTATCACAGGATAAGAGCGTAGAAGTAGTCCAGAATGAGATGAAGTGCGAAAGTGCAGAGAAATGTGCTCCCTGTGTGATCAATGCATTTTCTTGTCTTTTATACAGATCAATAAATGTGTTGCATCTGGAAGTGACATCGCCTCATTCCTAAAAGTGTAACAGTGGCAACTATTCATGTTCCTACTGCACCTCCAGAAGAGGTGAGTGTAAAGTTTTATTAACCTTTATACTAATCTTTGCAAATTGCGAAGAAAATTTGTTCTTGACCATTAATTGTAACATCAATCTGTCAATGAACTAATGTATACATCAGTCAACATGACATCATGACTTTTGAGTGAACATACACGCCACTTTCGAGTCAAGTGGCGTGTTATCTCTATGCATTTTGAGCTATCCGCGTGTATGCGTGTGTGTCTACGCCATTAATGTCCGAGTGATTTCGCGTGTCAGTACACGCCGTCAAATGTCCGAGGGAAATGAAGCAAAATGTTGCTCTACATCTGGGGAGCTATCATTTTTTTCCCTAGGATGGTAGGGGAACACTCATAAATGGTATTAACCCCAGTGACGGGTAGGTTTAGGGACGGGGTTGAGGTAAGTCATATATTTATATACAGTAATAACGTTAAGTCAATGGCGTTTATAAACACGCTGAAAAGCGAATATGCGTGTTGATAGCACGCCAAAAATGAAAATACGAATTGGCGTGTCATACACGCGCTACTTCATGAGATCAGTCTGCATCAGTAAACAGCGTTCATATCTCACTACTCTATCCTTGCCAATACAAAGATAGATCAAAGTGACATTACGTTAACCAACCATTCAGAAACATCCCGTCCGAGCCTTAATTGTCGAACTTCTTTGCGGCCATCATCTTGTTCCGGGTGCGACTCCGGTTCAAATTGATGCGGTTGCACAGATGTGTCCTCAGAGACTCCCGCTGCTATTATTTCTCCGAAATATCCCTCAACTGTTGTCAAGGCAACACTCCGCGTTGTGTCTAAACGCCCACAGAACAGTCAACATGACAGTTGACTGTGGAGTGAGTGAGTGAAGCTCATTATCATTTAAAGACACATGCACTTACACAACATGCTGAAAACAGAACTGTTTTTGACCAGGTAAAATGAGTGTTTTCTTACAATACTAATGAGAATTTTTAATTAAATTATATTACAAACTTTTCATTTAGTTTTAAATTGACAAATTAACTTGTATGAACATGGCATTATATGACCTCTTTAAGCAGGAAAAGTCCTTTCATTATGTATGCAGTATGCACTTTAAAACCTTTCAGCACTCATTCTGTAAATGCTAGAATGACACTGAGGTTGATCAGCGCGGGAGCTCAGAGCAGAAGAACCCCAGCTGGAGCTGCTGTGGGCCTTAAAGGAAGCTCAGATCCATTCTTGGGGCAGCCTAGATTGGTTACACTGGGACAGAGTGGATTCTGCGTGGGGGTCTAATCTTCAAGGTCATTCTGTGGTTATAGATGACCTTCTAACTAATCCTTAACAGCACTAGTACAAAAAGAGACCCTCGGCAGCAGAATCCCATTTTTTATTCTCACTCATTCCCTTGTTAATTACCATTGAGTTGATTTGATCTCTCCATTCTATAAGTTGTAAATTGACCTCTTATTTCCTGATTTTCAAGCCCAGCTTACTTAATTAAGCCTATATGAAAAGAAGAAAGAACCTTGTGAGACATCAGCAGGTCGCAGGCTGCGTCGCAAGGGAGAATTGCGATCTGTGCCGGATTAAAGAGCGATGGCATTCTCAAGGCTGAACAATGTCATTTTCCTACATTCTCTCACCTCTGCTCCTTTGGCCTCGACTCACGTTCTCTAGACGCGAAAGGGCAATCAGTCTCCCAACCATGTTAATGCAGAAGAGAATTATTCACCTTCTTTTCTCACCCCTGCCAATTTGGGCCTCTGTCTGATGGTGGATTGAAATAAGTCAGGAAAAAAAGTATTAAATATGTAGTGGAGTCTGCAGTGAAGGAAGAGAGGAAGATGACAGGGTAACTACCTGAGAGGAAGCTGTCACCGAACATAATTGACCTTTCTGGGAGGAAAAAAGAGCCCCCATTTACTTCTCTGACACAATCCTCCATGTGTCGATTGTCCAACTTTATTATTCTCTTTTTGAGGCTCTTCTCTCAGGACACAGAGTTTGGTCTCATTTCCCTCATTAAAATAGGCCACTGCAGACAGGCGGAGGTTACAATTGATCATCTCACCATAAAGAATACGTAACCTTCAATTTTGCACCGAATCCACACGTTCAGTGCTTTGTGCATTGACGGAGAAAATGAGCTGTCAATTTCTCAAGACAAGATCATAAAAAGCCCCTGATGAATAGTGTGGTAATGGATAAGTGTAGGATCAATAAGCAATATTAGAAGTTTTAAAACCATCCAGTATGCATAAACCTTTACGAACTTCACAATGTCACTTTGTGTTCATAAAAGTTTTTTTTACTGTCTTGTGAACAAAATGTGATAAATTTATCCCAGTCTGTCAGGTTTTACAGCCTCCAGCCCCCTCCTCCTTACTGGTCTTGACACATGCCTATTAAAAAGGATAGAGGATGGATAGAGAGATACACAGGGCTAAATTACCTCAATCAGCAGATATTTGCCCTCTGCTCTCTGGGTTTAAACCCAGATGATACACTGCCCTGATAGACAGGGTTCAGGAGAAGCCCTTGGAGGAACATCTGATGGCGGAAAGTGTCAGATAAAGACGACATCTTTCCAGGTTTTACGGGAGCAAAACAACCTTGGTTACCTGGGGCAGGATGGATGGATGGATAGATGGATAGATAGATAGATAGAAACAATATTGAAGTCCTCTGATATAATTTTCACTAAACTCGATAACTGAGACGGAAAATGGCGCACGCTGCATTTGTACTGTATGAACAACAGTTGTCTGCGGATGATACGGGAGACGTGGAAGTAGCGCCAATTTAAGGTACACAGATGAGTGGACTGACTGTGCTGCTCTGGCTGGATGACAGCGAATATAAAATAAATATCAGACGCTGAATACTGCGAGCGCAAGCATTGGCTGCACATATTTGAGCAGATGAAACTCAAGGCAGAATATATGTGCCACTTGGTAAGTGATAATGCCTAATGATAATGACGGTTACATAATGGTTGCATATCCAGTATAATACCAAGTAGGCTTATTAGTTTGTGTTGATTAAAGATAGACCTGAATAGGATTTTTAAAGGGGTGGTATAATGCCCTTTTCACAAGATGTAAAATAAGTATGTGAAGTTTTAGCTCAAAATACCCCACATATATAAAAAGCTATAAAAGCTATAAAACCCCCACATTTTTATATAGCATGTTAACCCTGTAAGACCCAAATATAGAAAAAAAGAATACATTTTATATAGAATTTTTTTTTCACCTAACATATCTTGTTGGAGGCCTCTGATGCAAATAATGAAGTTTTTTTTTTATTTTAATTATTTTTTTATTTTTTTATTTTTTTTTTACAAAATTATGTTTTAGTAAGTTTTTTATTTTTTAGTAAGTAAGAATGTTGTAATATTGCAACATTGGGCCTATTGGGGAGCGGAATTTCAGCTTTTGCACTCACACAGTCAGAACAAATATACAGAACAACTAAGGGCTTATTTGAAGTGTGGATCGCTTACATAGCACCATGACAGCAAATAATATTAATAATAATAATAATCCCCCGATAGTCATATTTTTATGAATTAGAATTTATTAAAACACCGTAAAAAACATTGGCCTGCCCATGTGTGCACGTTGTGTCTAATGACATGGATTCATTGATTCTAATGACATGGATTATGTCTAATGACATTGTGTCTTACATGGATTCAAGGTTGTCTAACCAAAACTTATCAAAAGTTAGAGCAGATCCGAGCTTTCGCGAGTTGGGGAGCCGATGACACATAATAATATTCCTTTCGTATTAGAGATGCTCGGATGGGCTATTTCTTGCTTTTCAACCGCGGTTAAAAAAATATATATAGACAAAATTTCTGAATGGTTAGTTGATGAATTTATGTAGCTTATGTATAGTTATCTTGTCATTGTTTATCACATTCTGTCATGAAAATCTATAAATAGTGTTCCGGGGGCAGGGTTTATGTAAATTTTAAGGTTTGTGATGTCACTAACCCGGTAGGAAGCTTGTGTAGCCTAGTCCCTACCTGCAGTTTGTTGGAGTCCTTAAAAAGTCATTTCTTTCAAAGAAAACATCTCCCTTCGCTTAGAACATTGAGCTTTGTAACTTCACAGATGTTGTTTATGCTGAAACAGCAATATTACACACTTAAGTTAGAAAGGTGAAATCATAATATGTGTAAGAAAACAAATCTGACACAATGGTATAATTCCCTTCCATGAGTGGAATCCCTTGTTATGTTTCTCGTTTGTTGAGGGGGAAAAAAAGACCTATTTGAAAATTTCCCCTCTTTTTTCTAGTTTATCTTCCTCCACCCCCCCCCCCCCCCCCCTTCTGCACCAAAGAGGCTTTTCTGCAAAGCACCAGAGCAGGCAGGAAATATAGAGCCCGCCCAGGCCACCACCAGGGCAGACGTGCTTCAGCAGTGCTAAAACCTTGTGGCGTAACACAAGCCCTCCTGTACCATAATTTGTTTCCACATTTGATTTTTCTCTTCCTCAAACTTACAAGGTTTTTCGTCAGGAAACCATGAGGAAGTATGTGCTGGTCAGGCATTTTTTGCATGTATTTTGACGACGGGGAGCAGGGGGGAGGGGGGGTAGGGCTGGAGGGTGTATTAATGAATAAAGGTGTATTTGTATTGAAGGGGGTGGGAGGGAGGATTCCAACAAACGGGCCATAACATCTCCACACTTCAAATCTACAGGGATTTATTAGATATGGAAGTCCATTAGCATCATAAAGAACAGGCATTGAATGGCGCTTCGCCAGGGCTGGGGCCTGAGGAAGCTTAAAGACACATGGACGTCTGGATCAGAATAAGCCGATTTGTCTTGATTTAAGCACAAGAAGGGCTGTTTAAGTCAGATATGCATCTTCAGTTCTCAGAGTCTGAAGAAAGTTGAATAATCATGGGGCAGGACTTGAGAGAAGGAAGACCACCAACAGCCCACACTTGCACGGCACTTTCTTTATGCTAGTGCCCGATTTGATGCAGATGGTGGCTTGGCAAATGAGTGTGTGAGTGTGTACATGCATCCATGTGCACGGCAGGAGCAAATACGGTCTTAAAGATACAATCTCCAGCACCTTTTACTTTGACAGATGAAAAATAGACCACACTTTCACAGTTGGATATCCAGACCCCTTTTAGTGAGTAGAAAACTACATACAAGCTCCACATTCAATGGGCCTTTTTCTTATTTCGAAAGTGCTGCTCTTTGACTTTTTCTTTTTGTATTTTTGCATTGTAGACCACACTTCATGGGAATCTGGTCAAATCGCAAGCTAGCTGGGGTTTTGCTGGTTATAAAGCCAACATTATCATATTTGATACAATCACTTTCTAAATAATTAAAACCTGTTGCACACAGTCTGAATGCCTTCTGCCCAATGATTGATAGGTCACACTTTCTTTGCAAGCCAAAGGCTTTTTGGTTTCATTGGGTAAAATGTTCGCCTTCAGGTCGAGGTAAATGCCTAAATTAGAATAATAATAACTTTTATACTGTCAGTTATATTTTAAAATGAAAATGTACTAGAGAGAGAGAGAGATTTCTGACTATTTCATGTTTTAAACAGCTGGTCTTTAACATTTATAACAGTTCCTCCTCCACCATAGAGCAATTAAACATCTTTTGGATGCAAGCTTTTTTTTTTTCTTACAAACAATTTTGGTAGTATTTAATATGCAATATATAGCCTAATAAAGAACACGGTAACACTTTACAATAAGGTTTATTAGTTAACATTAGTTAATGTATTTACTAACATGCACTAACCATGAGCAATACATTTGTTACTGCATTTGTTCATCTTTATTAATGTTAGTTCATGAAAATACAGCTGTTCATTGTTTGTTCATGTTAGTTCACGGTGCATTAACTAATGTTAACAAGATTTTAATCAAGTATTAGTAAATATTGAAAATAACATTAACAAAGATTAACAAATGCTGTATATGTGCTATTCATTATTAGTTCATATTAACTAATGTTAATTAACAAACCTTATTGTAAAGTGTTACCCAAATGAATAATGATAAGTTATGAATGCACTGGATAAGTGTTTTGGAGTGTGAATTGTGTGTATTTGTATTCAGTTAAGTGTTAACCCCGGTCTAGATCAAGGCCTAAAAAACACTAGTGATAATTGGATGTAAATATTTTCCTATAAAAGTGAGTCATGTTTATCTTTTAATACGTGTGGAATTTGTGTTTGTTTTCTTTAGATGATATAGCATACTGTCAGTTTAATTGACGCCAATCATAAAGAGGAGATTAATTCTACAGTTGTTCTCAGTCTCTGTTTACAGTTCAATCGTTTTAATGAAGCATCACAGGTCTCGGAAAGAACGTTTCAGATGCGTGAGAGGTGGCAAGATGACTGCAAGCTAATTATTCCTCACCTCGTCCTATTTTAAGCCTCTCTTTATCTGGGATAAACCGCCCTAATAAAATTGTATTTAAAAATAGGTTAATTGCATTGCAGTGCTGTTCTGTAATTGTTACAGGAAATAAATGAGGTTGCACTGAGGGAGTTTCACGGTTCTCTGGTGCCCCCTAGAGGATACAGCGTGTTTTGTTTTCTTGGCGACTGCTTTAGTCTATTTCCCACGGAAGATGATCTCTTGATTCACGAGTGTATGGGTAAATTAAGTGGTTATGGCAGATTAGTCAAGATTGATGCTTGAGTTAAGTAATGAGTTCATGTTCACATTTAATCTATTTATAACTTGAAAAATTAGAAATGTGTGCCATACCGAAGTATGGTGTTAAACACATCAAGCTGCATGCTGTTATGTCATTGATTAGAAATCTGATATAATACACAGTTAAGATTATTGGTGTAAGACACAACAACGAGGTCAGCTCAAAAACTCAATGTTTCCCAGGGTTTATTTCTATTTCTTTCTTCATTGTTGCATGTTTCCTCTCGTCGTTTTATTTAATTCCTACGTATGCTTTTTGATTTTTTTTCTAAGTGTGTAGGCCTACTGAAAGCTGAAAAAATTAATTCCGAATAGTGAAGACTACTGTCATTTTACTTTACTGCAGTTTCTGCAGAATATAGAATGCATACTCAACACAGTCTATTTTTTGTATGAATGAATGGAATATCTGAATTACCTAGTAGTATTGTTACCGTTAAGTAAAACGACTAAAAATTGTTTTTGGTAATAGAAATAAATCTGTAATAAAAATTGAATTGGGAGCTATAGGCTATTTTAATATTAAGAAAACTAAATAAAACTAATAAAAAGCACACAAAGTCACTAAAAATTGATTGAAATACAATATTATTAAAATGGAAAATATAAAAAATAAATCTAACTCAATAGTAATAAAAATTAGTAGGCTAATAAATTCTATAATAGCATACTAAAATGCAACTCAACACCTCTTTCCTAACTAATTTGATTAAACTGTCAGAAGTTAAAATTTGAAATAATCTGTATCCATTATGAAAAAGTAAATAAATAAAAGTACCATTTCAAATGACTAAATCACTTTAGTGTAATGAGATCATGTGACAATGCATACTGATTGAAATGTTTATCATAATTAATTATATTGAGTATACAATATATTAATTCAAATTCAGTCAGCATTTAACTGACTAAAAGTATTCCATTCCTCGTTAAGTTAAAAGATTACTTTTTAATTCAGAATGCTGGTGTAGAGCGCCCTCACGTGGCACTTTGTCCTAAAGACCATTACAACCCATGGCTACATCCGAAATCTCATACTTTGGCCGATACAGTAGTAGGCGAAAAACAAAATGTGGGTTCGGATTCACACTACTTATAAAAAAGTAGGGAAAAAGTACACTGTGGACCTACTATTTCCGGTGAGATGGGCACTTTACTATCCCATGAGGCCACGGAGAGGATTCGTGAATGACTGTGTACATTTTTAGGTAGGTCACATAATGACAACATGGTAGATGTAGTACAGTACATGCCGGATTACATTCATACTACATACACTCATAGTAGTTTATCACTTATTCAAATTAAGTACCTTCTCATTTCAATTCATACACAAACCCATTATTGAGTGTACAAAACACACAAGCCAATCAATATACCGTCAACTTAAATACATTTAATGTGAGGTGTCATTTACTTCCAGAGATTTATGAAAGAGCAAATCCCATAATAAACATGACACATCCACAGTACTGAAACATTCTCAATGCCTTCAGAGGGTTTTGGTAAAAACTTGAGACACATTCTGTTTGTATTGTCTTTCAGCATGCTGTATGCTGTCAAATGCTAAAGTGTTTTTTTTTTCTCTTTTTAATCATCAAGATTTTTTTTTTTACCAAAGCACACTCTTTACTTCAAGTGATTTATCTTCATTCTTAAATGGCAAACCTTCTCATTCTTGGTGCATGGCTAAAACAAAACAAAAATGTCACACAAGCAAAATTAGAAGCCCCTTCCTGCTATGCCATCCAAAATGCCCTTGCTTATTTTGCAACGCTAACGCCTATTCTAACTAACCAAGTCAAAGATTTGCATAGAGTAACAAACTCTTAATAAGAGCTGTTGGCTGGTTTTAACTCGGGTGAATCCGGTGTATGATCCAGTTAGACATACACCTCTAATGATAATGGATAAATAACACTATCACAAAAAGTGTCTCTAGTATTTTTAAAACTAATTCATGAGGTTTGAATGGTGCGGTTTCAGCCTTTACCTTTAAAACAATAAAGCAGTAAAACAGGGAGAGGTGGTTAGGCAAGAAGACACTGGAGGAGCATCATACTGTTTCTGAGGACAGCGCATAGGTTCTATTAAAGCTCATGTTCAACACAGCCACCTTAGTTTAACTGTACAATACATACAATTCACATTCTCAATGTTTTAATTAAAATTGAATGAATCACTACTCAACAGTACCACTTTTCCTCAACTGTCTTTTTCTTAAAAAAGGAATAAAATCAATATAAAAACAACAGTACACATTGTACTTTAAATCTCTTAAAATTCTAGTGTGTTTTAACGATTCTGTACACACACACACAAAAAAGAGAAAAGAAAAATATAATATGGCTCTGCACTTGCCACTTGTATAATAGAATGGCAGAAATATTTATACATATTAATGGCTCGGCAGTGATAGAAAAAAATAAAAAAAGGTCTGATAAAGTACATTTAAATGGCTTAGTGACATTTGAAATAAAACTCACTTCATAAAATCTTTATAATATCAATAAAATTAAAATATTTTTTTTTTCCAGTGCTTTGGGAAGAAAAAGAAAATGAGAAAACCTATAATAATACATGTACATTTCCTATATATTAAACATCCTTCAGTGTACAGCTCAAAAGCTGGATCAAATTTCATGTTGATCCAGGTTCCCCGAAAGGCACCTTGGGCTATATGAACTTCAGTTGAACAAACGGGCGTTCACAGCTGTCGGCTTTATTTTACAGCGTGCCAATACGAGAGGGCATTTGAGTGTGTGCTTCTTGAAGAATCTGGCCTTGGCTTTAAGGCACCTTACTAGGAGTGTGTGGCAACAGGACTACCTAATTAATTTGTTGCATTCTGCTGCACTGCACTGAACGTACACACTAGCACCTGGTCTGGCCTGTTATGCAAAAAGAAGCCTCAACATGGCAAAAAGCAGCTCTCTCTCTCTCTCTCTCTCTCTCTCTCTCTCTCTCTCTCTCTCTCTCTCTCTCTATACATGTGTATATATATATATATGTATATGTGTGTGTGTGTGTGTGTATATATGTTTATAACTAATGCTAAAAGGTAATAGATTTTATTACCTTTTGTTTATAACTAATGCTAAAAGGTAATAGAGCAGGTTTCTTTGATTCCCAAGTCTCTCCATATCGATGGAGAGTCACACCCGAGTATAACCTGTCGTTTTTCTTCTTGAATTTCTCTGCAAGGACATTACAGGGCCACCCTAGAGTTCCCATACACTTTAACCAATGAATTTTCCAGGACCTTTCAAGTCTCAGTGTCACTTTTACTAATCCTTCAAATTCAAACTGATTCACTAATGAATCATTCCGACTGTTTTGTGACTCTGTTTGACTAAAATAATTGAAAAAAGAGATTCACTCAAAGTCTTAGGACTAAGATTAATAAAACTAAGATTGTATTTATGTATTAATATCAATTAAGAAAACACAATTCCTTGATATTTCCAGGTTTTCCATGGCTGTGGGAACCCTGTCCTTCCTGCGTTTTGATAAACTGTCTGAGGATAAGCTGCCTTTGCATATTGCTCTGATAGAGCAGGCACTGTTTAAAGGGTTAGTTCACCCAAAAATGAAAATTAAGTCATTAATTACTCACCCCCATGCTGTACCAACCCCGTAAGACCTTCGTTCGTCTTCGGAACACAAATGAAGATATTTTTGATTAAATTTGAGAGCCGAATCACTACCACATTGGCTCCTAAGGGACTGCCTCTTGACGGCCCAAAAAGTCAATGAAGAAAATGTTTAAATATCCCAAGTGACTACTGTGGCTCAACTATATGTTTATCAAGCGACGCGAATACTTTTTGTGCAAAAAAACAAACAAAAATAACGAGTTTATTCGACTATTTTTTTCTTCCTTGTACGAGACTTCCTTATAGATTTCCACGACGCATGCGCGAGATTTGCGATCTGCGTACACCGGCTTACACTACTTCAGATCGCAATTCTCGCGCATGCGTCGTGGAAATCTATAAGGAAGTCTCGTTCTGGCCTACAAGGAAGAAAAAAATAGTCGAATAAACTCGTTATTTTTGTTTGTTTTTTCGCACAAAAAGTATTCGCGTCGCTTGATAAACATATAGTTAAGCCACGGTAGTCACTTGGGATATTTAAACATTTTATTCATTGACTTTTTGGGCCGTCAAGAGGCAGTCCCTTAGGAGCCAATGTGGTAGTTATACAGCTCTCAAATTTAATCAAAAATATCTTCATTTGTGTTCCGAAGACGAACGAAGGTCTTACGGGGTTGGTACAGCATGAGGGTGAGTAATTAATGACTTAATTTTCATTTTTGGGTGAACTAACCCTTTAAGAGCTCAGATGTGGTGGTATAAAAAAAATGCTCCAATAATCATTTCTGTCTGGATTTAGGGGCATTAAGTGTGACAGTCTCACTCATGGGAAAGGCTGACAGATGTCAAAGTGAAAAATATATAATTCTACAGATAGAGATTGTGAGTGTGTGGTTTGAACTTACAATTCTAGGGTTAATACGTGTATCTGAAAGCCAGATTTAAATTAGTTTGGACTATTCAAAAGATATACTGGTATATTGCATGGAGTGTAAAAGTTTTCATAGCCTTCAAGACAATATGTAGCGGGAGTACATATTTTTGTACAGTCAGACTGGTAACCCGAAGGTTACTGGCTCGATTCTCAATACCGACAGAAAATGACAGAGGTGAGCAAGGCACCTAACCCCCAATCGCTCCCAAGGCGCCAAAGCAAAATGGCTGCCCACTGCTCCGGGTGTGTGTGTTCATGGTTTTCAGTGTGTTCACCCTAATGTGTGTGCTGTGCACTAACTTGAATGGGTTAAATGCAGAGGACAGTTTCCGAATATGGGTTTATACTTGGCCTTCACGTCACAAAAAGTTTCGATATAGGACAATTCTGGGAGGAAGAATTCAAGCATATCAGTTATCTTTGTTTAGTTGAATGGATCAACGTGCATGATATTTGTGGAGGAAAAAAATGTCAGACTAAAAAATAAAAAATAAAAATGAGCTTGAAACTTGAAATTCATGGAGGCAGGACGCATCAAAAACGCACCTTTCCCCATTTCCCCGTGTGCCAGACTAAATGCAATATCTGTGTGTGTGATCATATGAATGTGGTGCAGAGGCACCCAAGGCTGTCCAGGTCACAGTATGTCTGAGTCCTCAATGCTGAAGCTGCTACGGCGGCTGCTGTCAACAGAAGCATCGGGGGACATGGCAGACAGCAGCGGGTCTCCTCCCAGCGGCGACAGGGCCTCTTCCATCAGCAAGAAGCTTAGCTCACTCTTCTTTCCCATCTGCGCGATACCTCCACCCAACGTGCTGAGATCCCCCATGCCATCCTGATATCCCGTGATGCCGCCGCCGTTGCACAAGTCCAGCGACTGGGCATAGTCAAAGTGCTGGGAGCTGCCCACTGCTGGGTACTGCAGTGGGGGCTGGGGGTGGAGGTGCTGGTGGAGTTGAGGGTGGGACAGGGGCTGCTGCTGCTGATGCTGGGGGTAGTGAGGAGGGAGATGGGGCTGATGTGTGAGGTGGTTCTCTTCAGGGCTACTCTCCTGCTTGACGAAGGGGCTTAGAACCTCAGTGTTGTTCAGGCCCGAGGGAGAGGTGCTGGGGAGGCCGTGCATTCGGGCCTGCCTTTCAAGCTCCTAAAGAAAAAGCACAAGTTGATCACAATAAGATGGTCAATTTAGTATCTCTCAAAATACCAGTTGTCATTTTTAATGAGTAGGGAAACACAATATATACATACCACATTGGTTATGTGTCCATATTGGTTATGTGTCCATATTAGATTGTTGGTTTTTAATTCATTTGTATTGTTCTAATTTAGTGTTATTTTGGTATCTTTGAGATCCAATTAACGTTTTTATTAATAGTTTGAATTATTTTAATATTTTTCATTTATTTTGTTAACATTTTCAGTAAATTTGATATTTATGTGTGGCCCACATTCAGTGAAGGCATAATAAAATGTACACTATTTTTCGACTACACCTGTTTTTCCTTATTGTGAGGAGTTTGGAGGAGGACCCCGCCACACATTATTTTCGATTTGATCAAGAACGGAAACTTGCCAACGCTGTTTGAGTATAACATTAGTAGCCAGTCAGTTGCTATTGTTGCCAATCAGATGCTATTGTGTAAAAAAACGTCTATAAAGTTAAACAAAATGTGGCAAATTATCATTCAGAAACGTTTATTAAGAGCCGTGTGTGGTGAGGTTCTGTTTGACTCTCTTCATCGCGGCTTTCTTGGTCTGATTCTGCCTCAAACTGATACTGCAGTTCGACACATATTTACATCAGGACCGGAGGTCATGACGTGCTCGTTGTTTCACCCGTAAAGGTAATGGGCGTTAACTTTCCAGACAACGTAAGCGACAGTTTAGCCAATCACAACACACCGGGGCAAGCTAACCAATCTGAGCCCACTGCGTGTTTCTGAGGGAGTGGTTTCATAGACTCAGGAAGTCTACCGCTCGCTCGAGGACAGAGGAGAGCGCGGCTGACAATAAACGTGAAGTTTATGAAAAATAAGACTTTTTAAAAACGAAAAACCACGAATACATGTTATATTGAACCCCATGAACACAATCATGCAAAGAAAAAAAGCAGTCAACCCCCCCTTTAAATGTAGAAGTTAACATCCATTTTTCATACTGTACATTGTAATGTTATGGTGCCTGAATTCACTTTAAAATTATGTTTAAAATGATTGTAAACAAATATTTAGGTCCCGCTTTATATTAAGTGGCTTTAAAGCAACAAAAATATATGTGCTCATTAATGTATATTTACTTCGTTCAAGTAATAAAGTATTCTCGTGAGTGTATAATATGCCATTGAAAATACATACGGGTAAGGGGTTCTAATGTCGGTTGCCATGTTGCCCCTCCATCTTGAAAATACATTAGCCAAAGAGGGGCATACCCGTTAATTAAAGCTTCGCCTTTCGCGGTTACGTTTCAGTTAACACTCATGGACAAGGTTGAACTGTTAATCTTGGACTACATTGGCCACCGTAGGAGTTAAAATGAAATCGGAATTGAGAGGAACAGAAACTAATATTCACTGGATGGTCATATACCTTTTCACCGCTAGATGGGGGTAAAAATCACACAGTGTGGCTTTAAGTACTATGTACTTGCATTTGAAATTAATAATTTTATACGATGGACTTATTGTGTACATACATGTTTTTACATTGTACTTATATTTTGAAAATACCTGCATGTAATTACAGCTGTAATTAATCAATGTAATTACATTTGTAATTACACTGTTGCACTTACCCCACCCTTATACCTACCCATACACACCTGTCCCTAACCTTACCCATATTGCACCTCAATAACAGGCAAAGTATTTTACAATATAACCTGAACACAATAAGTACATAATATTTATTTTTTCGATGTAAGTACATAGTGCTTAAAGCCACTTAATTTAAAGTGGGACCCTAAACAATTATTATAATTATTGTATGCATTGTTCATAACATAAAAGTAACGATCAGCAAAAAAAACACTATCAGCCTAAATTTAATATTGTGCATTCCTAATATTGCTCTGGAAACATTTCTTATTATTATCAATGTTGAAAACAGTTGAAAACTATTATACCTTTTTTCAGGATGTTTTGATGAACAAAAGTTCAAAAGAACAGCATTTATTTTAAATAGAAATCTTTTGTAACATTATACATTTCTTTACTGCCACTTTTGATTAGATTAATGCATCCTGCTGAATAAACATTCATTACTTTAAAAGAGATGGACGAACAAGGAACTGATATGATATATCTTGTTGCTAGGCCAAATGTTTTCCATATTGTCACAGACTATTATTCTTAGCGGATGCTTTAGGTTTTTTTTTTTTTTGTAATGACTATATTATGTCACATAAGTCCTGAATAAATGTTCACCTGAATACGAATCCACAGCTGTTTGTTTGCCATCTCCATCCTCCTGAAGTTGTTCTCCACCTCTCTGGTTCTATGGATGTCTTTCTGCATGCGTTTAATATACTCCACAGAGGCCCTCAGAATAGTGCCTTTATTCCAGCGCACATCCCTGAACACAGGAGGTCAAGTGCTTATCAGTGAAAGAATACTACAGTTCATCTCCAAGTCTATAACATTCACATCTAGTCAGTATGAAATTAAATGCTCAAATAAATAACACAAACTTACAGGTCATTGGTTTTGGGAATCATGGTGCCCAGCTCCTTAATTCGATCATTGATGTTAAACCTTCTCCTCCTTTCAACTAAAAGGAAAAAAAACCCAAACATTTTTGTTAGTATGATAATACTAAAAATTAGTAGTATTAGGAGAAAATGAAAAATCGAGCCTACTCTTTCTCATACACACTTTCAGTTCTATAGTATGATGTCTGACCTTGACCTTGGTCATCGTTTTATTTGTCTTCTGACTCAATCTAATGATGGGAAATGAGATCGGTTCTGGTGTGTAAATTGTTTATAATGCACTAGCAATATATATACCCTCTTATCCCAAAGTACTTGGGAACAGGCCAAGCTTCTTATTGTACAACTCCAATACTTGTGAAATGCCACAGGCAATTACATTTTAATGCCACGACAGCAGGATCTGTCCGAGTTAACGATAGACCAAAGTATAGTGTGCTGTCAGCTAAATTTGCCCAGAGGTGGTGGTGACAGGGGGTGTCAATGGCAGGGCACAAGCGGAGATAGTGTACTTTAAACTGTGAGGGGTTGTAAACTGAAAGAAATGAGGGGGGAAAAGAGCATACTCACTCAGGTTGTGGTTGTCTTTCTTCTGCCTCTCTTTAGCCATTGCCCGAACTTCAGCATCTTGCCAAAAACAAAAGGCAATACCGTCAACTAACAAGTTTAGCTATACACCGAACTTCAGCATCTTGCCAAAAACAAAAGGCAATACTTTCAACTAACAAGTTTTGCTATACACGCAAATGTTGTAACTGGATTTATGACGCTTTGCAATAGTGATGATAAATGACATTGCTTTGGAATAGTGAAATGCGCTTACATTTTATCCAGCAGAGATATGTGATAAAGTTTCTCTTGTGTCTTATAGATGTTAAGCAGTGTCTTTTAGGCTCTGCTGAATTTGCAGTTGTTGTTTTTTTTTTCTTGGTTGGTACGGAAACAAATTACTCGAAGACACAACACTCATGATATAAAACAAACATTTTTGAGTATGATCTAATATTCTCACCAATTTGATGTCAAAATGCTTATGCTTCCCATAATTCATGTCATTCAGATCACTTACATGCACTCTTTTTAAAAGGTATATACTACCTGACAATCTTAAAAAAAAATTAAGTATATAAATTCTGTAGAAGAATTAAATCAATCCCACATTTGTATTTCTTAGCAAAATAAATGTTTTCAATATTCATATATATATATATATATATATATATATATATATATATATATATATATATATATATATATATATATATATATATTATGGTTTTTAATAGGGGAAAACAATAAGGCGACACGGGATAATGGTTGAAGTTAGTTGACAATTATTTTATTTTATTTAATTAGATACATTTTGGTTCATAATTCCTATTCATTCACATGGCTTATTCTTGACCACTATAGTAAAATAGTTTAAAGTCTGGGTAGTATTGCTAATAATGTGTCTAAACTTTAGATTGTTTCTGGAACTTTTGATGCCATAGCTAAAATTGTATGTGGTTCCTAACAGTAATGTCAGTGTGTGCAGCAGTGCTTTGTTTTGTACATTTCTAGAGAATGTACCTGACAGCTCTCTCTTTATGGCCAGATTTGCAGGACAGGAGTTGCTGGTCATGGCGATAGCTGATCCGGACATACCTGGCCCTGTGTACACATCCAAATGGCTGCTGGAAAGCGGGAGCTACGGTGCAAAAAGAGTTATGTGAGTCTTGGTGAGATGACAACAGCTGTATTTAAAGCTACAAAGACAAAAATCTTTCAAACCATTGAGTATCAGTTAAACTAAACCATGGGTACAGTTGAAAAACATATTCCCCTATATTTGAAGACTACTGCATGTCCTTACTGCAATCTATGCTTTACTTAGGGCCGGTTCACACATCGCGTCTTTTGCACGCTCAAGTTCGTTATTACAAATGTAGGCGCGCGGTATGTAAGCGGTGCGGTCGCGGTGCGACGCGCTCGTTTTTTCCATGCGCGTCCGCGTCGAGATAAAAACATCTCAACTTTTCAGAATACCGCAAGCGCACCATACGCACACAATAGGTCATGTGACAAGAACCAACTGAAGCGCAACCGCCCTGGCGCTTTGGAAAATGGAGAATGCGGCGCGCCCAGCGTTTTCTACGCGTTTTTAGGCGCTATATGTGAATCCGGCCTTACTAAAGGAGATAGAACTAGTTTGTCTTGCAAATGGCATTTTTATGAAGCTATATTCAGCGTAACCCTGGTAAATCATCACAATCACTAGAAACCCAATAAACACTCTGCTTATCTCTAGAGCAAAGCCATAAACACTTGAGATAATGGAGATAAAACAAAAAAATATCACACTCTGCTATTGCTTCTAGGTGAGAGCAATGATTGACTATGTTCTTTCTTATCTGGGTCTTTATGGTTTTATGCCAGTTGTATCTTTTATTCCATCTAAGTGACAGAGAATAATTGTAAGCGAGCCGGCTATGAGCTCCTAATGAGCCGTAACAGATAAATCAGCTCAGATACCTTATCACAGAAGCTACTGTGAAGCACGGAGGCAAACAAACACAAATCAACAGTAACGAATCAGATTGGTAACGAATCCCATATGCAAAGCCATTTTGCATATGGGATTCAAAGCCGGCTATGAGCTCCTAATGAGCCGTAACAGATAAATCAGCTCAGATACCTTATCACAGAAGCTACTGTGAAGCACGGAGGCAAACAAACACAAATCAACAGTAACGAATCAGATTGGTAACGAATCCCATTATGCAAAGCCATTACTTCTGGATAAACGTGCAACCACTGTTGCATAAATCCTTACGATTTTCTTACGATCGATTTCTCGGCGAAGCACGCCTCATATTATGAGATGATGACATACTGAGAAAACAGAAATGGCTCATTTAGCATTTCGGATGTGATGAGAAAATCCAAGAGGAATGTTTAAAAAAAGAGGGTGTGAACTTATGAATGGTGCTTCCTGACAAACAATGGCGATGATTTGAAATATGTGTATGCACAATGCAAAGTGTTTGATGCCCAATCGGTTTAGGGTATTCCATTTTTAGAGGTTTTTAATCACTGATCAAAGAAACCATGATCAAAGAGGGCATGGTCAACAGGGTCAGAGGCGGCCTTTGCGGCCTCATTAGGAGTTGAAACCTCACCTCTTCACCCCCAAGTATTTTCCGACCTCTAAAGCCCCACATAAAAATAAAGCTTGCACACTAAATATTGAGCAAAGTGGTCGATGTACCTCATCAAATCTGAGACTATTTGCCCCGTTTGCTTTTTCAATGGCCATATTACAAATCCACCAGGATTAGGTATTTAATCGTTCTGGAGATAAGCATAATAACATCATTTATCAAGGAAAACCTTTGCATATGGAAAGAATGGTTGGGAAAAATAGCAAGGTAGATATGTTGCTGGTAAACAGAAGTAAACACTTCCTTATGCGTGACGTCAGAGAATCTGGAACCCAAAGATCAATCATTCCGAACACTGATCAATAGGAGATTCAATCAGACGCATTCACTCAATACTGTGAAAAATAAACACTGTTAAATATAATATAATATAATTCTGTCATCATGTATTCATGTCATTCCAAACCTGTATTGCTTTTTTTCTTTTTCTGTGGGACACATATTTTGTCTGTATAATGAAAATCATTGAGATCCAAAACATCAATGAACCCCACTGGCTTCCACTGTGTGTCTATATTTGGAACACCATGAGGAAATGATGACAGAAATTAATTAATGGGTGAACTATATCTTTAACAGTTGAAACTGTTGTACTCAGTTGCTCCCCTGCAGGTCCACCTAAACAACAGCCATAAACAATGAGCCATTTACAGATATATGAGCACAACCTGCTATAAGTGTACAGTTAAATGTGTGTGACAAGGTTACTGGTGTCCTTAAAGCGCCCATGGCAAGTCCCTCTTGTTTTTAGGAATCAGACGCACAGAAACAAATAGCAGCAAGACTAAACAACCCCACCCCCCTCTTCTGCCTGCAGAAAGGAGAGTGATGGGAAAAAGTCGGCCTTACCAGCTGAATCTTCTCTCCATCGATAACCTCCACAATAGCATAAGTTTTATTTGTGTCTTTCATATTGGCCTCTGAATCTCTCATTGCTGCGCACACTTGTAGTTCACCCTAGATCTCCCCGAAGAGACTAACTCGAGCCGCCCAGGGACCTTCTCTCTTCTACTTTCTCCTAACCACTAAACACTGAACTTTCCCCTATCTGGACTTTCAGCCTCCCCTCCCCAGCCCTCTCTCTCCCAAACCTCCCCCCTGCTCCCCCACCTTCACGAAATGCCTTGTAAACAAGTTGAACTCTAACTGAGAGCGGCTTAATTGTTAATGTTGGGCAGTTACTTTAAATACAAAGCACAGTGCTCCCACTTTCCTGATTTCCAACGCAATGTCTTCCCTTGAGTAAATTTTAAGTCAATTAAACATTTTAAATACTGAAAACATTTCCTCCCGAGACATGTCGAAGTAAGCTGGCAAGGTCCTAATATCAGTTATCCAATAAATCAAGCACAAAAAAATAAAAAATAAAAATAAGCCGGCAAAGTTCTCTGAGTCTAAACAGAAAATGAAGCATTTTGAGGTTGCATGAGACAAAAACAGTTGCTTCATTTTACTGAGATGGAGCTTTGCTATAATTAGATGTGACTTTTGTAAATCAGACAAAGATGCTTTTCATCCCTATAACCCTGATAAAAAAGCAGCACAACAAATGGATCCAGCATAATTCCTCCATTGTCAAAGTACGAGGTTGCGGGGGTTTCAAAAATAGACCTATTCAGAGACAAGAAGACGCAGACTGTGCATCACAAACAGGAATTATTCACTCAATTTTCCACTTACCTTCTGGGATTCAGTCATCTGTATTAGTCACCGGCGACAATATCAACGTCTAAAAGGCCTGAACTGAGTGAAGTCTTTACTTACTGTGTTTGGCATCTGGACCACAGGGTCAATATAAGCCTGGATGTCATCATAACTGGACTGCAGGCTGATGATGTCATCAATAACCTCGTCCATCTTGTCAAAAACACATAAGGAGGATTTAGGCACCTTGTGCATTTGCATTCTACAAAATAAGTACACTTTCTCTTGATTTTCTCTGAAGATTTTTGCCTTAAATTCTCCAAAATAACTGTGTCGAGTAAATATATAATTGTAATATTACAGATGAAAGATGTATTCCTCTAAAGAGCCGTACAGGCATAATCCCTCTGTAGCTTAGCTCACAAAGGTTGTTAGTGTGCCACAAGCAAACATTCACTTAGAATCCCATAGGATTTGGTGGCATTGGGAGCGGAGGAAGGAAGGAAGGACCAAAGTCTGCTTCGTTCCAAAGGGCCATCCTGCCCTGGGTTCCCTGTCACTCTTTAATCTGTAATTATACCTCCACGGCCATAATTGGCCACTTAAACACCAATGACAATGGAGTTAAGTTAGTTAACACTCTGACCTTTATGTGCACCCGGGCAAAAAAACACCAACCAAGGGTGAGAAATGGAGAAAATCATAAAAGGCATAGCGTATGATAGATGAGCAAGACATTGTCATTTTCTGTGAACTGAAAGAGGAACTATGGTGCTAAATATATAACTGCAACTGTTTTTTTTTTTTTATTAAAGGTGTTGAGACATCAACATGAATAATTGAATGTGTAGATATGTTATGAGAAAAGTCTTTATTTCAAACATGCCTGGACATGCTTCCAGCCCACAACTGTATGAAAACTAAGAAACTACCTCGTTCTCATGGCTAGAGCCGATGTTGAGCATGGCCATGGGACTGTTGGGTGCGCTGTTCCCAGCGGAGTTCATGAGCTGCTCAGTGCGCATGCAAGTAGAGGGCATGGTTGGTGGGACGGTTCCTGTCTGACCTTGGGGCATGGTGGGTGGAGAGGGCTGTACCAAGCTTGTGACGGCGTGTACTGCCTGCTTGGTGGCATATGTGGTGGACAGGTACTCCTTGACTTGCTGCCGTTGAGACTGTCGAATGTGGTAGTCTGTGGGGTTCTCAAGATGGGTCTGCACCTGTAAAATATAATATAATATAATATAATGTAATTATGTCATGTTTTCACTCTTGTCATTCTAAACCTGTATTGATTTTATAATATAATAGAACAGTACTAATAGTAGTAGTACACTAATAGTACATAGTAGTACACTTACGGTATGTTCAAAAACATACAGTAAACATTGTTTTTTTTTTAATTAATTATTTTATTCATCAAATAAAATATATATTAAAATCATATATATTAATATTTCAAATAATAAAAAAACCCTTCATCATAAAACTGATCATAATAAATGTCTTGAGAGCAAAATCAGTATATTAGAAAGATTTTTGAAGGATCATGATACATTTTAAACTGTATTTGAATAGGAAACAGTAATATTGATTAAACCTTACAGAGACTTTTTTCAAAAACATTCTCCAAATGTACGGTAGTGGAAATATATTTTGACAGAAATATAAGAACTGTAAGAATGCAATACCTTGCATTTTCTAAAGCCACTCATTGAGTAAACACAGAAGTATTTTAAAAATGTGTGCATCGTCTGGCAATATCTCAATATCAATGTCTCATGACTTACAATTCCAGGGGAAAGTACAGCGTTTTAACTGTCACCGTTACAAAACCAAAAACAAAAAAAAAATAAAAACAAGCCAAAGCCTTCAGTCTCAGTCATCTATGTTTTAGAGCCACAGTCATAGATGGTTACATAACTGGGCTTTAAATCTAGGCATGTACGGAGCACACAGGGGCCAGAAAGAGCCTCTAGAGAGCTTCAATGAATCACACAGGCACCTGCTGGTGGAGGTTCAGAGCGGGGTTGACGTCTGACTGGACTGGCCTCATTCTTTCACTTCAAAGCCAGACTGTCTTTAACTGAGTGATTTAGAACACAAAACTGACATTTGATAAAATGTGTGATAAATGTGCAGTGATGAAAAGAAAAAAAGGATTTAAGTGTTAGCAAAGCAACATATTGTCTGTGAACTGTGCTCATATTTGAGCGGGCATGCACATCAACAAAACTGTGTTCCAATGCCTGTATACCGATGGAAAATATCAGCTACAAAACATCAACCACATTCTAGAATGAAAACAAGCCTCAGGATTAGTGGATGAAAGCTTGCAAATTATTCCATTTCTGTCCAATCACTTCTATTATTTAACTGTAAGATTAAAGAACATGATGGAGCAAGTGAAACTTTTATAGGCAGTGTAAGTGAAGGATACAGGACGCACACACACACAAGCTATAAACCGGGGACACTGTCGGGGAGGGCAATTCCCTGGTGTTAAACCTCTCCATGAAGGCTATGTAAAGCAATTTTGGGTAGGGCCAGTTGCACTGAGCTCTCAGAGGTGAAATTACAGAAGGTTAGTTGTGGTTAGAAGTGCATCTAGCATGGAGCTCTTCATTAGATATTTTTATTCAATCTAGGAACTGTGGTGGTAATACGCTCTGTGTGAAACATGAGCTACTGTTGCTTAATCCTTAGGTAACACGTGGTTGGCCGCATGGGAAATTAGCAATAATGTGCTAGTAGCAAAATGTATTGCCACTTACACTCAAGAAAGTAATACTACTTTGGTCTAAGCAAAACAGAGGCTTAACTAGCCTAACAGGTTCCGTTTGGCTCAGTTAAACATAACTAAAGAACGAGTCAAGTCGACTAATATTACTTTATTATCAAGATACAGGTTATTTTAATGCTTGATTTATGATAACCAACATGCCAATTGTCAGATGTCATTATTTATTTGATTTAAACTGAATTTAAATTATGTACTACAGTTTGCATGCATTGATCATTGATCAAAAGTGATTCAGAAACATGCATAGCATTACAAAAAATTTATATTTCAAATAAATGCTGTTTATTCGAACTGACAATTCCTGAATAAAATGCATCATGGTTTCCACAAAATATATTAGGCAACTTCAATGTTTTCAAATGTTTCTTGAGCGGCAAATCAGCATATTAGAAAGATTCCTGAAGGATCATGTGACACTCAAGACTGGAGTAATGATGCTGAAAATTCAGCTTTGCCATCACAGGAATAAATTACATTTTGAAATAGATTATATTGTAAAACAGCGTTTTTAAAACGTAATAATTTTTTCACAAATATTGCCGTTTTCACTGTACTTTTGTTCAAATAAATGCAGACTTAAGCGTAAGAGACTTATTTTAAAAACATCTTTCTGACCCCACCTTTCTGAACTTTAGAACTGTAGTAGTTTTATTTATGCTTTTAAACACAATTAAATGACCTTAATATAAAACATTAACACCATAATATGCATTATAGCTTATTAATTATATAAATATCATTGTTATTTTATTATTTGAAGCAATTTAGTTAAAAATTGTTTATACATATATAAACAGTCAAACTGTTTATGAGTCTCTATCTCTATTGTTAATGGGTCCTAAGAAATTTATTGATATTATTGTCTTAAAACCTTAATGTTTTTGTCGCCTACCACACAGTTGTTGAGCAAGTAACTGAACAGATAACAAAGCCTGTTATTGTCCATTCAAAGAAGCACAAGAAGTAACTACAATAAATGATTAAATAACTCTACAATACATTCCATAACCTCAACTGTCTAAAACTTTACAGATCCCCCCCCCTCCCCCCCCAAAAAAAAAAACTGTGGAGATGTTTTGTCATGCTCTAAAAGAAGAATGAAGAAAACAATTAAGTTAACTTGTAGGTGAAGTACAAAGTTTCATAACATCGCACACACCTAAACTCAAAATTTAATGTACGTACACTGAGCACAAAGTCGCTTTCTTTAAACTAACTGATAACAATCCAGGATACAGATGGAATCAGACAGAAACATGTCACCTGTAAGAATGTCTTCCTGTGCGTTATCTCTGTATAAGTCATGTCAGAGTGGCCCCTCTTTCCTCTTACCTGGCTGCCGTTCCACCGCATTCTTCTACAAATATTCCTCACTTTGTTTTTGATCTTGGTTGAAATGTAATCCGGCACACCAAAGCCGTGGTCAGTCCTGCACGACCCACTGACTTCTGGACTTTGCCCACTACTCTTTCACCGCAATATAAGAGGAGATTACCAAAGTACTTAATCTTGCCTAATTTGGTCTTCGTGCACTCTTTAGAACTCATTCATCCAGTTGGGACCACTGGGGTGGCCGGAGGACGGCTAGACTACCCAATGGAAGGCAAGATTAGGGTCTCACGGGGGAGCTCTTTCATACTACAGAACACATAGCTGCACAATGATTAGATGGAATTTGGCAAGATTTAAGGGAGAGGGCGTTTCTTATCTTAGTATTTCCCACAAACACCTATCACGCTTTTTTATGAAAACCAAAAAAAAAAAAAAAAAAAAGGTTTCGAACTAACAGACATTTTTCACATTTCTGGGGTTGAAGCAGAAGTGGGTAAAGTTTTGATAAACTTTTATAGTGGTGAACAGAAACTACAACCAAAATATTTTTTGGATTACCAGTTGATCCAATCTCAATAGATTCAATATGAAAATAAATGCCAAGGTACTAAAACACAAAAGGGCAGATACTAATAATATTGTGCCCGTGCAAACCCTCTTTTGGCATTAAAAGCTGCTATATTTACTGAAGACGCAGTGAAAAATTAGCGCTGAAAAAGCTTGGACACAGTTATTTTTTGCGGATGACCATATTGCATGTGTATTTGTAGGAGTTTCCCTGTCAGACAGTAAAACTTATGGGTGGAGATTATTTATTTTGGTTTAATTTAAGTAGCTAATTTAGTGGTATTTCCGGCATTACATACATGTATTAACTGATTTTGTATCTGACATGACATTGGATTCGCCTATTCTCTGCAGAAATTTCCTCTTACAACTGCGTTTTTATTAGATTGCAGCTGCGTGTTAATTTGCCCTGTTTAGTAAATCTTTCCCAAAGTAGTCTTTAATGTACATATGATTATTGTTGACTCTTGTTGACAAAGCGATTTTCTTCCTTTTTGTTAATTCGCTTCATCACACCCAAATTCAGATGAGCACACACATGATGATGGATATACCTTTAGGACTTCAACAGGCACCTGCATGGGTGCCTGGAAGTGAGTTGGTGCGGTGATGGCTGATGAGGGTGCAGTTGGGCCTGGCATGCGATGCTGCATGTAATGCATGGATGCTGCCTGTTGTTGCTGCCGCTCCCGCTGCTCCTCCTGCTGCATTTGGTCCCGCATGAGCTGCAGGCGCAGGCCGATGCGTGACGACATGGCTGGGGGACGCGGGGGGCGGGCTGCTGTCGCCGCGCAGTCCAGCCCGAAGAGTGGTGGGGTTTCTGCAAAGGAAATAGTTAGAGGAAGAGAATATGAAGTAAATGGATCCAAGGTATTATACTTTATATTTATAGTTTTAAAAACAGTATCAGTAGCAACAGTTAGTTTAAAAAAAAAATTGGGTTGGGTTTAGAGTTGTGTGTTTATATATATATATATATATATATATATATATATAGACGCAAATAAATGCTGATCTTTTGAACTTTCTAATTGTCAAAGAATCCTGAAAAAAATCATGGCTTCCAAAAAAATATTATATGTAGTACAATATCATAATAAAAACGGTTTTTGAGTAGCATATCATATTAGAATGAATTTTGAAGGACCATGACACTGAAGACTGGAGCAGTGTAAAGATTCAGCTTTGAATCACATTTTAAAATACGTATTTCATTTACATTAGATTTACAATTATTCATTTAGCTGATGCTTTTATCCAAAGCGACTTACAATTGCTATATATGTCAGAGGTCGCACGCCTCTGGAGCAACCAGGGGTTAAGTGTCCTGCTCAGGGACACATTGGTGTCTCACAGTAGATTCGAACCAGGGTCTCTCACACCAAAGGCATGTGTCTTTTCCACTGCATCATCACCACCCCACTATATTGCACTCTGTATCTGTATTTGCGATCAATTAAACATTGCAACAGCAAAAAAATGCTGACTCCAAACTTTTGTAATCACAAAATAAACCCTGACAGGGTTATCGGGGAAATTATTCTGAATAAATTCATTAATAAATAATATGATATATATATATATATATTTATCTTTTCTGACCATCTTAAAGCAGCTAGAAACAAGCCCCCTATCTTCAAACACAGCTACATGGTTAAGATGGATTTTCCAGAACACACACACACACACACACAATGTATAGACTGTGGCTTGACATATTTATAAGGTACAATCACAATATAAAGCCTCAAGTTTAAATTAATAACAGAATAAAAGTATAGAACCTAAATCACGTAACTTGACATTTCCTAAAATAGAAAAAAAATCACTGTGTACAATTTTTTTAAAAGATTTTTAGCTATTATAACCACATTCCCCATTTAACCACCATATGATAAATCCATGTCAATTAGGTGTCCTCAAATTGCCTGAAAGAATATCAAAAACCTAAGGCATTCCTATGGTACCACAAGGAGACCGATGGCTCTTATTAAATACAACTCAGAAGTAACGATGAGTGTGATGGGGAAGTCATGTGAGGGTCAGGTGGTGTTTTTCTTTTAAAGCTCATGTGAGTTGTCTTTTTAATTTGGAAATGTCTCAAACATCCTCACTCCATGCCTTTTACCCCACTATAAATAAAGGCCCACACCCTGTATTATTCTGTGGTCCTGGGGAGTCCCTATTTGAACGAGTTCCTCTTTTTGGGGTGCCTCAGAAGACCAATATGCAAACAAGCATGACTTTGCTAAAAGGAAGTGGAATTTAAGAGTACTGATAGAGAAGGATGGGGTACTAAGTATGCACACTATGCTAGATAAAGCCATCTGAAGCCTGCCAGGCACGTCCTCAGTTGCTTTACATCACAAACTATACAGTACATGGCCACGGAGTAGAAAGGACAACCCAGAGAGACTATGGAGAAAAGCTTATTGTACTAGAGGTACAATAAGCAAAGCAGCTCCTATTGAGATAGTACTGAAGCAGTATTTAGCCCACAGTGTACATTTCAGCGGTGGAGGGGGGGCAAACACACTACAAGCTTTGTGGTTCATACTGGTCAGTGAACACTTTCAGGCTCTGTCACCAGGGCAGTTGCCAGAGGTTGACTCAGTTCCAGGAGAGCAGAGTTTTGGGACGGGCTGTCTTACAAACAGCTGGACTGATATACAGAAGAACCGGATCACCGTGGGTGGTTCAAGTCTGCTGATATTTGATTTTAAAATGAGTGAGCCAAGATCAAATTTGAAGGTGGCACAAGACCATTTGAAAAAAATGACTGTTATGATACTTGTGGCAGGTGTTATTATGTTGCTTTAATGGTTGGAAAGATGCTCTGGCAAGTTTCTAGAGCAGGAATTCACAAACCTGCTCCTGGAGGGCCAATGTCCGAAAAGTTTAGCTCCAACTTGCCTGTTGCGTCAATACACCAGTCTGGAAGTTTTTAGTGCTGCGTTTGATCGCGTACCATAGTAGGTACTACACTTGGTTTGAAACTTACTTCAGGATAGATTAAAAAAAGTATATTCTATATAGTATGAAAGTTGGACGTACTACATCTGCCATGTTGTCATTGTAATGTGCCATACGACATCAGTTGCGTCGATTCACTTTTATTTTGAGTGATTTCCACAATTAGCTTTGGGTTCAGTTGATAATGGGAATTCTCTTTGTTAACCTAATGAAAGCTGCTTGTTTTGAAAGTGAGTTCTGTCAGAGATGTACTTCATACATTGCAACAAAACTATTAAAAAAGCAATCTGCCATTGGCCTTAGAGCTGGTCCCACCCCAAGTTACACCATTGGTTGAGTCAGTGTTGTGTCGGGCCGATCGGGATTCAAGCAAACAGAGCAATGTTTTGATAGTGCCACACAGCATACATTTAGACTTTTAAAAAAGCATACACTGAAATTAAAATTCTGTCCAGTACTGGTAATCCGATAATTATTTTCATGTTATGATCTTTATTAAAACGATATATTATTTTGAGTAAATAAACAAAAAGACAAAAAATGTAATCAATTGTTTAAAATTCTACAAGTGAATAACACTAATGCACAGTATAAATAATGGATATTCATTTTATACTTAGCTAAATATTGCATTTAATAGTGCTTATATATTATCATTACTGAAAAGATAGGAAAATACCAATACTTGAAAATCTCTAAAATATCAGCCAATAACCATTTTTCAAGGGAATTAAACTATCATCAGCTTACATGTAGTCGTATCTACCTCTTAAATGGGAATAGGAGTATTTTAACATTCAACACAAATACTTAAGTTGTAAGTATGAGCAATAGCTTGACTATGACTATGGCACATGACTAGGTGGTGATTTATATCTGGTCAAATAACTTGTAATTTTCCCAGATTTTCCAATGAAGAAACAACCTGCTTGCTTGATTGTTTCTCAGAAGTCCACTGAAGAGTCAGAGTTGGGCGTTCTCATATCTTGTATCAACAAAACATTTCAGGCTCAGCCCTAAACATAGTGACGTATATATCCGGCATATACTGACGCTGCTCTGTGCGTAAACCACCTCCTTCTGTGACGTCACTCTCCCACACCGCCCATCAGCGAATGCCAGGCATACTGGAGATGCATCCAAACAGAGCCAGCTATCAAAGTGCTCCATTGTCACAGTAGTCACTAACCAGTGAATTTATGGCATCTTTACATCAAAGCATGAAGAAAAAATAGAAAAAGCCACAACGCTTATGCACATATACACAAATACACCTGCATACTTACAAGTCTCATATCATTCAATATGTCACTATGCCTGTGTGCCGCCTTTAAAGGGGTCATGAACTGGCTTTTTTAATTTTATTATATTGTTGTCTGAGGTCAACTTATGACGTTCGCTTGGTTTTTGCATTCAAAAACATCAAAATGAATAGGTAATTGGCTATTTTCTACCCTAGTTTTGAGCCTAACTCAAAAACGCTCGGTTTTTATGGGCGTCTCGCATTGAAGACTTGGAAGTAAACGCCCACTGCTGTGAGTGGATAACAGTTTTGCATATTATAATGAGTTTCAACTCAGCCGTTGATGCACTTGGGGGAAATTGTTTTGAAAACGTCCAATGTTGTAAAATGGCAACCGGAACGATTCGCCCGTATATGTTCGACTCAGAGTCTGTGTGTTGCACCATTCCTGTCAGATCCAATAAAGACGTAACATCACCGTTTTTTTAATATTAATCGGTCTGCAAATCCAGTCTTGTTTACAAAACAATCCTCAGTGAAATGAAGCGAACAGATGGACAATGTTTTACCTTCATCAGTTGGAATGTCATTAAATGAAGTTTAACCATGCATTCCTATTGGAATCCAGAGGAAGCTTATGCAGCGACTGTCTTCATCCACAACCAGGCACTGCACAATATTTTATATTGCTCGGTAGCTCGATCCAGTTTGTCATACCTAATAACATAGATATGCCTATGTTATTTAGCTCTGTGTGTAATGTGCGAATCGGTGGGCGGGGCTAAACCAGCCGTGTTGAAGTAGGCGTTGATCTTCTTCTGCGGGGGTGGTGTTTTATCCTCTTTGACGTCATAGTTCCCCACTTTTAAAAATGAGTCGTTTGCTTGGGCTGGTGTCAATAAAAGCTTTTATTGGACTAACAAGGACGTTTTCAGTTCTGAAACTTACAGGATATTCTTATAATATTATGACCTTTTAGAAGTCAAAAGTTTAAGGAATATTTGATTTCTCAGTTCATCACCCCTTTAACACAGCAAAGATCAATACTGTGATATATTATTATTAGTTGCAAGCAAACAATTGGTGGAAAATATAATGCATGTCTTCATTAAGTGGCGAAGACAGTGATAATGTGGAAAAAAAACAACAAAAAAAAACTCACATTGCCTATCCAAACACCATATGTCAGAGCACATGCACTAACCAGGCCAATACTCAAACAAATGTAAACATAAATCTGAAAATGCCCTCAGAATACTTGTGTGTGAATACTAATGCAATAATACTAATACACTGGGTGGTCAAGGTTTGCCAACTAGCCCCAACTACTAGATAATGTAACTACACAAAATGAATACAGAAATGTATTCATTCAGAAATGTATCCTTATGTACTAATGGCCATTTTAAAAGTTGATTCGGACAAAAATAAAACAATTTGCAGGTTATTTGAAACATATGACTACTATTTCAGTATAGCATGGCAGACATTTCCAGGGAATTTAATAGCTTGCTTAGGTCTTCATTATTTCCTAGAATGCAATGAGCATTAGCATTAGCCAGAGTGGCTAAAGTGATCAGTTTGTGTTCAGAGTTAACGTCTGCAATATCAGGCATTCACAATTCTGAGATTTGGTTAGAAACTGCTCCTTATATGCAAATATGAATACATCATAGTTGTGGGGTTTCTGACACTGCAGTAACCTGCACAGGAATGGTGGGCAAGGGTCTGGTAAAGTACCTGATTATATTGGCTCGTCTTCAGTTTCTGCCCACCCTTGATTTACCGTCCGCCCTTTCTAGCAAAGCAGCGAGGCAAGCGGAACCAAAAATAACACCCACACTTTCTGTTCCTGTTCCTTGCAGAGACACCCTGTTCCCTCAGGGTAATAGACTGCTGCTGTGTAAAATGACTCTGCAGCACACAGTGAACTTTCCATGCTCTGGCCAATTTATCTGGCATGTTCTATGGATTCACACTCGCACATGGGATTAACACTCGCCGGGATAACGCTAGGTGGGATGGGTAAGGGAAGGACATCACTCAAGTAGGAAGTTGAACCTTTTGACAGTGTCTTCACAGCACCCTTTTCCTTCCTCTTTTTCCTCAAGACAATCAAGAGCGTCAGTTTTCCACAAAGCTGCTTTATTTGAGTTTTGATTTGGTACAAACCAGGTCACAAACATTACAAGGAATTCAACTGGAGCAAATAACGACAAATGGCAGATATTAAAATGATATGCTATTGTCAAAATAAATAATCTACAAGCAAATGTAGGCATCACAACATTATAGTGTAGAGTATAAACAAAATGTACACTCATTTTGAGATTTGCTAAAGATAGCATTTAAGTACTATTTTTTAATGTTGAACTTTTACGTTAGCCTAATCGTTACCAATATGCTAAAAATAACATAATATGATCATTTAAAACAATTCTGCATTTCTTCTCTTGTTGCAGGTTTCTTAATCTAGTTGTTTAATAAATCTAGCAATGTGTACTAAAACGATTGTTGGCTCTCTGATGAATGATTTTGTTCTCCTTCTGTAAGTCACTTTGGATAAAAGTGTCTCCTAAATGCATAAATGTAAAAAACATAAACAACAACTTAAATATAGTACTGATATTATCTATCGTTTTTATGAATTCCGTAAAATAAGCACAAAGATGGCAGAGATTTTTAAAACAAAATGGAGCACATTGATTGATAAACTGAATATCATCTAGGGTCCCATGATTTCAAGAAAATAAAAACAGAAAAATCCCCAAATGATGCTTGTGTCATGTGCAGTGTGGTCATGCCTTTTGGGCTCTCAACAACACAGCGATTACCTCACTCGCAAACTCATGCAATCAAGTAAATAAACATCACGAAAACTTCTGCTTTTAAAGTCACTAATCCGCTGTCCTCAATCCAAAACTGTTCTACACTGTTTCATTTCACTGTTGATTGACACTGAGAATGGAGAAAATGACAATTTACTTAACATCAAAAGAGAAAAAACACTTTCAGGTTTCCCAGCTTTCACGTGAATAAGACCTCCATGAACTTCCATGACCTTCCACTTTTAACTCTTTCCCTGCCATTGATGTTTTTCTGTCATTTATTATTAAAGCTTCCCCACCATTGACGGAATTTTTCCGCCAATCTATGGTTATCACTGTTGTATGGTAGGGGTGCTATGACGCATTGTATAGAATATCCGGAAAAAAACATGCAAAAAAAAAAAAAAAAAAGTGATCGAAGCATTGCTTATGCACATGTAAGCGAACATGATCATCAAACATTAAACAGCATAGAAATATTACTGAATGAAAGTCAAAAAAAAAAAAAAGAAACAACAATTTTCTCAGCTTTTTGTTCAAAATGCTGCTTTTTTGTATGAAACCTACCTGATTTTTTTTTAATGATCACATTTAAGTGTTGATAAAACAAAAAGAATGTATGAAGCTAGAATAAAATCAAAAATAAAAAAGGAACAGAAAAAAAGATTCTGTTCTCTTTATATAGATCAGATATTCATACAACAAAATATTTTGGGGTGCATGGAATTTTGTGAACATAACCAAAAATGCTGTCAGTCTGGCAACTTTAAAAAAATGCTGGTTGGGAAAGAGTTAAGTGGTCATATGCTGGATTAAACGGATTGCTGGATTTAGTCCAAGAGGCAAGACAACTTAATCCTGACACAGCAGTGACACAATACATCACATACTTTCTACAACAGCTGTTTTTTCCAGACAGTTTTAAAATATAATGTATATAAAAACAGTATATTGTTTGGCTGCATTTAATTGTTAAAATATGAAAATATTATTATTATTATAACTATTTAAAATAACTTTATACATATTTTAAAATGGAATTTATTTCTGTGATGGCAAATCAAAATTTTCAGCATCATTACCCCAGTCACAGCAGAAATCATTGTAATATGCTGATTTTCTGCTCAAGAAACATTTCTTAAAATCAATGTTAGGATTCCTTGATGACTAGAATATTTTAAATCATTAATCCTTTTTTTTTTGTTACTTTTTATCAATTTAAAGGGACCTTGTGTAGGAATTTCTACCATCTTTTTCAAATGTGTGCCGCATCTACGGAAGCCGTTACGTACCAAAAAGCTGTGACAGGATGTCTTCTAAGTTCTAATAGCACTTCGTCAAGTGTTCCTTCAGGCGAAGGTTATTTCAAACAAACAGCAACAGCAACACAACGAACAAACAAATGTTACAGTATGAATTACTGAAAGACATGCACTATTATAATTAGAAGTTATGCCACCTTTATTCGTTATATTTTCTACGTGCATTGTTAGATATCATCGCCAACTTTTTTGGCGACGAGGATTTCTTCTCCTGTGGCTCGGCATATGTATGGTCCACCATTAAAAATAACAGTGGAATGCAGCCTTTTAAACTTGCCGGGGCAGTGACTCTCACTGCTCTACTCCTCTGTTTCTGATGCTTTCGGTTACGTCACACTGGCTCTGAACGAAAACGCGTTGTGGAAACGCGTTGGCCTAGTACTTTTTGTCCCTCTCTGCTATTATAGTTTTTCAAGATGGCGGAACTACATCGAAGCCTCCGTGGACCTACCAGTCCCATGTATTTAAAGAAAATAAAGGATACGTTTCTGAGGATAAGTCAGAGGTATTTGCACACCATTGAGGACATATTTATGAATGAAAATATTGATTTCAGATACCTAAAAAAGTACACATTGTCCCTTTAATCCATCCCCCATCCTTGCTGAATAAAAGTATTAATTTATCTAAAGAAATTTAGGCCTGTATACACTTCATCTTAATACCACCAGTAGTTATATCTACCATCTAGAAGAAAAAAAAAATAGTGGAAATACACAAATGACATGGGATGACACTCCTACATTCCTGAAGTGTCAGTGTTGTACAAGTGTGTCAAGATTCTTGATATAATCTAGAGCATTGTCAAGCTCAATTATGTTCTAGTGTGTAGACTAACTTGATTAGATTCTAACTTATCTAACAACTGCAATGACCTGTGGGTGACTTCTTTCAAAATTTTTAAAACATACGCAAACAACATGTTTCTAAACCTCGTTTCTACCGTCTTTACAAAGTCAATTACTATCTGACCTCTTGACTCTGAAGCAGTGGAAAATATAATTGTTTATTATTATCAGACAATGCCACTATTGAGAAGTCTTTTTAAAAATAAATCATCTAAGATTGCAAATGCTGTGATGTGCAGACAGCCACGTGCAAAGATATTCATGGACTTGGGAAGGATCAAAAAAGGTTTCTATTAGTAAAAACAATGTAGAATATGCTTTTTATATAAAGCCCTTGTATTTGGGCCATTTCATTCAGGGGGGGTACTATATTTACTCAACCCGTGTCACTTATTACTCACTCGTTCAACAGGAAATCATAACCCAATACAACCTAAATGCAACTTCCATCTTTGTCTGGCATTTACGGGAAAATACACAAACGACACAATTTTCCTAACAGACAAGCCCAGTTGCACTCGGACACACGCTGAACGCTGTATTCTCCATGGCTTTCTGTGCCTTTATTCATTTGTCTCTGTGAGAAATATCTCACAATTACCTCTTTGTGTAGAAAGTGCTGAAAGTGATCTGGGTGTCCTCCACGCGCTGCTCTCTACATGACTGGGTGCCTGCCTATGAGTGGGCTGAAAAACTGGAAGAGAAACACAGAGATGTGTATTAGTGGCCATGCTTTGTCCAGTGAGTAACATAAAGAGGTGTCCGGTTGTGGCTGGATGAATCGGAGTGATGAGAATACTGCAGATAGTTGCGGCTGCACTGTTTCTAGCGGTCCAAGTAACAAGGCAACAGGTGTATCGAAGATATATCTATTTATATGCACAGTTGATTTCTGGGTCAAACCATGAAACATCTAATTAAACTTCTTTCCAAACTGTGAGAATTAAACCTGTACAGTGCATTTATTCTTATAGATCCAACAACACCGTTAAGTTATTCTGCACAATGACGTGTAACTCAGCTGATGATAAAGATTTGATAATGTAACCACAATCTTTGTATTCAGTGTGGTCCAATGATCTTAGAGCAGATGCCTCCAGTACAGAATGTTTTTTTTTGTTGGCCATAAAGCTCTTGAAATGCTTTTATACTGCTAATATTTATTGTGAACTATTTCTGTAAAAATAATAAAATAAATAAAATAGGGACCACAATTGAAAAATAGCTCTTAAAGGGATAGTTCACTTTGAAATTATTTTTTTATGTTTTAGCTTACCCCAAGGGCATCCAAGATGTAGGTGTCTTTGTTTCCACAGTATTTTCAATTTTGATATTTTTAGGTCAAACCGTTCTTGTCTGTCAGTCATATAATGGAGGTCTGGGGTCTTCCTCAAATTAAACATGATTCAATGACTTTTTTTTTTTAAATGTAAGTACACTTTGATGGCCTAAGACACTAAACGAGCGGTTTGTGTGAGAAAACAAACAGTATTTAAATAGTTTTTACCTTTTGAAACCACAGCCACGTCCAAGAGATCTGAGGGCGCGGGCACTTCGGCAAGTGCCGGAAATTGCCGGAAGTGATCTCTTGCGCGGTTGCGCAAAAAAAAAAAAATCAACGTTGTCCGTTTATATTTTGAAATCGTCTTCCATTGCAATTTCATGTATATCTAAATATGTTTAGATCTTCTCAGTGAAGGGCAACACTTCTGAAATCTCTGTGTAAACAAAGAGTGACGTACACGTGCGAGAGATCACTTCCGGGGCTTTCCGGTGCTTGCGCAGACCGAAGCACCCGTGCCTTCAGATCACTTGGACGTGACTGTGATTACAAGAGATAAAAATGATATAAATACGGTTAGTTTTCTCACACAAACCGCTCGTTTCATTTCTTACACCATGTGTACTTACATTTACGAGTCATTAAATCATGTTTAATTTGGACATCTCTGTGCATGTTCTTTGAGGTGGACCCCATATACCTCCATTATATGACTGACAGACAAGAACGGTTTGACCTAAAAATATCAAAATTGAAAATACTGTGGAAACAAAGACACCTACATCTTGGATGCCCTTGAGGTAAGCTAAAACATATAAAAAATTATTTTCAAAGTGAACTATTCCTTTAAATAACACTGCTAATATTCAGATTGTGAATTGTCTCTGTAAAAAAAAAAAAATAAAAAAAATAGGGAATGCAATTGAAAAGTAGCTCTTACATAATACTGCTAATATTTATTGTGAATTGTCCATGTAGAAAAAAAAAACCTGCGTTTTAAAATGCGCAAGGCGAGATCAAATTTGAAAGTGGCACCAGACCATTTGAAAAAAATCCTTTGTTTGTATATCTCCTGCTAAATATATTATGCTTTATTATTTTACACTGTGCTTTTTAATGTTATAGCCATATTGTGTGAGTGCAGTGAAACAGCTTTGAAACTACACTAACAACTATCGTTCTCCAGCACACCAATAGAGGTAAACTATCAGCTCTGTTAAACACACTTTATTAAGCTATATTTAAACCTAATCTGCAGATTTACACCTCATAAATCAGCACAGAAAAGTCCAGTGACTCCATCAAGACCTGCTAATGGGTCTCTGCCACTGATGTATCCCACAATACTACGACCATCATAATAAAAGCGAGTACAAGTCAAAAAACTTATAAACTGTTTAAAATAGCTCCAAGTATATCTGTTAAATGTGAGACTTCCAATAAAACACATTTCCCAACCATTGAGATGACTTTCACTAAATATGTGTGCCCATTAATATTCAAGCCCGCTATGCATCGCTGATGTCAAATTACACAAATCTCGGTAATGATTCACTCTCTATACCTTATATGCAGTCGTAGACGGCCAGTGCAAATGAAGAAGGCCGGTCAATGATTATCTCGTCCTATTCACCACAAATACACAATCCTCATGTAAGTCCAAACCCAAGTGGAGTCCTAACAGAATGCATAACCTTCATGGTGAAGCGTGGCTCTTATACTTGAGACTGTGCTGGCTGATAGCGCCGCCACTCGTGACCAATTGCCACAGAGAAAGAGAGAGGGAGAAGAGCGATCAACAGTCACAGGGAAATCCTTAGTCATGAAGTCTTACAGTAGTGTCCACAACTTCTCTTCTTCTGTCTATTACCTCCTCCATTTCCCCTAAATGACCTAAATCCTGTGAGCTTCTGTGAGAGAGGAACAAGGGCACTTTATTGTCCCTCATCCCTTTCCTTGTGTCCTCTTCCGTCCCCTCTGAATGTAATGAGTCTGGAGGAGTGTGGTGAATCACTGGTTAGGCTGGGTCAGCAAAACACTCATGTGGACATGCGTGTCAACACACTTCACACGACTACATCTGGTCTACTGTGAGCTATTAGGGAAGTGACTTCATCAAAATTTGATAACTCAAGATCTCACCTACACAAGTTGAAGCATGCAAATACACTTGAACGTCAGATGAATGTCTAATTAATTCGTCAGAGGTTTTAATCCAAAGCGACTTGCTTTCGTGTGTTTTTATAACCTGCTCCTGGAAATTGAATCCATAACCAGGGTGTTGCTAGCATTGTACTCTACCGTGATAGTACATGATGATATTATGATATGGTCTTCAAGTCTTACATGATGATGGTTAAGGCTTCACATACACTACTGTTCACAAGTCGTCATTTAAAAAAAAAAAATGTTTTTGAAAGTCTCTAATGCTCACTAAAGCTGCATTCATTTGATAAATTACATTAATACTTTTGTAGAAAACATGATTCACTTTTTTTCAGGATTCTTATTAAATAGATCAGCCTTTATTTGAAACAGATTACTGACACTTTTTTTTACCAATTTAATGCATCTTTTGTTGAATAAAAGTTTTTTTTTTTTTATACTGCCCCCAAACTTTTGAATGGTAATGTACAAGATGTCGCTTTTTACGATAGAAGCAACATACAATAACCGTTCAATTTAATAATCAAAGTTAATTTTTTGGTAAGTAAAATGTCTAAAATGCAGAAATCCCCATTCACATGTCTAAATTCAGTCAGTCCAATTGAGTCATTTCATTAAGATCATTTGCGTCCTCATGTCAGAACCCATTTTCTTGTGGGATACACAAGGAGTTAATATTAAAATACATAATCAAAACGATTTTGATTGGAAATGTATAATCATTGGCTATTGAAGGGATTAGTATACTTACAAAATAAAATTCTGTCATCATTTTCTCACCCTCATGTTGTTCCAACCCTGTATGGCTTTCTATTTTGAAAAAAAAAGCTTCTTCTCAATACAATAAAAATTAATGGGGTACAATGTTGTTTCGACCCCAACATGCACCAGAAAATAATTACTTTGTGTTCAGCAGAAGAAAGTGTCAGACACGTTTGCAATGACAAGGGGGTGAGTAAATATTCTGGCAAAAATGTGAACCTTGAATGAAGCTTCTGTTCAATGCTAAATTGCAAATGCTTTGGTTATGATCTTTAAGGTTATGAAAAGTCAAATGTAATGGAAGGTGAATTACTAAAACAGCAGTAAACTTAATACAGTAAGAGGTTTTCTAACATTTTAAGATCAAGACAGAAATGTTACATGGTGCTTTCAGAATAAAATAACAGCTGTGAAACTGTCTCCCCCTAGTGGTCATAAAAATAGTCAAACATATTATTTAAGCGGTTTCTATTAAAGGACAAGTACGGTATTTTACACTTAAAGCTGTGTTTTAAGATCGTTTCTGATGAAATAGAACGGTTAAGATTGAAAATTGGACACATTGGCCTGAGAATTTTCAGTTTCTGTGGTAGTACCCCTCCCACCTCTACAATGGTTGCATTGGTGCATTGAAAATTCTCGGGCCAGCAGCATGTGTACATCAAATTTAGGACCTCTTTGATTATAAAGCCCTTTCTATGGCCCTATATTAGGCATAAGATCAATAATAATACTGATAATGAGAGAAAAATAATCAGTGACATGGTTTTAAAGCTGTTATCAAATTTTTTTGGCCTTCAAAACATCCTAAAATGCACATTTGTAGATCAGAGAAATCAAAATTTTCTCAGGCAAACCCTGAACCCCCCCTAACTAACCTACCTCACATTCGGGACAACAGTGATTATAAAACTCTGCCTTTGCATGGTCCTGAAACTGCTTAATAGTGAGCATTAGATCCTAAACTAAAGTGTTGCCTTTTTTTGTTATTATAAAAAAAAAAAAATCATACACTCATTGGGGGCTTAGACCCCCTAAAATGAAAATCCTAGTGACACCCCTGATTTTGGGCCATCAATTTACTAACTCAGCAGCGTGATACAGAGGTCTATCAACCATTACCACCAAAGTAATGAATCACAATCAGACAAAACAAAGACTGATGGAAGGGTGAGTTAAGAGGAAGCGAGATCTTAGTTACAAGAAATGAGTATTGCATTATGCCTGGATAATACCCACCTCTGCTTTAGGTCATGTGAACTTACAAAAAATAGATGTCTGCATTATGGGGTTCTTTGACATTTAGAATGACATTGGAGGACGAAATTATTGACATAAGGTCAAAAAAGGTCTCATATTTTGTTATAGATAGCTTAATCGCCAGTATACCATTGGTTCTCTATAGACCAGAATTATTATAATGAAAAATTTAAATGTGCTACATTTACTAAAAGCTGTATATATTTTTTACAATTGTATTCAGCAAGGATACATAAAATGTAACAAAAGAGACAGCTAAATCATTTATAACTTTACACAATATTTCTGTTCCAAATAATTGCTGAGCTTTTGAACTTTCCATCAAATAATCTTGAAAAAAAAATGTATTAAGGTTTCCACAAAACTATCAAACGGCACAACTGAAATGTTTATTGTGCATCAAACAGTATTTGAATGATTTCTGAAGGATCATGTGACACTGAAGACTGGAGTAATGGCAGCAGAAAACTTCACTTTGCCATCACAGGAATACATTTTAAAACTGGTAAAATACTACATTGTTTATTTATCTGCCAAACATTTGGGAAAAACTGAAAATAAAATGGCAAGTGTTTTTATTTTTTATTTTCACTGCTTCTCATTACCCATAACAATCAGCCAACCGTAGAGAACCACAGTTACAGTATATACCGTATCAATGACATTATTCCAGTCTGCCAGAAATGTTTTGCAATTGTATGTGCAATACTTTCTAAAGGTTAAACAAGCATGCAAATAAAATTAATTACATGCAAATAAGACTGCTATAAAACAAAGTTACCAAAATAACAAAGAGACAGCAGAAAGTCTGTGGCCATTTATGGTTTTGATGGCAAACTAATGTAAAACTGCCATCACAGCTCAGCAACAGGGCCAGACAGGGCTAACCCCACATAAGTCAATTTTTAACCATTTTTAAAAATACATACATTTGAACTTTTATTAACTCCTGTTTATTTGTAATCACTTTAAATAGCTCCATTTGGCTGCTTTTATACCCAAGCAGTGCTGTTTTTCTGAACATCAACACATTTTACACAACAGTTCAATAAACAAGTTGAGTAACTTTCATATCAGACACCTACAGTCTGTTTTTGCTCACACTTAACAAAGCCATAGCAGATCAGCTGCGTCTCTGAGCAACAAGCTGTTCCCTTCCTGAATGAATCAGCGCATTTGAACGAATCAGTAGAGTAAATGATTCAATGACCCATTCATAAACACATACTGAATTCGACGGAATCACATACTATTCTTACCATTAAATAAAAAAGTAGTATGCTAGTCTGCTGTTCAGAATCCGAATTCAGTCACAGTCATTTGCTCCATTCCTGAAAGAACATTTTTAACGAATCGGTTAAATAAATGATTTAATTCACTGCTGCCTCCAACTTTTGCTGCCTCCAACCAGAGGTTTTGTTGAACAGAATATTTTTTTTTTTAATTATTTCAATCATTTCATATTTCTACATTTTTAAAAAATGTATATATTTCAAATATCAATCTCATATTGTCATTGTAATTGCAGTGTAAATGTATTCATGTCTTGCCTTCTTAGCTGCTTTTAAAATCTAAATCTAAATGCGACTTCAGATGCAGCTTCTGTGCCACTTTTGTTGATACTGATCTCATTTGATTTGGTAATAGCCCTATTTTGTCTTTTTATTCCTGTTTATAACTAAATTTATTGATTACATTTAAGAATGAAAGATATGACAAAAAAATTATAAAAATAATTCTTGTAGTAGTTTTGATATCTTCTCGCTACTGAGAGCACCTCCTGTATTATATTGTATTGTAATGGCTATTTAGTATTACCTCTAAACTTTGACTGGGCAAGACATGTTAATTGTTATAGGAACTTCAAAGCAAAGGCCTAGTTTACTTATGCTACTCTATAATGATGTTGTTCCAGTTGAGGTCATTTGTAGAGCCTGAACTGTGACTAAAGCCCAGGGGCCCACAGCCCCCGATATACTTCAAAATCGAAGAACGAACTGAACTGATGTGATGTAATTTCGAACAAAATCAGGGCGAAAGGAATTTCATGTGGAGTTTTGGGAGTTTGAAACAAACTGAAACTTTCTGGAAAAGTTTGCTACGGCTGGTAAAACACCTTCGTGCTACGATTGGTCGTTGGCGATTATACGTGTGCGTGGAGACTGCGCCTTCTTTCACATGGAAATATTTTATGATTTCTTTCTCCTGTTTAGTCAGTCGAGGGTAGACATCTGATGTACACTGTTTTTCATGTTAAATACGGTAAACCGGCTTGATTTTAAGCAATCTTTTGTATAAATTGTTCAATAAATAAGCATTATATGACATCACAAGGGTGCCAAATTGCAGAGCTGGTGCAAACATATCTATGACGTTGCTATGATCAGATTCTTTTCTTACACTTTATTAAAATGCTAGTGGTTTTCTCAATTTTGTTGTCCATTTATTTTGTTATTGAGAGGAAATAACAATGTGCAGCACATATTAACATTCATCTAAACTTCGCTCTCAGTAGAGTGGGTGGTGTCGGATGTTTTGTTTGTGAACTTAGTTTTACCGCTAAGAAAAGAACGGAAAAGAACTTTGCCGTGAGTATCAGGCCTTAAATTAGTAGTTCACTTTAAAAAAAAAATTGCTGTTAATTTACTCACCCCTATGTCATCCAAGATATCCATGTCTTTCTTCAATCGAAAAGAAATTAAGGTTTTTGATGAAAACATTCCAGGATTTTTCTACATATAATGCACTTTTCTGGTAACCAAAAAACAGTTGAAGGTCAGTCAAAAAACAGTTGAAGGTCCAAAAGATAGTTTCAGTGCAAACGGCAAACTGTTCAAAGGGCTTTAAACGATTCCAGACGACGAATGAGGGTCTTATCAAGTGAAACGATCGCTCATTAAAAAAAATAATAACCAAGTTTTAGTTTTATAAGCTCAAATGGTCGCCTTGCTTTGTTCTGTGATGCACGTTCGTGACTCTCCTGTTCGAACTCATTTATCAAAATGAACAAGTCTTTTTTTCATGTCATTTGATTTATTCAACGAACGAAATGAAAGAATTGACTCGGAAAAATATTCGTTCATTTTCAGTTCGAACAGGAGAGTCATGAACGTGCATCACAGAACAGAGCAAGGCGACCATTTGAGCTTATAAAACTTAAAACTTTTTTTTTTTAATAAGTGATCGTTTCACTTGATAAGACCCTTATTCATTCTCCAGAATCGTTTAAAGCCCTTTGAACAGTTTGCACTGAAACTGTCTTTTGGACCTTCAACCGTTTGTCCATTATATGGAGAAAAATCCTGGAATGTTTTCATCAAAAACCTTCATTTCTTTTCGACTGAAGAAAGAAAGACATGGACAGCTTGGATGACATGGGGGTGAGTAAATTATCAGCGAAAGTTTTTTTTTTTTAAAGTGAACTACTCCTTTTTAGTCCTGTCCTGGTCAGCAATGTCAGTTTATTTTCAAATGCATTTAATTATTCTAAATTTGATTCTTAACATTAATATATATATATATACCCCACATCACCTTTAAGCTTCACTGTCTCTTCCTTTCTCAGTGGGCTTTTGTAATCAAAGCTCAGTTTTTTCTATGGCTTTGTTTGGAAGGTGCATGATGGGAAATAAAAGGCTGGACATGCATTTCCATTCACGTGCTGTGACCTCTGCAGAGTACTAAAACCACCGGTGACCTTTCCTCTAAAAAGACCTCGCTAGGGGGCTTTTTTTAAATGATAAACAGACTGAAAGAGTTACGCAGATGCAAACTGTAGCAAAAGCGGTTTAAATGGCTTGTTGACATTCAGCATGAGAGACAAGACCAGCCTTGTGCGGACACACTGAGGCAGTTTAATAAACTAAATACAGACAACAATGTATTTATTTACAGTAGTATTTGGGCCATGGAAGGAGTGTTAGAAACAAATCTGCATTTCATTGGTCTGAACAGCTGCGGGCCTGTTACAATGATCCAGCTCCTGTGTAGGAGGCCATGTTTATGACCAAGGAACTGTTGTGTTCCTGACAATAGCCTATGGAAAGGAGGATATTTCTAGACCCTGACTATGTCTAAACCAGCTGGTCAGGCATTTCTATTATTTTCCCTCAGTTTATCTGATCAGGAGGAAACTAAAAACTTGTGCATTTTGCAAAGACATTAAAATCTATGAGGATCCCAAAGTTACATATTCACGGTCTGCTTGTGGAATGTTTTTGTAATAATGTAGGTGTTATTTTAGCCAGACTGAAAATAGAGTCTTGAACATTTTGAATTTTTCCAATATTTTATTTTACTGGAACTCTGTGAATTTGGTGGCACTTTCTATATGAACCCCCCCAATCTAAGAAAAAAGCAAACAATAAATATTATATAATAATATATATTATATTTCGGTCTTTTTCAGTCATCAAGTGTGACAAATTGTTGGTGAGGGCTTAAACAAGAATGCTTGGAGATCAGCCAACAGGCTCTTTGGGAGATATGTTGTGAGATTAAGAGCGTTGGTAGCGGTAGAACACTGTTTGCGATTGTCAATGTTGCTTATTCTGCATTACAACGCAGGATCCACCTCCCCCACTCAAAACTAGCAGCATTTACGTGACAGTATGGCAACTATGCCCGGCTTTGGCCTATCTGGCATGTGTGTGGTGAGAGAAAGGTTGAGAAAGAGAGACGGGATGCTTTAGGACCTTAGTCAGAGGGTAAAGAAAGCTACCATGTCCATGTTTAGCTGTGTGAGATTTACAGGCCAGAGTGATGAAATAAACATTGTGCACGCTGTGAGACAATATGGGAATGAGAACAAACGAATGTCATTTCATTTGTGTTCATTATTATACAATATGGTAACTCAGTGCCAGCGGAGGACAACTGTGCAGATAATGCCAATTAGACTAAACAGCACAATGTCATCATTATAGCTTATTTTGGTCAGAGGCTCAAACAGTTTGTTTTAATTGCATAAATCAGATTGGAACTGGAGATTACCCAACACTTCCCATGTTTGTACGCAATGAGACGCGTGAGAATAGAGCTGTGGTCCCTCATTGTCAAAGGCCCCAAATAAATAAATAAATAAATAAAAATTCAATATTACAGAAACTGTCTCAAAATATTAAAATACGTATATTTTTAATAAATTAAATATTGAATATTAAAATAATTATAATTAATATTATTCCAGGGGCCAGTTGCATAAACATAGCCATTATGACAAGTATCTTAAAGGGGTCATATAATGGTACTTTTACAAGTTGATTGTTACTGAAATGCGTGTTGGCAGTGCCTGTACACAACCATCATATAATGATAAAAATCCATCCAGAGTTTTTGTTTTAATCTCCTTATATGTTTTCTTTATCTTAAATTGAGCCGTTACTTTTTGTGTCGTCAATAACCGGTGACTGCACCCAGTGTCGTCGCAGGTGGGGTGCGAAGCTCTTTGCGAACTTGAAATGCGAGCTCTGTGCGAACATGTCCTTGCACAGAGCGAGGCTGAAGCTCAGCTTCACGGCTGAGACAGGAATAGACTTAACTTAAATATTTTACTCTTAAACACACAAGGCACGTCCACTTTAAAAAAAAAAAAATATATTAAACAAACCTGATCAAGACTAGAGCAGAAACGAAATTAAGTGCATAGGCTAACTGAAAAATAAAGGATAGGCTTAATACAAATACATTACAATTGCGCAATACCGTCGAAATGCATCTGCAGTTCAAAACGATTATTACTAATTGGCATATTAGCAGAATTGCGAGGCCCTGTACGGTTGCACAGTTAGCACAGCCCTAGCGACGGCTCTGACTGCACCTCCAGAAGAAGTAAGTGTAAAGTTTTATTAACCTTTATATTAATCTTTGCAAATCGCGAAAAATGTTGTTCATGACCATTAACTGTAACATCAATCTGTAAACTAACTAACATATACGTCAGTAAACGCATAGCGTTCGGATCTCACTACTCGACCCTGCCAGTATGTACAAAAATAGATCAAAGTGGCATTATGTTAACCAACCATTCAGAAACGTCCTGTTCGAGCCTTAATTGTCGAACTTCTTTGCGGCCATAATCTTGTTCCGAGTCCGACTACAGTTTAAATTGATACAGTTGCACAGATGTGTCCTCAGCAAGGTTATAATCGTTAACGAAAACTAACGAAAAAACGAAAACTAGATGGGAAAAAACATTGTCGTTAACTGAAATAAAAATAAAAACGAGCCATTACAAAAAAACTATAACTAACTAAAACTGTAATGTGTGTTTGCAAAACTAACTAAAATAAAATAAAATTATAGAGCAAATGTCCTTAGTTTTCGTCTTTCACACTATTTAAAACACGCAGTGTATTCGTTGCATTTCATTTCCCTGTAACGCTCTCTCCCTCCGTCTCTCTCTCAAATGCACGCACACACACAGCCCCTCCCCTCCGTGCAATGCACACCGCGTCTCTATGAAAACGAGGGTTCGATCAATGTTAAAAGCAAGTTCGCGAAAGGTTGGTATCTCATGATAAATCACACATTAAAAGGTAGTGTAAAAATATGTTAAATTCTTAATACAATTCTGTAAGTGTGTTAATGTCAACCCGAGAAGCGATTAAGCCTTCGTTAGAAAGTTACTGACTTAGTTGCAATTTTGAGGTAAAATGCTGCTGGGCATGGCCGTGGTGGCTAACCAGTCCGGACCTCGGCCATTTTTTTTTACATTCAAAAATGGAATGGCATGATTGAATGATTATGTGAATGATTAATTAGCCATGTTTAGACCACCTGTGTGTTTGCAATTCATGTTGCAGCGAGAAGCTAGCGCAGTGAAGGGGGCTTGAGAACGCATTGTGAATGAGGGCGCTAGTGTAGCCTCTGTGTTGCCAGATCCACCTAATCGAATGGTGCGGTAATCTTCTGGACCTGTTTTTCGGATTTTTTGTGACACTTTAGGAAGTTATTATAGTGGAAAGTTGCATGTTAGTGTTAGTGATATATTAATCTTATTTCCAAAACACAAGCTTTGAAGTAATTTCGAATTGTTATTATATTATTTGCTTGTTTTTCGTAGCAATATCTGGCAACATTTTACTGTCTGCGTTAATAAAAAAAGCTTATAGACGAACTGCAATTGCATAAGGCAACCACACCAAACGCAATGATCATTGTGATTATCTGTAAAAACAATAGTATAAAACAGATCTGTATGTTACAGAATAAAATTTGCCAAAATAACCTTACTGGCCAGCTGGAAGACAGCTCATGCTTTGTTAAAGTTTCACATAGTCATCATAAATGCAATAATTAAAGTAGTGTTTCTCAACTAGCAATCTATTCAACTAGCAATTTATTTAGACCTACTTTTCTTTTTTCCTACTTTGCACAAAACTCTCCAGAAAGTGCCATTTAATAGTTAATATATAATATACAATATATAATATATATATATATATATATATAGTATATATATATATATATATATATATATATATATATATATATGGTAAATTCCTTTAAAAAATCCCTTCATGTCCATGGGGAAATGTGGGTCCAATAGCCTAACCATTATTATATTACTAATTATTGTGAGGTAATTATTAACCATTATTACCTCACTAGTTTTCAGACCCTGGTTGCAGCCTTGCTGCTTGGTTGTCGGTGTCAAAACTCTATAAGCTGTGATTCAAATATTAAATAATGTTATGTCATTATTTTACTCTTACACTGACTGTTTGCTGCTTCAGTCCAGATTAGTGTTGTATAGGGTAAATTTAGTATAAGGTGTGGAAATTGTAAAGCTGTGGGATTTTTTTATAGAAGATATCTAGATTGTTACGGTAAAGGATTTTCACATTGTAGGCTTCATTTTATGTACTGGTTTTAATGTTGAAAAGATATTTCTAAAATTGTATGATGTTTTTGTTGAGTTATTACACAATTCTTTTTCTGACCTTTTTCAACCTTGCCCCTGATAAATAACCCAAACTACAAAAAAAAGACTAAAACTAACACTAAAACTAATAAAAACTAAACTAAAACTAAGCATTTTCAAAAAATAGAAACTAAACTAAACTAGCAAACCCACTTTTAAAACTAATTAAAACTAAACTGAATTTGAAAACAAAAATTCAAAACGAAATAAAAATAAAAACTAATGAAAAATGCAAAACTATTATAACCTTGGTCCTCAGAGACTACTGCTGCCATTCTTTCTCCAAAATATCCCTCAGCTGTTGGCAAGGCAACACTTCATTGTATTAAAATGCCCCGGAGAACAGAGGGGCGGAGTGAGCAAAGCTCATTATCATTTAAAGGAATATGCACTGAAACGGTGTGCTGAAAACAGAGCTGTTTTTGACCAGGTAAAATGAGTGTTTTCTTATGATACTAATAAGAATTTTTTATGAAAGTATATTAAAAAGTTTTTATTTAGACCCTAAACATTCATATTAACTTAAGTAAAAAAATGGCATTATATGACTCCTTTAAGACTTAGTCTGACCAACTAGCAGTTAGTTAGGGGTATCAGTCTTGCTTTTTGGTATCAAATTAGACCAATCTATGAACAGTTATAAAAAATAAAAATAAAATAAAAATCTGGTTAATAATAATAATAATAATAATTAAAAACACATTAATTAAAATGTTTTAGCTTATTTAAAATAATCTTGATGCTCCCTATTCAGTTCGGACGCCTGGTTAAGAACCATCATCTGCCAAGATTTGCACAATAATATACTGAAATCACTGACCTTTTAAAAGCTTGAACTACAATAGAAGTAAATATGTGTCATGCGCCTCCTTTAATGACCATATTATCATCCTAAAGAGGTTGAAATTTAAATTAAACCATGTACTAATACTGCTACAGATTCCTTTACGGTGTCTCAGCTTACGTGCTACGTGACATTTCATCTCACGAAAATAATTTTTGTATTTTAGCGATAACAGTGTGTGTTTTCAGAGGGATAGGAGACTGACTGGAAAAACTGTAGAGCAACAACAACAACAACGAGATCATAGTTCTGCTGGGTAGACATTATAGAAACTTAAAATACATTCATATCACTGTTGCTCTCGTAAATGTCCCACAGCAAGAGTATGGGATCGTCTGAGCCTAACATAATTCTGTACTGTGCTTTCTGGCCTTCACTTTCCTCAGAACACTGTGAACACCACATTACTTTTTCCATCCTCCCCATGTACACTTTAATTATCTTTGATTTGTATCTTGAATACTAAAAGACTACAAGACTCTCCAAGAAGAGAACATGCATCACATTATCTTCACTCCCTGATAATGCATACAATGAAGATGAGTCTGAAGTTAAACAGGATATTGCGCTTCTGTATACATAAGAACAGGACCGCCTGGTCGGGTTTCAGGTTGGATTGCATGGCAACAGCTTCCAAGAGGTTGGTTTAGCATTTTAATTATAACATTAAAGTTTAGAATATGTTTAAAATGGATCCTTAAAAATTAACATTGTGTTGTTCCAAACCTATATGACTTTATTTTTTTAGTCTTTGTTCAGAAACAAACTGCTTTTGTCCATACAATGAAAGTCAGTGTGGTCCAAAACAACAGTGGACCCAATTAACCTTTTATTTTCACGGACAAAAGTAACATTAAGACATTTTTCAATATACTGTATATATATATATATATATATATATATATATATATATTAGGGGTGGCACGGTACATGAAAAAACACCCGAACCGTTCGGTTCGCTTGTCTCGGTTCGGAGCGCGTGTGCGTCTCACGGTTCGACGCATGCGCAATGTAACCTCGTGCCCGTATGTGACGTGTTTTCTTTTCGCGCGACATAAACTTGTTCGACTTGGACCGGCGCTGCACAGAGCGACCGGTGAATAACATCAATCTAGCGCAAGTCGGCTCCGTATGCATTCATCACTTTCGCGGTATTTGATGTCATTACCGATCGCTCTGTGCAGCGCCGGTTCAAGTTAATAAACAAGCCAGTTAAAGTGGAGTATGGAGCGCTGCAGGTCACGGCACGCGGAGAAATGGCAAGTGGGAGAGATGAGGGAGTTGGAGGATGCGCCAGCGTCGTATAAGTCTATGGTATAAGTCCGGTGTGTGGGAACATTTTGGATTTCATGTTATGATATTTTAATTTAACTACAGTGGCACTTTATGTATAGATAAGAGCTTCAGTCATACGTTTCCAAACCCTGCACTTTAATTTTAAGTGGAAAAAAGTACCCTCACATTTTGGGAATAGAAGCATTGTTGATACTGTTTTTGTGTTGAGGTTGAACTTAAATTTCACTTTATGTTTATGGCCTTTGCTATTGCTATAGCTTAATTATCTATAGGCAATGAGGTTTCATGTATATTGACATTTAAAAGACAGTGTTTTAAGAGTTGCTCTCTTTTTCTTTTAAAAGATAGAATTTTGGTAAGAGCTACAAAAGTTAGCAGTTGATACATGAAAGTTAATTTCTTTGTGTAAATAAGATTTATGTGATAAAAATGCACAAGTTCTTGTATGATAGTGATACACATTCTCCTTTTTTTGCCAAATAAACAAAAAGCATGTCAATTTCTTCTCTCTTGCTGTATCTAAATCTCACCTAGCTTTCCTCTGAGATAGTCCCAAAATGTGCTTAAAGTCAAAGAGTCAAATTCAGTTTGTGCATGATTGCATGAATATAATATTTTTTTTTTTAATACTGCATCCTAAAGTGTGGATAATTAAGCTATATATCACATGCTGAAGTACATTTCTGGAGTGTTAAAGATTAAAAGAAAAAATAACAAGAACCGTACAGAACCGAAAACCGTGACCCTAAAACCGTGATACAAACCGAACCGTGGGTTTTGTGAACCGTGCCACCCCTAATATATATATATATATATATATATATATACTGTGTGTGTGTATATATATATATATATATATATATATATATATACTGTGTGTGTGTGTGTATATATATATATATATATATATATATATATATATATATAAAAAATGTGTGTGTGTGTATATGTGTGTGTGTGTGTGTGTGTGTGTGTGTGTGTGTGTGTGTATATACATATATATATATATATATATATATATATATATATATTATTATTATTATTTATTTATTTATTTTCTGTGTGTGTTTGACAGAAGAAAGAAATAAAAAATCATCTAGAGGTGCGTTTCCCGGAAGCATTTTTAGCTGTTAGTTCCAATGTTATCAACATAGTTAAACTATTTGGCATTTTCCCAAAACCATAGTTACAAACAACACAAACTTACATGGTTGGAACTACAACTCTCAACCTGTGGTTAGAAGCATAGTTTATTGTTAAACTACATGGTACTAGCACAATAAGAAAGCTAGCTCTCAATATATTATACTTCATTCGATTTAAATATAAAATATCTCAGAAAAGCGAGTACACCCCAAACATTTTAATATACCTTCTCAAGGGACAATACAAATAGAAATAACTACTATACTAAAAAAAATACTATAGAAAATACTATAGAAATTAAACTTGGATATATTTTAGAGTAGTCAATGGTAGGCTTGGATAGCAGTATATATTTACTGTCCTCTGAATATAACTCAACATACAGCCATTATTGTCAAAATAGGCTACAAAAGTGGAGTACACCCTAATTTAACATGTCAAAACTGTGTCCAAAGTGTCAATATTTTGTGTGAGCACCATTGTTATCTAGCATTGCCTTAATCCTCCTATGCATGGATTTCACTAGAGCTGCACAGGCTGTTGCTGGGATCCTCTTCCACTCCTACATAATGACATCACAGAGCTGCTGGATGTTAGACATATGGCACTTCTCCACTTTCCGCTTGAGGATGCCCCACAGGTGCTCAATAGGGTTCAGGTCTGGAAAAACACTTGGTCACTCCATCACCTTCACGTTCAGCTTCCTCAACAAGGCAGTTGTCATCTTGGCGGTGTGTTTGGGGTCGTTTATCATGCCGTTCAGCACAGTTTCTGAAGGGAGAGCATCATGTTCTGCTTCAGAATGTTGCAGTACATATTGGATTCCATGTTTTTGTCAATAAAGCTCAGCTCCCCAGTACCAGCAGTACTCATGCAGCCCCAGACCATGATGCTACCACCACCATGCTTGACTGTAGGCAAGACACAGTGTTCTTGGTACTTCTCACCAGGGCATCGCCACATATGCTAAACACCAACCGAGCCAAACAAGTTTATATTAGTCTCATCAGGCCACAGGATATGGTTCCAGTACTTCATCCTCTTGGACAGGTTGCTTTCAGCAAACTGTTTGTGGGCTTTCTTGTGGGCAAGCTTCAAGCTTCTTCCTTCTGGGACAACGACCATGCAAACCGACTCGTTGCAGTGTATGGTCTGAGTTCTGACAAGCTGACCTTCCACTTCTGCAACCTCTAAAGCAACGCTGGCAACACTCATGCGTCTGTTTTTTGAAGCCAGCTTCTTTGACTCAACTTCTTTGATTGACCCTTGCGAGGCCTGTTCCAAGTGAAGCCCGTCTTGGAAAACCTCTGTATGACCCTGGCCTGTACTGCATCTCAGTTTCATTAGAGAGTTATTTGCCATGAGGTGCCATGTTAAACATCCAGTGGTCAGTATGAGAGAATTGTACTCAAAGCACAAATTTTAACTGCTCTAATACAAGGTATACAATTTTGTGGCCTGTCAAGCAGACTAAAACATGAAAAAGAATAGGATAACCATAGGCTTTGGTTAAACAACGTACAGCTACTATCACTTAGGGTGTACTCATTTTTGTTGCCATCTATTTTGACTTGAATCATGGCTGTATGTTGAGGAGTTATTTTCAGAGGACAGCAAATATATACTCCTATATAAGCAGGACATCGACTACTCTAAAATATATCCAAGTTTCATTTCTATAGTATTGTCCCTTGAGAAGATATACTAAAATGTTTGCTGAAATGTGAGGTGGTGTACTTACTTTTGAGATACCATGCATATACATTTTAAGCTATAGCTATATTTTACTGGCACATAATGAGTACTTGACTGTTTTTCTTCCATGCATGTTACAGCAGCAGTTGACCAGTTTTTTTTACACGTTTTTTTTTTTTTTTACTTTTTACTCCTGTTTACAGCAGTTATTACTCCTCCACCTGAGTGTGACAGTCCTATATTGTTTAACTAATGTGTTTCAAACCACAGCACAGATGTAGAAACTGTTTCAGAAACATGTTACTTATGACTACATGTTAGTCATAACTGTTTTTTTTTTTTTACTGTAGTATGGTAGATGATAAACAAGTAACGGACATCATTGAAGGTGAAACACACCCCAAGTTTGGAATGTCATGAGGGCAAGTAAAAGATGACAATGTTCATTTTTGGGTGACCAAGCCGTTTAAGACCACTACTAACTAACTGCTTTGCAAACAGCCTCTTTTTTCATGGATCATTTTATAATTTTGCAGAGTCATGTTATTAAAAATTGTTTAAGTAGACAAGCAGAATGAGTGTGTGATCCATTTTGAGTTTTCAGTTTTGCTAAGTTACAAATCTCTGCCCATGCCAAACCTAGAGGCTTGCTATTTGTCTGCGCTGCAAATTAATTTGTAAAAGTTTTCAAACACTTGAATCCAATGAAATACACATATGGACATTTCTTTGCATCTGGAAGTCCTTCAGGCTCATGTCATCAGAGAAGGAACGCCATGATGAACCCTTTTCACATTTCCGGGTGAAAGAGGAAGTCGCCATAGTAAATAAGAGACTACATGAAATATATTTTGTGTTCCCATTTGCTCAAATAGAAAAAGAAAAACTCCACAATAGTATTTTCACAACTTTCAAAAAGAGAGATTGATAACGGCATTCAAAAGAGAGACATACGCCTATTTAACCATCACTCCCACTATTAGAAACACCCTCACAACAGCGTTAACTAGTTCTTGAAATTTGATGCAAATGTAGTTAGAGCCAGACCGATACATCGGCAGACCGATATTATCGGCCGATATTGGGCATTTTCCAAACTATCGGTATCGGCAGTTATAATGGCCGATAAATGAATATTTCAGAAATAAAATAAAAACGGACAAAACACGCTTCAACCATGTCATGAGTGTTGGAGTTGTATAGTTTGTCCACCAGAGGGCATTCTACACCGTCCCTGTTGGTAACACTCATTAAGTTGGTCACGAGACATAAATTGCTTGAATAACAATTAAAAGAACATCCCCATCAGTTCTCTTAACTCAAATAAGCATGACAAAATTTGTGACTATCATGTCTAGTTTAAAATAAATAAATAAATAACATATCAGCCGACATATCGGAATATCGGATTTTAAAACCCCAAAATATTTGTATCGGTATCGGCCTTCAAAATCCTTTATCGGTCGGGCTCTAAGGGGAATCTAATACAAAGTATAGTGTTATAAATGAAAATGCACATACATATTTCTAAAAATAAAAATGCAACAATTACGATGAATTTATGAATGTTTAAAACGCATCATCACACTCTGTGAAAAGGGTCCATTCCAGAGGGGGAGCAGATGTTCACATTTTGACTAAAGATTACAAAGACAAACAATTTTGCCTGTGGATTACCTTGCACTTAGTAATGTGAGCTCGCAAATAGGGTCCATTTTGATTCCAGGCAGAATTTTAGGCTAAGATTCATCGCAAAAGACAGGAAATCGTGGCCATGTCATGCTAATCTGACCAAGACTGCAGATTATTCAAAAGCAAAGATTTCTTTTAAAATTCCTGAAAATGTTCTCAGACAGCTAAACCAAAATCTGTGCACCGGACTTTAGAAACAGAACAGTGAGCTGTATTGTCCATCGTACATTCTACTTTCTCAGTCAGTAATGCCTCCGTCACTGTTGAGAACAGCTGTTGCATTAAATGGCCCACTGCTCTTTCTCTCTCCACGCTCCATCAGCTTCAAGTATCGCCTCAGAGTAGCATTGTGAAAACAAGCAGAGAGGAACAAAATTTGGTTTCACATTTAGAGGAAAGGGTTATTATGGCGCATGATTTGGTGCAAGAGCTGACTTAAAAAAAAAAAGGCTTTTTGAAGTGCTGGCCAGAACATAGGGCGTTAGTTGTTCAACCAAATAATAAAATTACAATTAAATCAAATGATGACACTACCCTTTTGACTTATGTCACAGCCTGTACATGAAAAAAGGGAAGGAATTTAATACACTGTTCATTGTGTACACCAACAAAAAGTTCTCATTTTAAGTCAAGACGACAGGGTCATGTCTAGATTTAACACAAGCGTAGTTTATGTTCAACTAAAATGCTTGACTCAAAGGCAGTGTAATGGAAACAAAGAAACAGCAAGCCAACCCAAATACCCAAATCCACAGTAACACGTGTTTACCGTTGTCCTCTCTGCTGGGTGTTTGTGTGTCCACAGGTGTGTGGGAGAGGAGTGTTCTGGAGTTACCTTTCTTACTGTATTCCTCTCTGTGTATATCTGATTCGAGTCACTCAAATGCATCAAAACAAACGCATAACTGCCGCCTAATGCCATGACATTGTTGGGATGATATGCATCGGTCAAACGTGTCGGCGCGTGTGTTGGACAAGGCTGTGGTGCCACACCTGCGACAAGACTGTGTGTTTATCACTTACCATCAGAGAGAGAGGATAGATAAAGCCTTCAGCTTTTTGCCGCTCTCTGATATGACCTGCGGGTGAACTTGATTTTCTGGCACGTCAGAAAATGTCTCCTATGGATGATTCAACTGAACTACAAGAAGCAGCGGAGGGAACGTTTTGACAGGCCCGCTCAATTTAATGAGAAACGCAAGAGCCGGAGGCTGACATTTTTTCACTTGTGTGAAAGTCAACAAAATCAAAGAGAAAAATAACTTACCGAACCAGTTAAACGCAACCGTCCTGTCATGTTTAATGTCAAGTATTTTTTTGGGACAAAAGTTCTTTAAAAGATGCATTTGATTCAAATTTCGATCCGCTGAAAAACTAAAAGAAAAACTATATATATTTCTCACAGCCTCACTTTTTATTTGAGAAAAAAATGAAATATGCAGTCAACATTACTTGAATGTTTTAATTGTCCTTAGTGAAGGTTTGTGTATGATGGCAGGAGGACACAATTATAAACAAACAAGGGATAGCCTTGATACTATCAGTTTCACTGAGGCAAAAACTTTCATACATTCTTCACTTTTTCGCTTAACTAAATCTGAATACTGGATTATACTAGTGTGGGTTATCTGATACTTGAACCAAACCAACTCTATCATAAAAACACCTAGCTACAACAACTCTCAAGCAGATTATAATGACATTGTGGTTGGGATTAGTGACAGAATGACTGTTCACTACACAGTGATTATGTCACCATATTGAAAAGTAAGACCATCATTGACTACATTCACATGCACAAGACAATTCTGATTAATATTGGAATATATGAATTACGACTATATTAATATTCATAAATAAAAAAAATGCAAAATCATTTTATTGTGAGTAGCCTACATTTATTCAGAATATATTCGTTTTCGTAAGAAATGCTTAATGACACTAAATGGCGCTTAATCCGACAACTTGCATGGATGCGCATGAACATATGCGTTCTCTGATATAGATAATATATAGCCATACTGAAAGTGTCATGCAGAGTTAGACTAGGAAGTAAACCCAGATGCATTGCTTATGCTGCCTATAAATAACTTGAGCGCTATATTTGTACATTATGTGTAAATAGCTTAAACTTTTATAGGGGACGCATATGTGGTGGTTTGCGCACGCTGCGCTATTCGCATTACATAAGACGCTGTTTATACATATAGATATCAGTAGCCTGTGTGGCTCTGTGCCAACAATAAGCACACACAACTTGCAATAACCATACGTTATGTCAATATATAGAGAATTGACCTAGTGAACAGCATCGAAAATAAATATATAGGTACAATAACAACAATAAAGACGTCACGGAACAACTTGAATTGATGGCATAGCTAGTCATTTCAAGCATTACTAAGTTATGAATATACAGTTTGAGTCAATTTTCGCTCCACCAAAAGTCAATGACTTTCAAAAATCGAAAAGCATACGCAGCAACTGCGTTTCTACCAATTGTTAAAAGGTAAAATATGTATGTAAACAATGTCGCAATGGAATAAGCTTTAAATGAATGCAACTCAAGCAGAGGCAGACTTATTTAGACAAGAGTGGAGCGCAATGGGCTGTATCACTTACCCGCTGAAGGTCAGAAAGTACAAAGTTAGGACGTAACTTAGTTTTTTGGAAAGAAGTGGCAGTTGTGCAGTCTTCAACTCAACTTGGTATCAGTTCCTTCTACATTCGTATGGAAGCGAAACTGCGAAGCAGCACCGTTTACAACTTCTCGATAATTTCTCACTCTCTCCCCTGTGTGATGTGCGATTTGTTTTCTCACTGCGCTGTGTATGTGATGTGACAGCGCTGTACACCAGTCACCTGTAGGCGCTTGTGACAGCCGCATCCACCAATCACAGCGCGAACCGTGCATTGTGGGAAATGTTGTTCAATTCGGACAATGTTAAAGGATGACTGTAAACATAACCCCGCGTGTGTGTATTTATTATGTAGACCTTTGGCAGTGCCAAACTAATTTCATACAAGAAATTATATTCACTTTCTACACACGTTTATGAGCATTTTTTTTATTTCATGGCATTACACCTTACTTTTATATAACTCTGTGGTGAAAACCAAGTCTTTAATGTTGTTTATATGCCTATACCTATGATATTTTAAATTATGCTTTAAGACAAACACCATTGCAGAGTATTTTCTCCTTAGGGAAAAATTGCGGTTTGAAATCACCTGTGTTTCTTACATCACAAATTACTAACCAATCACATCAACGTGTGTTATCTAGCAATCTTTAACTATGCACTGAAATAGGGGCATAAATGCATTACCATTCTGAGACATTGACTTTTTAGACGAGCCTGTATAATTCACTTTTACCAATCCATTTCTGGTTCAAACATGGTTGAAATAAAATAGTATTTCTACTTGTCATTGTGCAGCGTTTATTACAGTAAATTGACTGAGTGGATGTCTAAACTGTTGTGAGTGGAGGCGGAGCTCATTTGCATATTCATGATTCCGTGGGTACTAAACGAAGCAAGGGTGTAGTGACATTCAAGATATTTTATGGCATGAAGAAATATTTTTTCACAAGAATATGATGTTTAAATATGTAATTTTGGTGATCAAAGTTGAGTTTTAAGGGGAAAAAATGTACTACAGGAGGACTTTAAAATAATTATTCTAAATGTAACTACATTAAGATCAAATGTTGTTTTGCTATTATTTAGAATCTTATATTGTCTATAAATTAAGTGATAATGCACAGTCTGCCAGTTACTAGTGCAAATACATTTTGCCAGAATGAAAAATAAAAGCAGAGGCAGAGCAGCTGACTCATTACAAAGATTGTTGTAATTGCAACATTCAGTTGTCAAGCATTTGTTTAATGCACAACTGTTCTTAACTCCAGCAAATATATAATCATACAGAGTGTAATTCATTGGTATTACAATCAGAACGGAGCAACATAAGCAGACAATCCCCACTGTTGTTTCAGCTTGGCCCACCGGGTGTCAGTATATTTTCCCATGCAGGAGAGAACCACAAAACAGATAACAGCTCATTTTGTTTAATAGCCCAAAACATCAGTGCCCTCTGACGCAACTTTCCAATCTAAACCAAATGCTCCAAGGCTTAAAAGAAACTGAATTTACTTCACAAACTTCTATTGTTTGATTATAATAAGGAAAAAAAAAAAAACAATAACATTTATTTAATCTATGCTTAATAACTTCTCTTTATAACAAACAATATCATTCTTTTAACCACTTTGATATCTACAACACTTAGAAACTCCCTCGCCAACAGAGTCAATTAGAACCACTTTAACTAGGCAATCATGCACCGTAGCAAGTTGAACTCATAATGGCCCCAAAGAAAGCACTGAATAAATGAAATGCAGCTTTTCTATCCTAAATCTGAAGTTATTCAAAATGGGTTAAGCTACACCTTTCCAGCACAACCTTAGGAGATTTCTTAACATTACGATTTTTTTGATAGTCTATTTGAATGTTCATCCAGTTTACCGAATCATAAATTTGCAGAGATAGAAAAAAGAAAACTTGATTCAAGATTAGAGTCATGCAAATCTGACTACGCAACTATTACGATGACTTGATTCTGAAATGCTGAATTACTAAATCACTTTCAAAGGAAAGAAAAGCACACCATGTACTTCTGATGTAGATGTCATATTTAATTTTTTTTTGCCATACACGAAAACTGAGGGAGGCAATTACAGTCTATTCAGAAAGTACATTAGTGCACTTGGGACTCGATCATTCAAGAATTTTTTTTTTAGTGGACTAAAAAAAATTAAAAACAGGTTGAAAATTACCAGCATGACATCCCACTTTGTTTTCATTTATGTCAAATTAAATATGGCAGCTACCCAAATTATTAAAGGCAATTTCATCCTACAATGTCCTGAGACCTTGAGTTAGGACTTCTGATCAAACTAGAAAGTCCATAAAAGCAGCACACTAAGCTCAAAGCCTAATGGCGCTTTTCCACTGCATGGTACGAAACGGCTCACTTCTGCCGTTTTTCCACTGCATGGTATGGTACGGTACGGTACAGGCTCGCTTTAAATGGTACCACAAAGTGCAGACGTTCCTCTCGTTGGGTCGAGCTGTGCTGAGCCTAGTCATACCACGCAGTGGAAAAGCGCCATAAAAATCAACAGAAGAACCAACTCAGGACTTTATGATTGAAACAGGCCCGAATTGTCTTCAATATTTCTATAATCCAGAAGATTGGTGGAGTTCATCAGTCTAATTATATGAAGATGTGGGGTACTGAGGGTGCCACCAGTCTAGGAGACGCACGCTGTGGACAGGGTCCAGCACTACCTGCACCCCCTGTTCACCCCTAAGTTTCCTTCCCCGAATGACTGGTGAATCCTGGAACTCCAAGCGCACTCGGTGATGCCTCATGTCTGTGCTCACATTAATGTTGAACTGAAAGACAGGGAGAGAAAGATTCATTGTCATTTGTGACATCAGCATGACGACTTGTGAAAATGCAAGTAAAAACTTCAGCAAAAATTATCAGTCATTCCAAACAGAAATGGTGTTCTCAGAAAGCACAAGTAAAAATGACTACTGCCCTACTATTAAGTGTGTGAGAAGAATTGTATGCCTAAATTCACAGTACTCATAAACAGTAGGTCCAAATAACCCAGTTAATCTAGTACTTCCGGCAATATTCTGAAGTAGAGCTGGACGATTAATTGCAATTAACTGAAATCGCGCTTAAGCCGATTTGACTTATTGCAATTATGAAATCGCAAAGGCTGTGATTTTGTAATGTGCAGCTTGTCAGTGACGTACAGCTCTGTAATCAGTAATAAATTCTGCTCCATCTGAAAGCACTGGGAGTTTGAGTCCCTTACAATGTGAATTTGAAACGGCAATACACGCCAAACATCATTTACAAACACGAGAAGCATTTATGAACCTCTTGTCCAACAAAAGACAACAATTTAAAAAAAACCCAAAGTGTTTCAATCTTCTGTTTATTCAGCTGCAGCCCTATTGTGAAGTGTGAATTTGAATTTGATGGACACTTTACTATGGGAGAGGAGTTGTGAATGGCTTTAAAGTGACAACTGATGCTGGAAGATGCCGAATGTTGTATGGGAAAATTGTACTCTCTACACACATTCAAGATATATAGAACATTAAAGGGATAGGTCACAGTTAATTGGCCACAATAACTTCCATAGTATTTTTTTGCAATACTACAGAAGTAAATGGGGCCCATAAACTGTTTTGGTTACACATTCTTCCAAATTTCTTCTTGCTTGCAATTTAGCAGAAGAAAGAAAATGTATACATGTTTGGAACAACTTGAGGGTGAGTAAATGACAATTTTAATTTTTGGGTAAACTGACACCTTAATTATATAATGATTAGATTAAGCAAACGGATTACAGATATATAGTATTGCCTACTCCTGTAATTAAACAACGTTATATATACATAATCATAACATGTTAAATAGATTATCTCATAACTCACCAAAGTTAATGTCATACCCATCACAACAGAAGTAAAAATGAAATTGAGGGTAGTGACCCGCAGGAGGTAACAGTCTGAGTCTGGATTAATGTGAACATCTTTATACTGCTTGGGCAGCTGAAGACCCATCCTACATCCATTTTTGCCTTTGGTTGGCTGAAAGTTCAAATGCAATGAAATTGAATTAAAACAACACAATCATCTCTGTAAATCAATATTCTGCTGTTACAATAATGTTGTTGTGGGCATACCAGTTTCACAAACTTGAAGTTGAATTCCCACATCGTCTCTGACCTACTTCCAGAAACTTTGTGGATCCAAAACAATAAACACTATAGGAACAAGAAAGGCATCAACAGACAAATCTCACATTAACTGGGTAAATTAAATTAAAATGAAGCATTTTAAAGAGAAAGTACATTTACACACCTTGGAATTGAGGAGTGTAGTAGGTGTAGATTCAGGAAGAGGAGGGCTTTTGGACACACGCAAGCTAAAGGGCTCATATAAGTGAAAAAGCGAGCGAATCACACGGGCACGAAGACAATGCATCCTTGCGATAAAATCAGGCTGAAGGCGATCAGGGAGGTCTGCATCAAGATTATAGTGCCTGGGGAAAGGTAAAAAGAAACATCAAGAGGGAATTTAGTCGTGCATAAATGCCCTGGAAGGGGAAAACAAAAATGTCTAATATTGCACAACAGTGCCTGTATGAATTTTCACCAAGCTGGTTCCGAAAGTATCTTACCCATTACTTTTTCTCATAGGGATTATAAGAAAAGTCTTTGTTAATGAGTTATGACATGATGAAAAAAAAAAACAACCAGCTACGAGGTAAATCAACATTACAAACTTGAAAAATGGGACAAAAAGATAAAAGTACAAGACAGGTTTAAATAAGGAACAAAAGGACAATCCCATGAAGCATTGTGTGAATAACAATACAATTAAAAACTTAGGAGAAATATAAAATTATTCATTTAAAGATTAACCCGACTGTTGCAATCTTAATAATACGTTAAATACATTTTTTTCGGCAGCCCACCTTTTGTAGAGTCGTTTCCAAAATGCAGCAGTGCATGTGGCAGTCCACGCATTCTTGCAGATCAAAGAGAATCTGCAGACATCTTCTGGACGAATGTATGCAGCAAGCACAAGCCAAATATCAATGGGATACTCCTCTCCATCTATGTTTTCACTGTGTTCTGACATTCATAATAACAGGGGTTAATCAATGTCAACAAACAAGAAAATTAATAATATCAGAATACATTAGAACAGGGATTCCCAAACTTTTTTTGGTCAGCCATACTTTTACCTAAATAACAGATTAAAGAAGTACCCCCCAACTTAATATTTAAACTTTAAATTTAATATTTTAAAATTAAAGGAGAAGTTCACCCATTTTTTTTTATTCTGTCAATTACTCATCCTTGTGTTGTTCCAAACCCATTAGACTTTCATTCATCTGCAGAACACAAATTAAGATATTTTTAATAATTATAACTCAAAACATTTATATAACGATTTTCTTGTGTGTTGCGGAGTCTGGAACATGAATGAGTAATTAATGAAAGAATTTAAATGTTTGGGTGAACTAACCACAAAAATAACAACATGACATTCAGGTTAAGAAATCAAATATTTACTCTACTAATTTTTTTGTTTTAGTAAGTTTCTTTTCATTAACTCACAAACTTCCCACATAAACCCCAATTTGGGAAACTCTGTATTAGAAAACTCACTAGTGGTAGTGGTTACCTTTGCATCTTTTGTTTTTCTTTTTGCTGGACCCTTTGATTTCATCCCCTTCCTCTGAGTCCAATTCGTCACTGCTCTCATGAACTGCGTTACTCACACCGACTGCAGACGAGAGGACCTCCTGCACAGGACCCTGTGATGCCTCGAGTCCACAGAGTAATTTCACTGAAAAAGAATTGTTCTATTTCATCAGAAACGATCTTAAAACAGGGCTTCAAGTCTAAAATACCAAACTAACCCTTTAAGGGTTACATTGTACATCACAAAACTATTGAAGTCATGTTTTTTTTTGTTTTTTTTTTTGAAGAGGTAAAATCCCACAATTTGTTTCATGGGTCCTCAGAATGAAATTATATGCATATTTTGCATTACATTGTTTCATATTTAATCAACATGTTACAATAAGTACTTTTAAAATCAATTATGCTTTTTGCAATGGTTCATGGGATTGTAGTTCTTTCTCTCACTAAAGCCTAAATAAAATTGTAATGTTGTATTTCACCTCGTAGCTGTTTGGATGGTTTCATCCTTAAACAAAGACATTTTTTAAAGTCCTATGAGAAAAATGAATGGAAAAAATATATACACTTCCGGAACCAACGCCACTGAAAATGTGGGCGGACACTAATGCACTCATTGATCATCATCATAGTCTATTGATATGATCTCAAGTGAGTGAGACAGCCTGTCCCGCCATGATTATAATGATTTTATGGTGACTTTAGTATTCCTGAATTAAGTTACCTTCTTTTTCAATTGCATTAACAACAGCCTTTTTAACTCTTCCTGACTTCACGATGGCTGGATCAGCGTTGGCATAGTCAGCCACAGTTACTGGGAGGAAAAGGGTGAAGGAATACAAAAAAATTAAGTTGACATTAAAGTGGACTTTGGCTATATTATACGCAAAACACATAATAACATCAGCTCGTCTCACTCTATTACCTGACTCCGAGCAAACATCCTCGGCTTTGAATTTCAGCCGTTTTCGGTTCCCTTTCTTGGGCATGACGAGAGCGAGGGTCTGTGGCCGTTTATCGAGGCTGTGTGCCCTGCCATCTTTCCAGCAGAGGTAAAGAAAACCCGATAAAAATGAGGGTGAAATTAAAGAAAGCTCCTCCAGGATCTTCAGCCATTATGGAACTGACACTCAAGGTCGCGTACATTCTCGCGAGATCTCAGAGGGCAAACGATTTAGAAGACTGGACGCTAATTGGACGCAGAAATCATGTGTGAGATGAATCGTCCAATCAGACGGGGTATATTCATAACTCTGCCCCAGGGTTTTTTTAAACAGGAAAACAATGACGTCATCTTCGCTGTTTTTTTCCTTGTTTGAAAGTTCTTGAAGTACTAATATTTATACAAATAAATATATTGGAGAGTCACTAAACATTAAAAACCACTGAACCTCGAGAAAAAGTTTAAACAGAATCCTGATAGATTCTGCATTTCAAGATTCATGAGATTCTACATCACACATGTAAACACATTTGATCGTGTTGATGAAAACTGTTTGACATAGAGCAACCAAACAAAAATATTTTCTTTTTAAACACATTTTCTCTTCTTTTATTTTTACTTTATTTAATCTAAACCATGTTTTAATGTTCTTTAAAAAAAATGTTTTACTTTCAGTTAAACTTGATGCCAGTAATGTTAATTAAACAATGCACAAAAAAAAAAAAAAAAATTGGGAAAAAAAATACGGAATAACATTTAAGAACAATATTATAAATATGAGACTTGCTCCAAAAATCCCTTTTATATATTTATCTTTTAATTTTTTTAATGTTTTAAAACTTTATGATAGGTCCGTCATTTCTATATACCTGCCTGCCGCCAGAGGGCGCAGCGCGTGACAACAACATTTCTCACAGACTCACACTGGCGTCTCGTGCATGACAGTCATGTAGTCGCGTGGTGCTGATGTGAGGAACTCCGATTTTACGCTGTTTGCACGAGCTTTACAGAGCCACGCCGGGTGGATATGATCTTCGCCGACGACGTGGGAGACGTTTAACCTTTACATTCACCAAAGCGTCGGTGCATTCATATTTTAAAACATGCGCGAATGTTTGTGTAGATAGCGGAATAGCTGTGTTGCAAGCGGGAATGAGCTCGTAGAGGGAGGAGCGCTTCGCTCGGCTCGCCGTGAAGGGAGATGATGATGATGGTGGCAGATGGATCTGGAGGATGCGGCAGACGCGAATTTCAACGTTTTCTGAAAGGTTAATGGCAACTGGTGGATGTTAAAGCGAAGGGTGCCGAGGTTCAAGCAGCTGAAATCGGAATATGCATGTGGCGAGCGCTGTGATGAGCGTGCATCGAAATGCATTGAGTTCCAAGTCAAACTAGGTGGATAATGTTAGAGAGGAAAAGGCCGACAGTCATGGACCAGAGAGGTCAAGGTGTGTGAAGAATCCAGACAGGGATGCAATTAGTAAAATCAGAGGATGCATTTTAAAATACATGGATATCAGTATGCATTTAATTGGCACTAAAGATTAATAGTGCACCTCAATCCTGAATTAAAAATAAATAAATAAATCAAAGCAATTTCTAATTTGACAATATGATGTGCGAAGTGATGCCGACCATAAATGAAGGAGACTCTGTGAGTTCCCAGAGAGGCTCTCAGAACGGCACGGATGCCGAGGCTAATTTTGAACAGCTGATGGTGAATATGTTAGATGAGAGAGATAAGCTGCTGGAGTCTTTACGGGAGACACAGGAGACCCTCATCCAGTCGCAGACCAAACTCCAGGATGTTCTTCACGAGAGAGACGTGCTTCAGAGACAGCTCAACTCCGCCTTACCGCAGGTAAGTTTACGCTAAAATTTGTTTTTTACTTTGTTTTTCAACACATTAAATGTGAGATCTTCGGACAGTGCAAGAAGCTAATTCGACCGTCTATATTTATGTTCCCAAATTGACAATAGCTGTAGCAGCTCTTTTGAAAGAAACTCAGTGAGTTCAAAATAGTTTTTTTTTCCTTTCAACCCATTGATGTGTTTAAGGGACCCCATGATATTGCAATGTCCTGTGGAAACAGGAAAGTTGGGGCAGGACATGGCAAAGGGCTCGTCCCATTTTGTTTAGCCCGACCCGCCTACTTGTGGTCTTGGTTCTGGAAGTTTTTCCCTGAGGGATGTACTTGTTTAATATTTATAAGCTATAAACCAACGAGGTGAATCACAACATTACAAAGTTTGATTTGAAGATTAATTGGCATAGTACTGAATGAATGTATATCACAGTGCTAAATGGGAGTGGATGGGCCTTAAAGAGTTCTTTTGGTGTGATTTGCTAATTTCTTTCTATAATCATGGGCAATATAGTTGAAATTTCCAGAAATTTGTGTGGTTGAGCATGATTAAAAGTTGAGATAATGCAGGATGATGGCTTCAACAAAAGCATATACTATCGATATAAATATAACTTACAGTAGGCCTGTTTTTAGTTACCAATAGTGAGTAATCTGTTTTCCTATAGAAGAGACTAAATATTTTAGTCTGGCGCAAAATGAACCTTTGGCCTAATAAGTTAACACATTGTTACCTAGTCGACCGTTCTCTGAGATTTGTTTTCATGCTAATCGAATGTAAGTAATGTAAGTATCTCTAAATAATTATCTAATTATAACGCTAGTATATGGGGGCATATAATACATAAAAAGAAAGAAATTGCTTGTTAATACCACTAACAAGGCTCAAAATAGCCCCACAGATAAGTGTACAGACCGTTTAATAAGAAGATATTTTATAAAGACAGTCCGCTTCGTCCATCTTTGGAAAACAGTCTCGACAAGTCGAACCACAAACGCCGTTCATACAGTTCAGAAATTCGCTGAACTTCAAACAGTTCAGCTCACTTGGCACGTCGTTCATGGTTCGCAGCAAACCATAATTATGAGATGGCAACCCAGTCTGGCATTTATGGGTTTCTATGTCAACACCTCCTGTTTTTCAGTTTTTCACCTACCTTTTACACTAGTAACTTCAAATCTAATATACAATGATGAAGATATTTCAATGTAGTTAAATGGATATGGCAATGAGAACTGAAGCTTTAAAGGTTTCCTCATTGTTTATGACTTGAGTGACCATTAATATGGTATGGTGGTAATTTGAACCAATAATTGTCCTCAGAAGAAATGTACCCAGATGAATTGTTTTGACAAAATATCTAAAACTGATCTATTATTCAGTTTGTGTATATTGTGTTTAGTAGCTTCTCAGACCCACACAATTATTGGGGATGCATTGTGGAACTTCTGGTGGCAGGTAAACACTTGTTTTCACAAAGGTACATTATCTGTGTTCCAGAAATGTCAGTGGTTGTGACTGTGCATACATCCCAGTCAAATGGCAATAAGGTTATAATTTAAAGACAAATACTATCTATGCATATCAAAAGCATTTACTTTTTTCCCTATTGAAGTGTATGAGGGTTGTGGTAGGTCAGGCTTCAGAAGAGCAGAGATGAAGAGGGCATCTTCTAGTGTATCTTCCTCTGTATCACATAGCTCTTTTTGGTCATTCGCCAAGGACACACGTGATATCGATTCATCTGAGTATCCGGTCCCCTTCCTTCCCCCGTCTCCCTCCCTCTAATTTTGTCTTTCACACAAGTGATGCAAAAGCAGCTTACTTCTCAGTTTACGTCACCCTGCTCATCCAGACTGCTAATTGGTGGATCAAGAAATCTCTTCCTATGGGAAGATTTTAAGACTTTTACTTGCAAATTAGTTTTAAAAGGAGGTGACTGAACCCTGGAAACAGAGACAGGACCAGCGGATGTAGCTGAGAGATGCATCACCATATCTGTCTCCAGAGGAAAATTGGACTTCCTGTCCAGCATGTCTAGGACTGTTCAAAGGAAAATGCCTCCTTTTATGTGATGCTCTTGGGTATGTGAGACTGTTGCTACAAGGCCAGTTAATCTAGTTAACAGCCAACGTTTACATTTAAACCCTCTGATTTAACTTATTGGCTGTATACTGTACTATTATCCTAAAATGGCATGTTACCTCAGACTGTTGGCACTTTCTTGACCTGGCAAGCTCCAATTTTATTGGCTTATTTATAAGGTGAGATGAAGCATCCAATGAATGCTTTTGTGGATGAAAAAGGGTGAGAGGTTAGTAGCATTATTGAGGCACTAGTGGCAAAAGTGACAGTAAAGCCATTTATAATGTTACAATGTTCTTTAAATAAAAAGTATCATGGTTTCCACAAAAAATATTGAGCAGTACAACTGTTTAGTATCAAATCAGCATATTAGAATGAATGATCATGTAACACTTAAAGGGATACTCCACTTTTTTTGGAAATAGGCTCATTTTACCACTCCCCCAGAGTTAAACAGTTGGGTTTTACAGTTTTCAAATCCATAGTAGGAAAAAAATATACTATGGAAGTCAATGAGACCAGAAACTGTCTGGTTACTGATATTCTTCTAAATATTAAAAAATCTGATCAATACATTCGACAACAGTAAAACTCAACTGTTTAACTCTGGGGGAGTGGTAAAATGAGCCTATTTCCAAAAAAAGTGGAGTATCCCTTTAAGACAGTAACGACTGCTGTCAGTAAAATTCAGCTTTGACTTCACAGAAATAAATGACATTTTAAGAGATCTTACTGTAAACATAGTGTAAAATAATTGCTCTGGTTTCATTTTTAATAATAATGATAACATATCAGTTTTGTCATTTTAATTTCTTTATGATTCAGTCATTAACTCCCATTTGCATTGTATTGTAATTTCATAGGCCACTGTGTGTGCAGTAAACGGTTTCATTGATAGTCGTTTAGTGCACACCACCTTTCTTTCTGTCCATAGTGTATAAAGTTAATTATACCTTGCCATGGTTGATCACTTCTGTTTTGGTTGGTGGTCTGTAATTGCTGTTGAGCAGCTAGTACGAGTAGGTTTTCAAACACAAAGATGTGCTTTACATCCTTTAGTTAGGTCCTGGAAATTAATTGGCACTGTGTTATTGATTATAAGTGTATTGTTAATGCAGAGCATAAAGACGGTATTGAGGATGGTGATGATACATGAACAGTATACAGACTTGATTCTGCAGAGTCATCTTTAAGACAACTGGCAAAGACAGCTGACAGATATTTGTGTCCTGCACTCACAGGGTTTACCTCAGTGCAGAGTTAGCATCCTCCTTCTCACTCTTGAATTATAGTCTATCAGGGATGTTGGCTTGTCAGCAGGGCCGTCAATCAAACTGGTTTGTCCATTCAGATCAGGGAGAACTGGAGTGGGGATGAGGGCTGGGGAACTGGCCGAACGCCATGCACTGAGTGGGGAGAAATGCCAGGCTGTCTCTGTCTACTGTGGGGAGGAGCTCTGTACCCTGTTCATCTGTGTGATGTTTAGAGGAACTGGCATGTGGAGATGGTTCTTGAGTTGAGCAGTTAAAAATCCTGAGTCACATGCTCATTCATGTAGAATGGAGGTCAAGTGTGGGATTGTTTCATTTGTGCACCAAGCAGTTGTTCCAAGACGTCCTTGAATAATAAGCTGTACTAAATAGCAAAAGGGATTCATTTGATCACCCTAGCGCTGTGTGTGATCTGTGGCGGGGTGTATTCTGTAGAAGTGTATGACATGAGAATACTGAGAAGTCCTGCCTGGGAGAGTTGAGACGTTTCTTCTTCTTTGTGCTCATGCATCTGATGAAAACGGCCTTTTAATGTCTTTTCCCATTTTAAAGTAGATTAATATCTATTTCTTTTTAAATGGTTGCCAGTCAGGGTTTTTGATTAAATTTGATGTTTAATGGCTTCAAAGGATGACTGCTTTCAATCCATTTCATTTTCAACCAAACATCAGTAAAGCCAAGCAGATTCAAAATTAATCAAGAAGAAGAAGAAAAAAAAAAAGTATATATATATATAAAAAATCAAATTAACCCTAAAACCGAAACCGTATTCTGGACAAATGTGGGCAAAATAGTTTTTATTTATTTTTAAAAAATACTTCCCTTAATCTGAACGGTACAAGACTTGTCTACTTTTCCTAAGTTTGCCTCCTGAACACACACAATTTTTTTGACTCAATTCTACAATGTTAAGTGGGTGAAAAAAAACTCCTTAATCTTGTATTTGGGTCAAAAATGGGCACCCATATGAATGGGAAAAACTGTAATTTAGAGCATTCTAAAATAAGGCGAAGTAAGACACCAGGTGACAGCAAAGTCACTTCATCTTTAGGTTTTAGCTCCAATAACTTATTGGAATGATATTTTAATGTAGTTAAAAAAATTAAAAATAATAAAACATAAAAATAAGCATAATTTACATAGAAAATATGGTACTTTTTGAAGTAAATAAATTCAAAAATACCCCCAAAATAAATAAAAAAAAATCACCATAAATGGATAGACAAAACTTTATCGAAGACAGTGATATAATATTTATAATAAATAAAAATTAGGATCACCTGAGTCCTCTGTGCCCACCTTTGTCCACAATTACAGGATTAAGGGCTATAAAGTGAATACGGTTTGAGGGCTACAAATAATGGCTCATTTCTCTTTTTTTTTCCAAATTAATATCCAAGGGAAAATATTTGTAAAACAAAATATTCTTGCAGCTGAAAAAGAAATTGTAATACACACTACTGATTAAAAGTTGGGGATCAGTACGTTGTTAAAAAAGTTACTGAATGTAAAGTAATGGCTTAGTCTTTAGGAAACCTAATAATAATAAAAAAAATATCGTCAGCAGAATCTCAGCAAATAGATTTTCGATATTGCTTAGCCTTAGTTTTCACTCAGATTTTTATGAGTGTGTCATACAGTATCTTAATCCTTACAATCATTAATGCTTAAAGTATTTTTTCTAAAATAACAGACCCCAGAACAGCTCCTAACCCCTGAAATAAAGTTTGCTGTGCTTCACTGACAACACAACTGCTCTTCGTCCCCCTTCATCGAGCGACTCAGCATTCCCCAGCTCTCAGTGATAGATGAGCCTGATCAATAAATGCTATTTTCTCATCACTGCCTCATTAGAGGATGTGTCAGTTTTGCAGGGTCTCTGAAAATTTACACTCTATCTATCAGAGAGCAGTGCGACCCTGCATACAGTTTAATTTTAGGCAGCTGGGCCAATATTATAGAAAAAAAAAAAAAACATGATGCATTTCGTCATTTGTAAGTCGCTTTGGAAAAAAAAGTCTGCTAAATAATTAAAATGTAAATGTAAACACAGAAACTATCATTGCTGTTTTTTTTTGCTGGTATAATCCATACATTGATTACACTGGTAATTGAAACCAACAAATCCAGTTTACATTTGTTTATAATATGAGAAAAGAAACAGTACTGGCTTTGTTTTCTTAAACTCACACCATTGCAGGCTGGTACCGGGCCAGCACAGGTGTAAAAACAGCATCACATGGCTTTTGGCAGCTGCCGTAATCTCCAGCATGGCACCTCTGAGCTGCCGGACCCTCCCTCAGCAGCTGCGGGCGATTTGTTGAGTTAACCTCACACATGCACACATTTCACTCTGTTTCTTTGTTTCGGACAAAGCAGCGCTCTTGAATTTTATATTAACATATTTTTATAAGTACATTTACTGATACTGTAGTCGGCTGTCCAACACATAGAAATAACGTGTTTAATGCTACTTGTATATTTCAGATGGTTTGGTTGTGTTTTTCTTTTTAAAGTGGACCACCCTGACATTAGAGTATCTCAGGCATTTAGCACTGGAAGTTTTTTTGGTCATCTGCTGGTTTATGGTCTCTATTGCAGCTGATTGAAAGGAAAATAAATTTGGATCCGCCCCTTCACATCATTTTTGTTCTGCTGCAATTTGTGTGTGTGTGTGTGTGCGTGTAATTAAATTAAAATGAAGCACCCCGAAGCGTGTGGCCGGCTTATGTCTGAAGTCATTTGCGCACTCGAGCTTGTAGCGCACAGCTGACTGTACAGAAGTGCCGGAGAAAAAGACTACATTCTCACATGATCTCTGACAACACTTTACCATCAAGGTCTTTTACCCAAACATTAGAGGAGTCGTGCTATTATGTTCCTTAACAAAATAACTTGTTTCAGGCTGCTTTTATCAAGTCTAACTCTACAGTATGTAAAGATATTATGTGGACCAAATACAGGAATGGTTGTTTAATGCAGGGTTCCCAAAGGAAAGATTGGAAGGAAGAGGCTGTAATCCAAGACCTCTTTTCTTTCTCATGTTAGAGTATAAAAGTCATTTTATATTATCTATATGTTAACAGCTATGAAAGAAGACAATAACCCTTATAATAGAAGGGAAATTGATTTGCAATTTCTCATGGACCTTTTCCTCCAAGACTGAAACTGAAGGCAAAATCCGAGGGTCTATTTTAGGGGATTATGAGATTTTGGGTTGTAGACTGAAGAACCAACCATACAAAAATCAGGAAAAGTCTGTCATGGTGGTCTGGGTTTATGCCGAAGTTTGTCATGTACGAAACCTCAGGAAATATGGGTGGAATTTAGTCGTTATCTTTGGTGTGTTTTCCTCCAGGCGTGATATAAGCGTAATGCCACTCAGATGCTATGGCAGGGGATTAGGAGGAGAGCTTTGGTGACTTGACAAACAGTGAAAGAGTGTTGCAAAGTGAGAGGAAGAGAGTCACAGAGCAAGCGAGAGAGTTTTCGAGTATCTTAAGGGATTAGTCTGAGGGCAGTTACTGTGTGCAGAGGGGGGAAAATGTGAAATGTTGGAGACAAGGTGAGAATTACAGATTTTGGGAAAAAGTGCATGGGGGTTGACAGCTGTTTTTAGGTCATGCTAAAATGTAGACTTGTGTCACAGGCTAAAAATGAAAGTGTTTATGTATATTTAAAGGAGACTGAATAGGCGAGCAGCGAACGTCTGGTCTATTTTTATTTTTCGAGATGCTGTGAATTTTTGTGTGTGTGACTCTTTTTGTGCTAGCTGCTGTATAGTTAGTAAATAAAAGGACACAGTATATATCTGCCTATTTTGACATTTTGAGAGAGATCAAATATTGGGGAAAATCAAAGATCGTTGCTGTCTCCTGTTTCAAGCAAGGGGGCGGATAACCCATGAAACGCATGAAGAGACATGTTTTTATATTTATTTTCATTAAGGCCTGAATGAGCTGTCAAATCTTATTGATTCAAGAAATGCAACATTTGAATGACAGTTCCTGGAATACACATTAGGAAAATAAGCTTTTTCATTTGTGAAGAATTGGCCCTGTTTGAAACAGTCTGAACACTCTGTTGTGGAAGCAGGAGGTGTTTACTCAATGAGATGGCAATTTTTAAACCTAGTCAATAGTCATATGTGTGATGTTCTTGGCTGAAAAAAGACAGAAAAACTGTTAAAAATGAATCCGTACCATTACCATTTTAATTTATAATAAAAACACATTTATACAGTTTGGGGTCTGTACGATTTATTTTCTAGTAAATTAATACTTTTATTTAACAAGAATGTACTACATTAACCAAAAGTGTCATTGACATTTGTAATGTCAAGTATTTTATAATGTTAAAGAATTCTTATTGAAATAAATGAAGTTTCTGTTTGAAATAAACGGTCTATTGTAAAAAAATAATAATAAGAAGAATAAAAAAATAAAGAATGCACAAACATTTCACAGCAGAAGATCCCACCGGGTACCACTCATCTCCACTATAAATAGGTAAAAGAGACTACAATTTGCAAGAGCTCACCAAAATTAGACAGTTGAAGACTGGCAAAATGTTGCCTGGTCTGAATGAGTCTCGATTTCTGTTGAGACATTCAGATGGTAGATTCAGAATTTGGCGTAAACAGAATGAGAACATGGATCCATCATGCCATGTTACCATTGTGCAGGCTGGTGGTGGTGGTGTAATGGTGTAGTAGAGGATGTTTTCTTGCCACACTTGAGGCCCCTTAGTGCCAATTGGGCATGGTTTAAATGCCACGGCCTACCTGAGCATTGTTTCTGACCATGTCCATCCCTTTATGGCCACCATGTACCCATCCTCTGATGGCTACTTCCAGCAGGATAATGCACCATGTCACAAAGCTTAAATCATTTCAAAAGTGGTTTCTTGAACATGACGATGAGTTCACTGTACTAAAATGGCCCCCACAGTCACCTGATCTCAACTCAATAGAACATCTTTGGGATGTCGTGGAACGTGAGCTTCGTGCCCGGGATGTGCATCCCACAAATCTCCATCAAATGCAAGATGCTATCCTATCAATATGGGCCAACGTTTCTAAAGAATGCTTTCAGCACCTTGTTGTTTCAATGCCACATACTGTAGAATTAATGCAGTTCTGATGGCGAAAGGGGGTCAAACACAGTATTAGTATGGTGTTCCTAATAATCCTTTAGGTGAGTGTATATCACGATTTCCACATATTTTTACATATTAAGCAGCACAATTGTTTTTAACATATCTTATCACTATCAAATCAGCATTTTAGAATGATTTCTGAAAGATCACGTGACGCTGAAGACTGGAGTAATAATGATGCTGAAAATTCAGCTTTGCCATCACAGGAATAAATTTATGTTTTAAAATATATTAAAGCTGCTGTCCGTATAGCTTTTTTGGGGTTAAAAATGATCCAAAATACATATTTGAGAAAATGCACAACCAGCCAAAACTAGTGTTCAAAAGTATGCTTCCCTTACCTCGATTCAAAGCAGTAAGCTTGTAATAATGTTTTTAATTCCAGTGGTACTGGTGTATTTCCACAGCAGATTCGTGGGAAAAAGAGGAAAAACTTTGAACTGCAGATTTAAAATAGAGAATGTTTTTATTTAAAATTGGAACAATACTTCATATTATTACTGTTTCTATTTTTGATCAAACAAGTGCAGTCTTGATAAGCATAAGAGACATCTTTCAAAAGTATTTAAACATTCTTACCAACCCCAAACCTTTGAAAATAATTTTTCATTGTTAGTCTTATCATAACAGCAGTTACAGCACACCTCTCCTCAACAAACCACAAAGTTCCATGTTTCTTCATAGCAACTTTGATACTACAACAAAAACTGAAATGCCATTAAACAATAAGTAAAGTATTTATATAAAATATAAAAATAAAGCTGAAGAAAGATGCAAAATATATAAACAGTGCATTTTTTTTATTTTATTTTTTTAGTATTGCCAACTAAGTATTTAAAATACTTTAGACATCCTGAATTTTAGGGATCATTCATCTCCATAGCACAAACAGTGTTGGGTGAGTTAGTTGCCAAGGTTTAATAGTTAAGGTTAAGGTGGTTCTTTTTTTTTTTTTTTTTTTTTGCTGTTCTGCCACCTCTGTAGTTTACTGCCACAACCACGGCTAGTGTCTTGTGATATCCCGGCTGTGCTGTACACAACTCTGGCCAGAGTTCACTCTTTTGTGCATTCATGTAAAGATAAGACTCTTGAACACTAATGAAATATTGCTGTGAGTGCTTTCACACAGCATGATGCCGTGTCTTAGCCTCTGTAGGTTTGCCAAACCATCTGCCACCAAAGGCTCTCAGTGCGATTAGCACACCGAGATGTCAATTTGTCCCTTCTTGCCATCAGATGGGGTGAATATTAGCAGCAACATGGAAACTGTCACACCTGATTGAAGAGTAATCACTTGTGGGTTTAAAAAAAAAAAAAATGCATTTTGCGTAACTTTTTATGAACCCTAATTTAAATTTAGCAAAACATGTATTTTTTGCATGTATTTCTTCATACAGATTTGTCCAAGCATGAATGAATGCAGAACTAAGGTGACTAATGCTTCAACAAAACTCCAGCGCTGAACACTAACAGTCCTGACATGACGATCCATTGATAAAGCTTTTATCTCTCTGTTAATATAAAGTGTTAGCAGTGGTACCTAGATCGCTATAGTAAAACAGTTATTCTTCTAAAAAGGAAAAAATGCTGTGTCATCATTGGTCGCTCTGCCTGGTAAGCTTGCAGTGTATGATCTGTCAGTATAAATGTCCAACTCTGTAATACAGAAACACATAATATGTCAGCCATGTTGATCTGTGTGCAGTAGATTAACTTCAGCTGGCTGTCACTCAAGCCAGGAACAAGAAAGCATTTCCCCTTGAGGGCTTGGCTGTCAGTTTTCCAGAAAACAGCCCATTTCTGAACCTTTTGCAATGCTACCACAACATCACTGGAGTGCCGAACCCTTCTGAGGCCCAGCTCTCTTTAAAAAGTCATAGCGGTAGCATTAGCACATGGTGAGGAGGCTGCATTTGGTGTATTTAAGGATAAGATGTATAATTAATGCATATTTGATTTAGGATGACAGATTCTGAGAGATGAATGTGGAAATCAGTGGAGGATATTTGGAAAAAGTGCACTGGAAGAGGCTTATGAGCATTTCATGGAGATTCTTCTCTTCCTGTGTTTGACAGGACTGTGAATAATCGCTATATGTAGTCATTGAGGCAGTCAATTTAGAGTCCAGTTACTGTAACATCATCAGCCCTCACACCCACCCCCACGGCTAAGCCAAACAAGGATGTGATAGCCTCATTACATTGAGGAGCCAATGAAAGTGTTGCCATTTGTCACTGGACTGAGGGAAGGTGACAAGGAAGATTTCATGCATAAGATGGACCATTTGAAGTCGCTTTAGATCCTTTTAGGGGGTCGAGCGTTACTCATAGTGGCGTCTATTTTAAAACTGGATAAGTGGAGAATGTGTCAAGGACAGTAGGGGATAGTGGGGAAAGATGTGTAAGTGGGTAAGCGCCCCTAAATTTAGCAAATTGTGTGCACACATGACCTTTTGTTTGGAAAAGGCCCTTCATATACAGCTTTTTTCATGTCAGATCAAAGAAAATGTGTACAGATTAAAAAATATTACATATGTTGGTGAATTGCCAGTGTACAAAACCATGTATATTATTTGGCTAAAACTTAGTCATTGATAATCTTTTGAAGAATTGAATAACTTTTTCTAGAATGTATTTTTGGCTTATGTGGATGAAAGACAACAACTCCCAGAATGCACTTGCTTCGCTGCCCTAAAAGGCCATGCCTACTGGTAACAGAGCGCAGTAGTTAAACAAGTTTAGGCTACTAGTGAGTCTCCGTGTTGAGTCTGCCTGAAAATGTGTTTCAAGATCGCCCAAAATTCCAAGGATTTGGCTTTTGCGTTCTACAGTCGCCATTCATTATGTTTACTGTGGCGAGCAGGACGAAACTGAGGGCCGCGGGAGAACGGTGCGAGGTTGGTGGCATGAGCGACACCTGTGATCACTTGTTTCACTTGCGATCACTTGTTTAGCGTTCATGTAAGCACTACATTCAGATTCACCAATCGGAATGAATTCAGTTAGATTGAAATAAAAGGTGTGCATGTAAACAATGAATGGCGACTGCAGAATCCAGAAAAAGCTGAATCAAGGACATTGACGGCCAGGCATGTCCGAGAAAAAGAGGATGGTAACCCCTACTACTCCACAGAACAAGAGCCTGCTAGCTTAGCTTCCAAAAAAAGATGACACTATTGCGTCCCAATATGCATACTATCCGTCCTAAATAGTATTCTAAAATAGAATTAGTACGTCCCAAATCATAGTATGTTGAAATGAGTGTTCCAAAGACGGTCTACTATATCTGGTCAGGATCCGAGGTGCAGATCGATGCACACTCTAATGGCTGATATTTCCCACAACCCATCGCGCGTTGGATGAGGATTCGGTTAGAACTACAAACACAAGTGAAAAGGTGTTAAAAAACTACAGACATGGAGGAGGTTGTGTAGAGAGGGTTAGATAAAGGGGTTTAAGTGATTAATTATAAGGGGTTTAAGTGATTAATAATCAGTATCTAACCTGACGAAAATGTATATTCAATGGTGGCTACATTATTATATTGCATCTGCAGAAGCATTGTGAACTTTTGTAAAGATACGTTTAGCCATTAACTTTTAAATGCATCATTACATTCAAATTGCAAACACATGAGGAGAGTCTCCGCATGAAAGACCCACGACTGGCAGGTGAACGTGCGACAGCATTTCTCTCAAGAAATTAAATTAGATTGAATGGAGGATTTTAAATATGACGAGATGACGGACAGGTCAGTTTACGGTGATAGGATGCACGCGACTGAGCTGTCCGTTAAAGATGACGAAGTATTATGTCCCAAAGCTTGCCTACTCTTTTACTACACACTCAAAACTACTTTGTCTTCACAAAAAGAGTACATACTTTTAGGGCGTAGTATAAGTAGGTGAATTGGGATGCAGCATATGTGTACATTCTGAGTTCCCCCCCTAAATGGGTGGGTTGAGAACATGCGGGACAGCTCCTACTACTGTAGTCTTCAGCCTCTGGCCAAAAAATCCTCTGATGACGCAAAATGACGATTTTTTTTTCCAGAAAAAAAATACATAAATCTCTCGTCTCAGTGATATGAGGGTGGCAAGCATGGTAATTCGAAAATACTACAGGTTTTCTACTAATACAAAGCTAAGTGCTAAATCCTGATGTATCCCTTTAAGATAAGCTTTTTTTTTTTACATGTAGAAAATAGTATTAAAAAGACATTTTTTAAAATAATCATTTCATCCGTTTATCCATCCATCCAGAAATATGACTGTATTACTTTAAACTCTTTCTCGTTTCTCCTTGTTTAGAAGACAACTTGAATACAACTTACATAATGTAACAGTAATACTTAGGCAGACATATCTTGTTAACTTTCCTCTCTAGATAGCATCTGTGTTATTTTCTTACACGTTAACAATCCCTCTCCAGGACAGGCTTGTGTTAGTGTGCGTTTGTGAGTTGGTATTATCTCCCACCAGCCTGTCCATTTACAGAGCTAGTTTACTGTGGCATGTCGTGGAAGACACAACAATTGGCAGCCGCAGCTGAATAATCATTTAGACGCTGTCTAATTTCCTTCATGACTTTCACGGGGAAAATAATCCAATTTAATTACATTTAGGATGAGCAAATTTTTTTGGTTGTCATGGACATTGTTTTGCTCATGCATGCAGCAGTAAACACATTCACTTAATGATATTCTAGTATTTTAAAGCATTTTCAAATCCTTGACTAATACGCGTAGCTCTGGCTTCTCCTTGAGAACAACCCCCGAGACGTCAAGACGTGCATGTTGCCAAGAAGGTGCCGTGCTGGACCCAAAAATCAATGGAGGGGAAAATATCTCAAGGAGGTTCAAGTAAATTCGCCTCTGTCATGCTAAATAGGTCATCCACTGAGCCAGACAGCTCAATTTTAGCATACCCAAAAGGTACAGTATGAAATGAAGAGAATATGAGCAGTCTGTTAGAGAAACTGGTCGGTTTATGTAGCGTAGCACTTGTGTGGACCATTACATGGGAACATGGAAAGCATGGATTGGGGCCTAAGATACTTGATGATAATTGTTGAATAATTTAATTCTATAAAGTCAGGCTAAAGAAATTAAATTAGGCAGTCAAGACTTTTAATGAATTCCTAACTAGGTTAATGATTCCCATTGGGAGAGAAGACGTAGAGATTTTACCACTTCTGAAAAACTTCGAAAGCAGTTTTACACAACTTTCTTTTTTTATTGTTTCTGAATCAAAGGAACTTTAGCCTCAAAATAAGTTTACACTGCCGCATCATGGAACGTTTTCCTGGAGCGCCCAGTGCTGCTTTTGCACTAACTGGCAAGAAAGTGCTTCTCTTGCAGCCAGAGCCAGTAACACGCTGCTGACCCACCAAAGCTTCAACCTCCAACTGTCCTCAGGAAGGGGAAAAAAAAAACACTTGGCAAAATTTAATACTTAGTTTTCCACTCTATCCGTTACTTTTTCTGTTTCACATGCACCATGATGGATGCTTCTGTTCATGCCAAAGCAGTTCCCTGCAAAAAGAACTGCCAAAGTCCAACACAGTCCCTATGAGCCAAGTCGCCACCTCTTGGCAGCTATTTTTCATGTGGGCAAAAGACATACAAGTACAGCTGCTTGAATCCTCCAGACTGGTCCAGCTAATGTGCATGTATGTTTGTTCTAGTGTTTAAAAAAAAGAGAAAAAAAACCATTGATGGCACTATTAGAATGACATTTGGCTCCATTTCGACATCCATATTGAGCATTGTGACTTTCCTGTTTTTCTTTAAATGCTCCGTCATTTCCTCCTCCTCTCTCTTGTATCACTCACTACGTGGTTAAAGTCCTTTTTTAAAGCAAGTCAGTCCAGCCAGTGGCCTTGGGTAGCCATTTCCATTCCTAGAAACAGTAATAATAATAATAATAATAATTCGTTACATTTATATAGCGCTTTTCTGGACACTCAAAGCGCTTCACATAGAAGGGGGGGATCTCCTCAACCACCACCAATGTGCAGCATCCACCTGGATGATGCGACGGCAGCCATATTGCGCCAGAACGCTCACCACACACCAGCTTACTGGTGGAGAGGAGACAGTGATGAAGCCAATTGGTGTATATATGGGGATGATTAGGAGGCCATGATGGACAGAGGCTACTGGGCAAATTTGGCCAGGATGCCGGGGTTACACCCCTGCTCTTACGAAAGACATCCTGGGATTTTTTATGACCACAGAGTGTCAGGACCTCGGTTTAACGTCTCATCCGAAGGACAGTATAGCCCTACAGGCACTTTTTGAATAGGCTGAAATCACCTTCTGTTTCCTGAGCTTGAGTTTCAATGATATGATTTGTCAGATGATAAATCACCATTTTGTGTGACAAAATTATTGGCACCCCAACATAATTCGAAGTACAAATCTTACTGAAGTATATTCCCATTCATATGGCATGTTTTTAAAGAGTAACTAAACCCTAAACCAACTTTTTTTAGTTAATGTTCTGTGGATCTTTATTAATACCAGTCATTGATTTGAGTAACTTTTTTGTGTATAAAGTGTTTTATTTCTAAAATATATGGTGTAAAAACGTTGTATTGCTGCCCTCTTCAGGTTGAACGGTGGCTTCTGCAGTTGAAATTTCCTATTGGATGTTAGCGGTTCTTCGTGACGTACGCACGTTTCAGCTCACCACGCTCTTGGCACGAGCTACGCCCTTGGCAGTATAAATAACAGCTTGTTTCGTCAAAACCACTGTAGCGAGTCACGGGAGTTGGAATTGCGAGTATTGAAACCGATCAGGATAGAGTTTTTTAGCATCTATTTCGTCCCCTCTATCTCCGCTGGGGTCTGCCCACATTTTCAACATTTTTCAAATATTGCCAGTGCCCAGTGGGTGGAGTCAGGCTCTGAGCAGGGGTTTAGTTATATTACCCTTTAAGTTCAACTTAGTGATCAGTAATACTTAAGTGATAAGTCATGACTTAATATGAAATGACATACAGGCCAAATTCCTATAACCATCCATCACTTGCGGAAAGATCTGAGAACACATAATTGATGTGTTGAAAAAAGGTTGTTGAGCTGCACAAATCTTTAAATGGCTATATGATATTAGTTTAATTGTTGGAATACTCATTTTCACTATTTGGAGAATAATTAAGAAGTTTAAACCAACTGGAGATGGTAACATTCTGCCTGGGAAAGGATGTGTCTCCATTGAGTAAATGATGACAAATTTTTCATTTTTGTCTTTATGTAAGTCATCATTTGATTTCAATCAATCTTTGTCAGCCATAGGTCTTGTCGGCTAGTTTTAAAGGACTTAGAAACAGCTGAGATTAAACTCATGTGGCTTCACAAGCCTCAAGAAATCGAGCATGCCAACAAGAAAGGAAAAAAAAAATAAATCAACTTAGCTAATGAGACTGTTAACCTATTCCAAACTCTGTGAAATAAGCCATGTGATTCATTTGATTAAGGCTGTAATTGGGATGTGTAGAGCCGGACTCCCTGAATGTTAAGAGAGACAGTCTTAGTAAACAGTGAGTCAGGCCAAGTCATGTGTCCTGCGAATTCAATTTGCTGCCATAAAACGACACAATTTTTAATGAGGGCACGGTTATCTGCATTCTGGTCACAATTTGACTTGAAGAGATAAAGAGCCACTAAGAGATTTGCTTCCAGCACATACAATTAAATGCAGATGATTTACAGATATGTAGGGAACATGCTGAGTTCACATACTCGTTTTTCTGAAAAACAAGTTATTTTACTTTGAAAAGTTCGCTCCGTGTCAGAATGTCTGTCTTTATTTTGGTCCGTGCCACCCAATAGTATTTCGCCACCACAGGTTGCCAGTTGGTGGAAAACACTGCTTATTGCAGCCATGGAAGCCAGCGAACAAACTGGGTCAGATGTTACAGATTCTACCCGACCTAAAAATGCAATACCAATAAATCAATAAATACTCATCAACTTACAGTGTGTAAGTCTCCTCACATTCCATTATCAATTGCAATCGTTCCTGTTGCATGTCCTCGATCTGGCAACCTGCGCGAGCGTCGAGTGTGAGGAGGAAGGGGCGGGGGAAACAACTCTCTCTTGTGCTGTGTCCCAATGTGAAGGCTGCGTACTTCGAAGGCTGTAGACTTCGAAGGATGCAGTCTATTTGGCCTTCGAAGGACGCTTCATGTAGCCTTCGTGGGATTTCCTAATTGCGCAACCAGGTGTTCCCTATTACTGCTCCTGGCGCCAAGCAACGGAGCGAGAGTACAGCTGCCACCCTGATCATTCATTTAATGAAACTGAGTAAACAGCTATGGAGAAAGGCTATTGTCATTTTGTTGTTTTATATTTTACTGGAAATTTTATGTTTTATATAGTCCTGTCTTTAAATGAGGGGCAATATATATAAAATCACATAATTTCAATTCACATAACCACTAAAAAAATATTTCGAGTCATGTATTTTCGGCTCAAGAGTTGGCCAGAGCTGGTTTAATGCTAGAGGCTGCGTCCTGAATAGCCAGATTACACTGTAAACTGTTCAAATATTGGGTGTTAACCTACGTAAATATTGTAATGAAATAGCCTAAAAAATAATAATGATAAAACATAGGCACATATATAGCCAATAGCCTATTCAAATGTTAATCGTACCATACGATTTTGTAGGGTTTTCTTTTTATTGTCTAAATGGACCATGGTGAATATATTTATACAGGCTGTCAATCCTATTTGAATATTTTAAACCAAATATAAAAAGTCCAGTGCAAACGTACTCCCGCTCGTCGTCGTCAGCTGTCAGTCACAGTTGCTAGGCGACAAGAACAATCCTCCGCAGGCTAGACCGGTCCGAGCGCTTCAGGTGCGCACTTTGATATGGGACGAAGTTGAAGTTAGCAACAATTTGTTAATATTGTGACAATGGACCAACAATTTGTTACTTTAATTTTTAAAATAACCAGTGGGAGAATGTAAGGAACTTCATACTGCGAAAGTATTCATGTACAAATGTGAAGTAGCCTACCCTTTTCCCTCACAGGACCACAACACTACACATTTTACATTAAACCACACAAAACAAAATTATAGTTTAAATGTATCAACCTTGCAAACACTCACAGACCCTTACAAAAATAAACAAATATCCAGAGCCATGAATTCTCTTTTGTGTACACATTTAAAGTTGCACAAAATAATGAAATAATGAATAATAAAGAAATACAATGTACAAGAAATGCAATACAAGGCTATAAAAGCCGTTTTCGCATTTCCACTTGACAAAACCATGCAATGCTGACGAATGAGTTAAGATGAATAATAAGAAGAAAAAAAACGAAAAACAAAAACAAAAAACTTTTGGCTCTTAACACTGGTTTCTCTGGCTATTTGAGTAAATAAAAACATAATACTTTTACATTTAAATGTGAATTTGCCGTCCACCACTGAACTCTCGGCCACCCTTTTTTTAAATAAAAATGCTGTCGTCACCCGCGCAATGATTTATGGGGTAGGATCGGGTAGGATAGTCCGCGAAGTGTCCATTTATGTATCGTTCCTTTCACGGGGAAATGAAGGGTGCATTTGGCGTCGCTTTTGAATTAGGTAAGCCTTCGTCGCGCTGCAATGACGCAACCGCCCTTCGAATACGGCCTTCGGAGGATGCATAACTGAATTGGGACAGCCTTCATCCCACCGAGATGACGCAATCGGCCTTTAAATGCGGACTACGCGGATGCAGCCTTTGAATTGGGACGTACTTCGTCGCGCGGCTGTGACGCAATCGGTCTTCAAATACGGCCAACCGTCCTTCAAATACGGACTTCGGAGGATGCAGCCTTCACATTGGGACACAGCTTTGGAGTACCCATTTCATCCGCTAGCTGTCAATCTCACATACTGCATCTTTAATTTAGTTCAGATTTTTAACATATAATAATTAATTTAGAATAATTATATTACGAAAGTCATAGTTATATAGGCTAATATAAAATAGAATATACAATTTACACAATATAATCTTTCCTTCTCCCTCACTTGATTTTAGTACAGTACAAACCTATAGGCAGCATGAGCCAAACACTCAGCCATATTTACATGCAACTTTTATGAGATGTTTATTTTGGGTCTTCTCCTTTAGTATGCTATTTTGGACCTCCAGGCATGCCCAGAAGATCAATACAAACACATTCATTCAATGTCCAGCTTGGATCAATGTAGACCTCAACACTTGGCTACAGTCCTCGATGCAAGAGAGAGAGGACAATACAGCCGGAAAGGAGATTAGGGTGGAAAAGGCATACATTTTGTAAAAAGCAAATATTAGTCCTTGAATATTTAGTAATCCCCATGTGTGACAGATTCCCTGTCCTACAGCCATGAATGTCAATGTTGTTTTCCACTGTGTCCCAGTCACCCGAAACGGCTGGCCTCTGTTCTGTATATCTCAACCTCCCTACACTCTTTTTTTAAATACCTCTTCAGATGTTTTACTTTTAATAGAGGCACAAACATGACCCCTCCTGCTTGTGGTTATGTGATCTCTGTGGGAAAGAACACTTCAAAAATTCCCTACAATTTCATTAATCACTACTAGTGAGCTACTTAATTGATAGTTAGCATACATAGCACACAACTATAATATGTGAGACAAAGACCTCTTTGTTTGGGCCTGTGTGTCTTCAGGGCACTGTCTAAGGTGGGATAAAAAGGTGATTTTAAATAAATAATATGATAGGTATTAAAATCAATATATAAGGAAAATATTTAATGCAAAATTTAGTTGTTTTTATTCCGATTTAAATGCACACTAGGGGGCCCCAGCAAATGTCCAAGGGGGCCATGGGGTGACTTGTGTAAGCAATAAGGTACGAGGGGCTGTGCTGTATTGTGAATAAGTAACGCCTGAAGGGCGTTGTTCACGTCGAGCCGTTACTTATTCACGATACAGCACTTGCCTTGAGTACCTTATTGCTTTTATAAAACAGTTACCACACAATACATATATTAAAGTATGAAAAAATATGTATTAGTGCAACTTTCATGAAGTAAAATCACTGAAAGCCTTCCTTCCTTCCAATGTGTAATATGCATGAAAGCTCAAATAAAAACAACTCAGGAACTGCAGTGTTGCGCTGTGATAAACCGTTGGGTGAAGCGGCCATAGGCGTGTTTTATCGTGAATAAAGCACAACTATTGACCAATCAGAATCAAGGATTGGATATGACCGTTTAATAAAAATTCATATATTATTATTCAACTTTATTATTATTATTATATAAAAACAGTTAAACAATTCAAATGTTATACAGTCATATAAAATGTTCTTGTCATGTGACTTGTATTTGTGTGTTTATTTTTATATTGAAATGTAAAAAAATAAATAGGTAAATAAATAGAAATCCAGTATTCAGCATATTCATTATTAATGTTGTCGGGGGGCACAATCAATATTCATCAGGATGTGCAACCATGTAATTACTAAATAGTGAATAGGTATTTTATTAAATGCATTTATTTGAATAATTTTATTATTATTTTTCTGTCTTTAAAAGTAAAGATACTAAATATATATATATATATATATATATATATATATATATCTACTAGAATGTGATAATTCTAATTAATATGAATAAAATACACAACCACAAAATGATAATGTGTTAGGCACTGTAGTCGTCCTAAGGGTTACTTTGCTAAGATTTCGCTTGGAAATAAAATTAGGAATATATAAAAATATTTGGTTGTACCGCCTGACATTTTTTTGCTGGTAAAAAAAGGTAAAAAAAATAATTTTAAACGCTTTAAAATTGGGTACCATTTTAAAAGCTTTATTTGTCAATGACCTGCCTTTGACACGAGCAACAACTGCTTACAGATTCATTACATAAAAGTTACAGGGAATGCCTCTGGCTGTCGGCAATATGTGCACATGCTGCCGCCATTTTGAAATGGTTCTGGTGGGAAGAAAACCGGAAGAGTCGTCTTTAATCATAGGATGGTGTAATGTTGTGATTAATATAGAAATTAGTTATTCTAAAAATGTACATACATTTCTTTCATACTTTAGACTATATAAAGTGAAATTAATTAATAAATTAAAAATTATTTTTTATATATAATTCAGAACGTAAAAAAAAAAGAAGCAGGAACAAACTACTGTATATCCTTTATTGGATATTAACATCCAATAGTGTAAATCGCGGCAGCAGCTTCAGGTTGGTACTCCAAGGCATTGTTGTCTATCTGTACTTCCAGGTTCCTCCCACCGGAGCCATGCTTTCAAATTCAAAATGGCGGCTGCGTGAAATCAGCGTATAAATCTTTTCTGTTTCTTTAATTTCTTTCGCTCTTTTGCATTCACATTGTTTTCCTCTAGCTTTCTCTCGGTCTCTCAGGGTTAATCAATGTTTTCCTTTTTGTGTGCACATGTATCAGGGTGTCCTTTATCTTTAGGGCAGACACACAGGCTCCACACACTTTCTCACACACAGACATACACACAGGGCAATGCTCTTTAATTGTTCAAGATTGAATGCAGTCACTGGCATGTAAACTAAAGACACTGGCAAGGCACTGAGAGTAATTGAAGCGTTCTTCTGATCTGTGCCATTCCTTTCCACTCATTTTGCCAATCTTAATTGACGTTCATAAGACTCACGTGCCTCGTGCGTGGTCCTAAAACCGTTACACTTGAGACCAAAATAGATCTGTTCCAATGTAAGCATAATGTGTTCTTGCTCATATTAAAATGTGATATGTACTGTATAAATGTGGCACATTGACTGCCTGGCATGAACACCTTTGCTCTTTTGTTAAAAATAGATCACGTCTGATCCTCGCAATCCCAAACTGTTTCCATGGTAGCCATTTTAAGATTAATGTGGCTCCAGGCGTTCTCCACAGCATCTTTTGAGAAAGAGAACTGCGAGAAAGTGTGGTGGGATAGGTTTCTGCATACCATGGCATGTTTGAGCTCCCTTTAACTGATGCTTATTTGGAAGTCAATGCTAATGATTATGCATTAGGCATAAATAAGGATTCCTAGGAGAAATGTCAAATGAGGCACAGCTCACACAGAAGTCATTTTCAAACTAAGCAGCTTTGTGTTGGTCAATATGGCAAACTCACATTACCAACTGAATGTGATGTAAACTCTATCTGTATGGTGAATTCTTTCTTGGATTCATGTGGATTTCTTTTGTAAAATGACTGAATTCTGCCCTCGAAGATTTGGAGAACAACAAAAAAATCGTTGTCCCTTTAATGATAAGTAGCATGAACGCTTCAATGACTTGTGTAAGATGACTCAAGACTCAGATGTATGGCATTTTCCGCTCTGTCTTGTGCACAGTTGAGCGCTTAAACCTTTCAAAGGATACTCTAATGGTGAATGTCCACTACAGCTGAAAAATTCAGCTCTGTGCCGCTGACAATGCCAAAATGCCTCAGCTTTAGGGTGTCTGTAGCAAATGTGTTCATCACAAATACAAACGATTACAGAAAGAGGCAAGCATTGCTTCCGAATGCCCGAAGTAAAGATATGCTTCTAATTGTATACATTTTTGTAAACCTGTATGATGTGAAGGCCAATTATAGTAACCCATAACCCTTCCAAGTTAGTACACAAACATAAGGAGTTGTGAGTAGTGAACACTAGGGCATAATGATCTAACCAGCGTAAAGACAAAGTGAATTTGAATGTGTAAATAAATTTGTGACAGTAAATTTCTCACTTCAATAGCTACCTGACAGTCAGTGTACGCAAGTGTTCAGTCTAGCATAATTTGCTGGCAAACATTCAGCTCACTTAGAATGCATTAGCTAGTTTGTTTCAATAAAGAATAAAATGACAATTTTGCTAAATTTATTTGTTAAATTGAGCCTACTTTGTAATTCAGTCAGGACCACTTTGCCAAGTATATAAATGTATTGCAATTATAGCATACAGTTAGTGTTGGCAGTTTGGTTCTGTTCTGGGCAAAAACTCCTACGCCTGTCCATGCTGCTATGCCTGGACAGCGCGGGAAGAGAAGCAAGTCAAACCCCCTCGGGTACAGAACAGAACCAGTAAATGCATGCATTTTTAAAATACTCAATTGCACGAGTTGTATAAGTTGTATGATAAATCTTGCAATGTAGGACTGTACAGAAAAACGGTCGTTGGATGGAGTTGGGGTTGGAGGAGGCTGTTTAACACTAGAACGGCCACAACGGTCATTTTAACTGTTTTGAATTTTATATCTACAATAACTTTGTTAAAAAAAAATAATAAAATCCTGTTGGTACCTGACTTTTCCTAAAATTGTCTGTATTTTCATTTAAAATGCTTTTCATATGAATTACGTTACGTAAACGTAAGGCAAAACAAAAAAAAAAAGAACATATTTACCTATTTCGGCCATAGACGGTCATATTGACCGCACTGAATTTCGCGATATTTTTTTGTTAAATATCCCGCGGTTGATCTGGTCTCTTTCAACTGTCAACAGAAAGGTCCGTCCGGTCACCTCTGTAGCAGTGTTTGCTATATAATAATTTCTACATTATTGTTGATCAGAAATAAGCAAATAAAACCAGACTACAGTTATCTATAATACTTACGTTATCTATAGGCTATATATCATTAGAGAGTGATTCAGAGTCAGAGTCCACATCAAGGAAAAAGAGACGGCTGCTATCATCAGACATGGCGGATCCAGATGTTCCATTCATGTCGGATGATCCTGGTGAGCTCTGCTGCCCTGTCCTGCGCTGTTGCTGCATGGGCTGTTCACTAGTTCTGCTAGTCCTATTATTATTATTAGCCTATTGACCGCTTCGCATATCGTCACTAACATTTTCGTCATAGTTTTTGTCATTCAAACCTAGTCTTTATTTAGTTATCGTCTCGTTTTCGTCTTTGAAAATATGTTGTTTGACGAAAATAAAATTATGAAAATTATTCGTCAATGAATAAACACTGTTTTGAATCTAACGGTCAAAATGACCGTTCATGGCCGTTCTAGTAGTTTTGGAATTCTGGCACTTCTAGTGTTAATGCGAGCAGCGATGCTTTGGAGGAAATGCTGAAGAAATGGGAGTTTATATGTGCCACTGTGATAGATGTCAACACTGATTGGAACACGTCATGAACAGCTGGCTATCAGCTGATACGAACTTGGCTGATGTGGCCTGCCTGAACTTACAGTACGAGGTGCTTGATTCTAGATCAAGATTCTTCAGCTGGGGTCTGCGGTGATACTGCAGGGGGTCCACTGATTATTTTTTGATCTTCAAAAAAAAAAAAATTGTCTGTTTTATTGTCTGTTCAGTGTTCATGTTCACATTAAATGTATTAAGAGACAGTAGGCATGTTAGTATAAAATGTTTCACTCAATTTTATATTCAGTTTCTTTATTGACCAATGGGTCGCTGAAAAGAGTGTGAAGACCTCTATGGTATGAATTAAGGATAAATGATTCACAGTTTTAAAACTTAAGATATAGTTGAAGTAGTTGCAGGTTTTTCATATTTCCTCAAAGTGGTTCGCCCCCTGAAAAACGCTGCTCGAAATCCTCCATGTTGCTCAATTAAACGGTTAAACCCTGTCAGTTCTGTTTCTCTTCCATTTCTCCCTAGATCTCTGTGACTAATGTTCTTTACCACACAACAGTAATCTCCATTGTCGGTGTAATGGTCTCTTGTTGTGTTTAAGTGATAGTGGGTGTGCATCGGTGTGCCAGACTGGGACGGGCTGTAATTAAAAATAAGGGTCATGTGTGGCTCCACAGGCCATTCTGGAATGGCCGTGGCTGTCTGGGCCAGCACTCGCTGGGACTCGATGACAGGGTCAAGTCATTTGTGCCGCTTCTGGGAAATAGTGCAGGTTATGATGACGCCATAGCTCTGCCAGGGGTGTTTTTGGAGGAGGTTTTGGCTGGGGATTCAAATGTAGGGCAAGTAAAGAGTCAGTAAAATTGGAAGCAGTTGTTGTGTTTTGAAATAGCAAGGTGCATATATGGTCTAATGATTTCTCTTGAGGTTCTCTTCACATTGTATTTTGTTGATGGAACAGTTGAGCACTAGCCTTATGTGCTTTTTAAAGCTTGTGACAAAGAGGGGCTCGTCTATTTAAGTGTATGCAGCATGTAAACATGACCGCTATAGCTCGCTCGTGTTTACACTGTGTATATTGGTTAGGTATGCTGACCGTTTTCCATTCAGAAGTCACATTCGGTAACTCGTGCCCTGCCTCTTTGCGCTCTGGACATTTTGTCTCTTTCTTTCCTTGTTTTTTTTTTTTTTTTTTTTTTTTTAAATGGCTCATGTCCAGGGGCCCTGGAAATCCAGTCTCCTTGGAAACAGTGAGACGTTGTAGCAACTGAAATCAACTTTACATCTTCCATCTACCCCAAGAGGTGTAAACAGTCAGACTTCCTTTCACAAATGAACTCACGAGGAAACAACCTCACTAGATTTTAGAATTGATGGGTTAGTTTCATGTTAGATTCTTGGTCTAATTCTCCAGACAGGTGCAAATACTGACCAACAACTTGGTTGCCAGAAAAGTAAAGTGATTTGTAGGGATAGTTCAACCAAAAATTTGAATTCTTTTGTTAATTACTCATGAAGTCTAAATGTGTATTGTTTTCCATGGTGCTATTGTCATGAAATTACCATTCATAGTGACCAGTTAACAAGCTCCTTAAAATCACCAAAAATCCTACAAATGTAAAATAAAAGTAGTCCATATTAATAATGCACTATATTTCAAGTCTTCGGAAGCCTTATGATGACTTTGTGTTAGGAATAGACCAACATTTAAGTCATTATTCATTAACAGTATTGACAATTTTTGAATTTGGACATGGGTACAAACTTTGGCTGAAGTGAAGATCATCAGTGATTTTTTTTTTTTTTTGGTGAATTTTCTTACACTTACACATGGCTTGTATTATAGAATGTGAATATAGTGTTTGAGTCATATGAACTACTTTGATGCTGTGTCATAATTTCTCTTTTGTGTATTCCATGGCTGAAAGATGGTTGAAAAATACACTATAAAAAAAAGGAGACAATACTTGTACCATTTAGGCTTGACACTGGGGAAGTACCCTTAAAGGGTTCATATAATGCCATTTTCATACACGTTAATTTGATTCTTTAGGGTCTAAATGAAATGTTTGAAAATTAAAATTAAAAATTCTCATTAGAATTGTAAGAAATCACTCGTTTCACCTGGTCAAAAACAGCTCTGTTTTGAGCACGCCCTTTCAGTGCATATGCCTTTAAATGATAATGAGCTTCACTCACTCCGCCCCTTTGTTCTGCAGGCGTTGTGACACAACGCATGAGGAGTGTTGCCTTGACAACAGTTGAGGGTATATTTTGGAGAAAGAATGGCAGCGGGAGTCTTTGTGGACACATCTGTGCAACCTTATCATACTCTCTATCAGTATCGGAGTCGGACCTGGAACAAGATGGCGGCCGCAAAGAAATTTGACTATTAAGGCTAGAACAGTACGTTTCTGAATGGTTGGTTAACGTAATGTCACTTTGATCTATCTTAGTGTACTGGTAGAGTAGAGTAACTTAGTGAGATGTACAAACGCTATGTGTTTACAGATGTATATGTACTCAGTTTGTAATAACACAATAACCATAATGCATTATTCATTATAAACACGGGATTATGAATTATATTGAGAACGTCGTAACGTTACATAGAAAACATGCCATAATGTATCCTAAGTGTAAACCTTCGCCACATTCATTGTGAAGCGCGCAAGCAATTGGCAAAGATTAATATAAGTATAAAGATTAATAATATAAGGTTAATAAAACTTAACACTAACTTCTTCTGGAGGTGCAACAGGAACATGAATAGATGAATAGTAGCCACCGATTCTTTTTTCAGGAGCAGCTTCTTAGCAAAACCAGCTTTATACTGACCATTGTTTATAAAGCAGTCTGGTGAAAAATGATTTGCGCAAACATGAACGCATTGACATCGATCGTGGGGAATATTCCCTTAGAAAACAAACTGTGTCACTGTGTCTTCAGCAGTTCGGATTTAGGAACATCAAAATGACTGCTTTGTTCATTATTACACCCAAGAACAGAACACCACAATCGCTTAGAGTGTTAGTGTTGAAACACTGCTGTCAATCAACAATCGTGGGAGGGGTGTCCAATCTAGTGACGTCACGCGGTCGAACGGCTCGATTTGAGATGGGGAAAAACATATAAGGAGATTAAAACAAAAACACTGGATATATTTTTATCATTATACGATGGTTGTGTAAAGGCATTGCCAACACACATTTCAGTACAATCAACTTGAAAAAGTGAATGTATCACTTTATGACCCCTTTAAAGGGACAAATGTGGTACTTTTTCTAGTGATATGTACCTTTATGGTAATACTATGGACCTTTTAGGGATACCAAGTTATCCCTTTGAGGGTACAGTGACAAGCTATACTGAAAATGTAGAACAATTTTTTTTTTTCTTCTGAAATTGTAAACTGCAAAAAACAGAAAAATAAAGAAATAAGACAAAATCTGGCAATTAAAAAAATCCAACAACCAGTAAATCCAGTCATTCCAACATATTTTTTTTACTTCCAAAAACGGTAAATTTAACAGTATTTTACTGTAAATTGTGAATTAAATTAGCATATTATTTACAGTGTAAGTTTGAAATATACATGAAGGTGAGTAAATACAATTTTTAATAGGAGATAAAGTGCTTTGTTTGTAAATGTTGCGTTTTAAGGCAGTTTTGCATTATATGAGCAGAGTGAATTACATCATTCTCTTTGTGTCATTGTCTGCCTCTTGATCCTCAGCCAAATTATGAGTGCATTTTTGGGACATGGTCACCGTGAATTGCTCGTAAACTATGAATGCTATGGAAGAATATAGTTAAAGATCCGTGAAATGTTTTGATTCACACTTCCTAAATTAAACACTTAAACTCAGAGGGACTCATGAATCATTCAAACTGTGATTATTTATACTGGAAGACGGCGCTTTTTTACAGCTAAATCCAAGTGTGCATTGCACACATTATGGACGCGCTGTTTATAAATGTGTCATCTTAACCACGTTAGCCGAAGGGCGCAATCATACATTTACATAAACATGGAAAGAGCAAATAAAGGACAACCTTGTTTGGGTCTGTCATTCAATTAGACATACTACAATGTTTAGTAATCTGCTTCTATGTTATATCACACCTGTTCTTTAAGTGGGATTAGTTTTTTCATCATCCTATATGAGTAGTGGATCAATTCTGTTTTTGTAGCTGTCCTGTCGTGACTGATATAGTCAGTCGTGCATGAGTGGGGTGTGGTGTCTCTAGTTTCAGACACAAAGAGACAACACTGTCTGCCATCTACAGTGCCATGCCAGCCCAGTAGGGGCTGACTCGAGGTTGGCACGTGCTCCAACTACACCTCTAGCTTGGTGTGGTCTTCCTGGCACACAAGAGAAAGTTGTTGTTTTGCCATAATGCCAGTGGATATAAGATTTATTTGCTTCTCATGAGGTGGGGTTTGAAATTGCTACTCGTTGATATTCCAAAACAGCTTTTGCAGCTCCATTTCTGTTCTTTATGTTGCGAATTTACAAAGTAAAAATGCCCCGGGTTGGAGCCAAGAGAGGGAAGTGGTTCTTCCAAACTTATGAGATGAAGCCAATGTGTTACATAGTAAAAAAAATAAAATAAAAAAATAACAAACTGCTCCAGAAGCATTACATCATACTAATGCTAATCCACAGTCTGTCTGAGTAGCGTGTCTCTTCATTATTCATGGAGTGAGTGCAGAGGCGCTAGAGCTGTTCATGGGCTGTGCTGTCAGTATCGCGAGCTAAACCAATCCTGGGCCAAAAATACCATCCAGATGCCTTCGGTTAAGTCCTTGAGGGTAGAACGAAGCACACATTTACGATATAGTCTTACAGATGAAATTCAAAGGAATGCCCATATCTATTCTGTGATAGAGAAATTTCAACAGTTCATTGTCATAATGTGTTAAGCCGCACAAGCCGCATATTACATTATTTAAATTGATTGCTCTCTGTCGATTTGCCTTGGTCGGTTAATGAGAACATGAAATTAAAACCTAATTGGCCCTATTTAATTTGTAAATGCATATAGTCTTATTGATTTATATCAGATATTTATTTGTCCATACTCATTTCCCCTATTTTAAGCTTTAAAAACACTAATACATAAATAAACTAATTGTAATCTTTATATCAAATCTCAAAATTAATATCTATTTTATACTGTTCTTTATAATGTTGTGATTTCTAAATTTGTATTATTTATATACGATTATTATTAATATTTTGAATACGATTACATTTTTATATTTTAATTTCAATTTGGGATTTAGTAATCTTTTAATTTTTTTTGTCATTTTTAATTTAGCTTGAATTTATTTTTGTTTTTGTTTTGTTTTTTATTTTAGCACTTAGTCAGTTAGCTGCCATGGCAACTTTTCAAATTTTTGTTAATTTTTCTATAATTTCTATTATATTTTCTAAAGTTTCTATAATGTATTTATATTGTATTTTTATTTTAGCTTTTTTCAAATGACAAAAATGTTTTGGTTTTTTTTGTATAGTTTTAGTCAACAGTAACAACACTAACCTAGATTCACTTCTAGCATTTAAAATGATTTATCATTTTATTTTTATCTTTTACCTAGATTAATCAGTATAGAATTTTAATGGACCATTTATCAGTTATCTTATAAGACTTATTTTTTTCAGACATTATTTTAATTTCAGTACATCTCTGTTCATAATATTTATTTAGTCTTAATAAAATGTATATCTTTATATATATATATATATATATATATATATATATATATGTAAATCTTTTTAAATGACAAATCGAAAAGTAAAATGCATTACAAACTGTTTTTGTTTGTAATGCATTTTAAAATGACAAAAAATGTTTGTTTGTTTTTTTTTGTATAGTTTTAGTCAACAGTAACAACACTAACCCATTTTATTTTTTTTACCTAGATTAATCAGTATAGAATTTTAATGGACCATTTATCAGTTATCAGACTTATTTTTTTCAGACATTATTTTAATTTCTGTACATCTCTGTTCATAATTTTTATTTAGTCTTAATAAAATGTATATCTTTATAAATATAATAATAATAATATATGTAAATCTTTATAAATGACAAATCTCAAATCCAAAAGTAAAATGCATTACAAACTGTTTTTATTTTATTAATTTGTTTTATGGACATATACAATATAACACTGAACTGTACCCCACATATTGGAGTTGTTACACTTAATGAATGTATTTTTACTTGTTGTTTTGACTGGTCTGCTCTCAAGGTCACTAAAACTCATCACCTGACCCGAGCGGAGCACTTCTTTGAGACCCAGCTCCTCCACTTGTCCGTCCTGTAAATGTGTAAGGGCTTATAGGATCACTTTGCACAAGTTCACGTTCACATATATGCGGCCGTGAATGCTGAAATACATGCACACGAGCAAGCTTCTCTCTCACCCAGACTCCATGTGCCTCCCCCAGCCTCCTGCCTGTCATTGGACAGACACACACAGCTTTAAATACAGCTCTGAAGTCATATATCTCAGATGTCTCTGGGTGGCCATGGCCGATCTCAGCAGCAGCGCTGTAGCTCTCTCTCTTTCAGGGAGCGTTTCTGATTTATTTATGAAATGTGCATTTTTTTCTCTCTCTTCCGCCTGGGGAACTGAAGCTTCTCGTAGGTTAATTCTGTAGTTTAAAGGCTGTCTGGCGTGAATGCTGTTAAATCAAATAGATTAGAGAGGTATGACGGACGCTGTGAAACAGGAAACAGCCAAGCCATTGTGGTCAGTGATTTTACTCCCAGTTACAGTAGAGAGGGCCATTGATATTCTGCGGCGTCAACACAACTGCTTTTTATTGATGTACGAAAAGTGATATGGGTTTTAATGAAGCCATTTCTTTGAAAAATGATAGTGTTCTGTGTTGTGAGAAAGACTACACAATCATCTATCAATCCGTCCGTCTCTGTCTCTGTCTGTCTGCCATTCTATTGTCTTTCTATCATTCTGTCTCAGACTCTATCCTTCTGTCACTCTTTTTCTTTCTTTTGCACCCTCTCACTCTTTGTTCTGTTCTCTTTAACCCTTTCTTTTGTATTTACTTCACTCTTTCCCATTCTTTTGCCTTTGTTTCTCTTTTGCTCTTTTCCCACCCTTACTCTTTCTTTCTCTTTATTTTGCTCTTGTGTTGCTCTTTCTCTCACTATTTTCCCCTTTTTAATTTTGACTCTTTTTATTTAGCCCTTTCTTTCTCTCACACTATCATTTCTGTAATTCTGTCCCTCTTTCTTCTTTCCGTCTTTCGTTTCCTCACTCTTTCTGTTTCTTTCTTTTGCTTTTTATTTCATTCTTTCATGTCTTCATGTCTCTCTCGCTCTTTGCTTTTCTGTTTCTTTCTATTTTTTTCGTTGTTTCACTCTTTCTTTCACCTCTTCTTTCTTTCACTCTTTTCCCTTTCTTTTTCTTTCTTTCTCTTTTTATTTCTTTTTTCGACCTCTCTTACGCTTTCGTCCGCTCTTACTTTTATTATTTTGCTTTTCTTTCACTCATTTTTCTTTTTTATTTTGCTCATTCTTTACTTCTTTGCCTTCGTCTCTTACTTTTTATCTGTCTCTCGCTTTTTATTTCTACTTTTGTCTGTTTGTCTCACTTTAAATTAAGTGATTGTGAATGTGATTTTCACCCAGTAATGACTCTTTTCTTAACAAGCTGTAGCTTTATAAGACTTATCTATAGTTAAATGGATTTTTTATTTTTTGCCGGAGAATATATAGTTCATGAGGTTTTGTGTGATATGTGGCAGGAAGGTTGGTGTTTTGTCTAGTCATGACAGGACCAGAGCCTGGACAAAGAGCAGATCTGAGGGTGAGCAGAAGCGTGCTTTAGTGCTGCAATGTCTTAGAAAGGACACTCGGTCATCTAGGACGTCTCCTGGGGGTTATTGGAAGGCGATGACTGAATTACTTTTAACCAAGATGAAAAAAAGCGTGCGAGGGGGAGGTCTTGGCTGGGAGGTAGAGGAGTTTAGTCTTGTCAAGGATAATTGGGAGGTGATGAGTAGTCATCCAGGTCAATATGTCAGGAAGGCATGCTAAGTCCACCTCTGAGAATGTAGAGGAAGGAAATGAGATGCACAGTATCGGCGGCTTAACAGTGATAAGAGAATCTATACAGCTAGATAACAGTGCTAAGATTGAACCTTTCCAGCTAACTTTGTGTGATCTGATCTTGGCAATATACAAGGAAAATGCAAATTCAGTAATACTCCGTGAGCACTAAGATCAACAGTGTGTGATTAACTGTGTTGAATGCTGTGGACAAATCTAGATAAATTAAGTATAAAAATGGAGCATGTTCTGGATGATTTAAAGTGATATCAAATTTGACCATTCTTTTTATATATATATATATATATATATACAGCAATTTAGGTTTTATCCATGCACATCATTCATTTTTAATTCATGTGTCCTCGTAAATTTGAATGTCCCCTTGCAATTATGTCTTTTCTCTGATGACTTTGTGTGCAATATGATACAATAATTCCTCCCCTCCAGAACCTGTAACTCACATGAGAACACTATTATCAAACAAAAGTCCAAAAATTCAGTCAATTCCAGATGAACTAAAATCTACAAGAAAAGACTATTGCAACTTTTCTGCATGCCAACTTTAAGCATTTAAGCATTTAAGTCTTTATTATATTATATTGTATCTAGTGCTTTCAAAATCAACTCGTTAGTGCATGTCATATTATATTTTTTTCAGTTTAATGTGTATAGTGAGAAAAGCTCTAGCATAATTTGTTTGCTGATGGGACTTTTGATAATTTTTGACAAATTTTGGCATTTGTATCTGATGCAATGGCATTTAGACATTATTTTAGTGTCCAGAATTGTCTTAAATAATTTTAGGCCCACTGTATTTGTCTGCCTTTGTCTGATGGATCAATGGACTTTATGCCTTAAAGGCCTAGCTAGAAAGACATTTGAGTATATATAATTTAAAAGTAAAAGGTCATCAAGCCTACCAGCTGAAATTAGTAAATTTTTAGAGAATTGTTAGAACACTGGTGCATGCATACCTCATGAAACTTGGACATCTGGTCACCCCATTCAATGCTCAGCTTTATTTAGAGTAAATCTCGTAAAGGTGACCATAAATTAAATTGACTAAAATACACAAGAATGTTTACGGTGAGATGACAGTGTTAGCATCTATTTATTATTAATGAGGAGGAGTGTGATGCGCAGACTGGAAAAGGTCAAGATTAAGGCTGTGGCGCCATAGCTTCCTGCCACATGACCGTCTCCTTTCTCTCCCATTCAAATCCCATTGTCCCCCATAAGGGGTAAGGTATCTCTCCACAGCTTAGATATGTAATCAAACACACACACATTATTTTGGTGAAGATTTGAGGATATGTGTAGCTGTAGCCTTGACCTCTTGTTTATGTCCCAGCATTCACTTCCATAAACACGACTATAAAGGCATCAGTCCGCCCATGCTCACTACATACTCACAAACTCTGCAAAATGTGCCATAACCACTCCCACTGGAATGAGCTTCCACTTCCTCTCTCTCACCCTTTCTCCTGTTTCATCTCTTTCCCCTCCTCCTCTTGATAAATGTGATGCAGGTATCAGATCATGTCCCGTATCAGATTACACAGCGGAGGCTGTTCTCTAATAGCACTCACAGATTACATTGGATAGAGCGTTCAGTGATATTAAAATCTGATTTAATAATGACATTGAACGTCTGGGTAATAAAATGTTATTTAGAGTGACACATAGCAAGCTATATCAATGGAAAACAGTTATCAATGTGCAGAAAACATGCAGAATTGTAAAATAGGGTATTGAGATTCTGCCTGACACAGGTAAGATTTTTGTTAATGCTCTCTCTCTCTCTCTCTCTCTCTCTCTCTCTCTCTCTCTCTCTATATATATATATATATATATATATATGAAGAGTTCAGATGCAAAAGCCTCTAAATGCCATTTGAAATTTTCTTCTAAAATGACCATTTTTATCAAGCCTGCATATTTAAGTTCAGTTATTTCACTTAAATGACAATTAATAGGTAATCTTCATTGCCATTTAAGTGAAATCACTGAACTTAAATATACAAGCTTGATAAAAATGATCATTTTAGAAGAAAATTTCAAATGGCACTTAGAGGCTTTTGCATCTGAACTCTTCATATATATATATATATATATATATATATTAAGAACATAATACCTTAAAACTAAAATCAGACATTAAAAAAAACAACTGAATTTTGTAAGAGAAATTGAGATTTTATAAAGATTAAATTTGACAATGTTATTAATTGACAATGTTATAAATTATTACTGGTTTTAAAAATTAAAGGGGCGGTTTACTGCTGGAAGTAGGATGGACATGGTCAGAGGGATGGACATGGTCAGAAACAATGCTTAGGTAGGCTGTGGCATTTTAACGATTCCCTAATTGGCACTAAGGGGACTAAAGTGTGCCAAGAAAACATCCTCTACACCATTACACCTCCACCACCAGCCTGCACAGTGGTAACAAGGCATGATGGATCCATGTTCTCATTCTGTTTACGCCAAAATTCTGACTCTACTGTACCATCTGAATGGCTCAACAGAAATCGAGACTCAACAGACTAGGCAACAGTTTTTCCAGTTTTCAACTGTCCAATTTTGGTGAGCTCTTGCAAATTGTAGCCTCTTTTTCCTATTTGTAGTGGAGATGAGTGGTACTCAGTGGGGTCTTCTGCTGTTAAAGCCCATCCACCTCAAGGTTGTGCGTGTTGTGGCTTCACAAAATGATTTGCTTCACAAAAGCAAGTGGTTATTTCAGTCAGTGTTGCTCTTCTATCAGCTTGAATCAGTCGGCCCATTCTCCTCTGACCTCTAGCATCAACAAGGCATTTTCCCTTTTCACACCATTCTTTATAAACCCTAGAAATGGTTGTGCGTGAAAATCCCAGTAACTGAGCTGATTGTGAAATACTCAGACCGGCTCGTCTGGCACCAACAACCATGTCATGCTCAAAATTGCTTAAATATTGACCAGGACCACACCCCTAAATGTACTGAAGCAACTGCCATGTGATTGGTTGATTAGATAATTGCATCAATGAGAAATTGAACAGGTGTTCTTAATAATCCTTTAGGTGAGTGTTTATATATATGTGGAAGGAGTTGTATTCTGCAACCAAGGGGGATATCGTTAAAATGGCTAAATCTGGTTAATCGTTTGGATATTGCTCATTTGCTGGATGCGAATGTTCACAATGTCCACAGAATTATTCAAGCACAGTGAGATAACTTATAATAAAAACAAAATGTTTTGCTTTTCGTAATGAAAATAAACGCGTTCTCCGGTCTCTCTCAGTGTGAAGTTCATTCTGAAACGCAACAGAAAATAAACTGCACTCTGCGAATTTTGCCACACATACATGAGACATTTCTTTACAAAGCTTGAAGTTTCTATTTTTAAATGATATCAAAAACAAATATTCTCTGTTTATGAAATCCGTATGAAAGCAACAAGAGGTACAGTTTCTCAAGCACATCCTCATTACCTTGAATGTGAACACATCCGCGCACGAGTGATTCGAACCTGTAAATGCCCTCATTACCTCTAAACAAATAATAACACTTCATCATTTCTCTGCTTTTCATCGAGTTTGGAAGACATGCTGGATCTATTAAAGAGACATGTTTACCTTGAATTTACCTGAGAAGAAGAACGTGATTTGAAGATAAGAGATTTTTATTACCTTGACCAAGTTTAGTGTATTCTTCTTCCCAGTATTACATACTCCTCACATTTGGATTGTTAAATAGAACCTAAAGTGTCATTAAAAGCAAACATTGTGCAAATGTCCCCTCAATGACATCATTTAGAGTGCGGCAGTGGCTCAGCGGTTCATGTAGGTGGGTGGTTCAATCCCTGGTTCCACCTGACCAAGTGTCGAGCTGTCCATGAGCAAGCCATCTAACCCCAGCTGCTCCCGACAAGCTGGATGGCGCCTTGCATGGCTGACATCACCGTCAGTGTATGAATGGGTGAATGCGGGGCAATATTGTACCAAAAGCACTTTGGTGGCCATTGCGCTATATAAATGCAGTCCATTTACCACTTTTGGCCACTACTGTACATTATGTGGAAATTCGTAGCTTTCCGTAGAATTCTCTGGGTGCAGAGATTGCTTGTGATCCTGTCAATGGGGAAAAAAATCTGCATAACAGACATAACCTCAAATAGAAAAAAATGGGCATTTTGCGTGCATTCCTGAGCTCAGAGATTTTCATTGATGTGAACAAGCACTTGAAACAGAATGGCTTTCCTTGTTGTGCTATCTTGTCTGCTGATAGCTCCTTCAGCTTTGTTGTTGGCTTTTCCATGATTGAAGCTTTGAATGAGGCAATTTTACTATTTGGCTTTGTGCATGACTAACTAATGAGGAAGGAGCTTGCAGGCACATGACACTGACATGCAGCGAGTTAAAATGCATACAGAGATTCAGAGAAGGGAAGGAAAACACATTCGCACCATTGAGAGATACTAATGGGATGGCCAAGTACATGAAAGGCTTTGTTAACAGATGACACTGTATGCTTGGAAAAGGAGGCTGACTATAAGACAGTCAAAGAAAGAGAGAATGGAAACATGATGATGGCATGATAGCAGTAATAATTGCATGTGACAACTGTAAAGGAGGGAATGTCATTTGCTTGGATGTGTTGACATGTCGTTCGTTGAGTGTGTAATAAACATGTATATTCGTTCATGAGAGCATGTGTTTTTTTTGTTAGTGGTTGGCAAATAAACATTAAAAAAATGTTTATTGCTGATATATACAGTATCTTTTTATAAAGTCTGAGAATACAAGTGCAAAAAAATTCTATCGCTTTTTTAAATACAATTTAAATTTTCTTAACACATATTGTTTTTTAACAATTATGTTTATTAACAAATGTATTATATATATATATATATATATATATATACAGTACACACACACTGAAATAGTAAGTGTGATATCATAAAGACAATATTTGAATAAGATATATACATTAATAGACACACAAAAATTAAATATATAATTATATTATAAAATGGCGTGATAAAATATAGTGACTATGTATTGTGGGCTATGTATTTTAGTTTAGATAAGTTTATTTTTATTGATTCTTATTATTTTTTAGTTTAGATAATTTTGATTTTGAGAATTATACAAAGTAAATTTTAGCATTTGGATTGTCTCTGTTTTGCTGTAAATGGCATCATGGACACTCAATAACCTCATGCTAAAATAAAATCACTCACTCACATTCTGTTCTCAGCACTACATGGTATGAGTGATTAATGGTTTGCTTATGCCATTTTGCAATGATGGATTGGAGCTGTAACTCAGCATCAGGTTAACCAGCACCTTTTCTGACAGATGTTATGCACAGAAATCTTACATTATGAGAAGATATAGAGCTTGAGTCCCTGAAATCCCAGGGTGGAATTTTTTGGAGGTGAATTGACCTCACAAGGGACACCTCAGGGTGTGGCCGCAGTTATTGTGTGCTTGTGAGTTACATATGTGGCTGAGTCTCTGTTTTTGTGCTGACACCGGCAACTGGGCGTTAACGTGCATGTGCATGTACACTACAGTATGTTCCTCGAGAAGCGTGCTGAGCTGTAAAATGGCTCCTCAAACATGCAGTCACCCAGTCCAGCGTAAGGAGATTATCTAAAGAGGTGCTTTAAGAAAACCTCAGGAAAGAAAGATGCATGGTGTGGGGTACAAGAGATGAGACAGGGTGGGAACAGATGAGTAAAAGCTTTTTTTTGTAGAGCTGCTGACATCATTGTGCCCTGTGGTCTTCCTTCCAGAAATGTGTCTATTTCTTCACCTTATGGTCATGAGACAGAAAAGGGGTTGTGGGATTCTCACAAATGTTAATGCAACTGAAGCAATTACTAAAAATATTTGTAAAATGTCAGCTATTCTGTCCTTGACATAATGCTTTTTCTCTTCATCATCTAGGTTAGTTGTGTTAAAGATGCCATATAATATTTTGGCAAGCCCTCTCTGCTTTCATGTGTACTGAAACACATTTTTCAAAGTAATCTTTGAATAGCTTTGTTAAAAATTACATTTCCTGGAAAGAAAGACTTAGAAATTGTACATGTGTTTATCTGCTACAAAATGCTCCTCCAGCCCCCCACCCCCTTTTTTTTTTTTTTTTTTTTTTAAGTGTTGTGATAAATTAATAATATATTAGAATAATGTTTTATTTGACCATTTAATTATGTATTTTGACTTTGTTACAATAATACCATAAAATTATTTTAATACAATAATATATAAATAATATAAATTAACATTAAATATTGCTAACTCACACAGTAAAAATATATCTTAAAACATACTGATGGCTATGTATGAAAGAAGTCCGTCGACAGGGGATCATCATTAGTGGGTCCTTCACATCAAACAGATTTGGGGGGAAAAAAAGGAAACAATTGTAAAGGCCACAAATTGCCACCACAAATTGGACTAAACGTCACATAACTCTAAGTTTCATGTTTTTAAAGAGAGTGTGTAATTGAAATTAGCTACTCTTCATCAAGCTCTTACTGAAGAACATCTGTTTTAGAGCATCATGGGAAATGCAGTCAGAGAAGCGGCCCCACTCCAGGTCAGCACTTACACCTCCTAGTCACAAGGGGGCTCAGTCTCATTACAAATGATGGAGCAGGTCTCCAACAGTGACTTGTTGGGGGGAGGCAAGACCTGAGGGGAGATTTTCATTTTTAATGTCAGAACTTTTACTTCACTGTTTTTCAAAGTGAGGTCATCATGATATTCTTATCTCACCCATTACCTTTGAGTGTCCAATGACAGCAATCTGTTTTACTGTTGCACTACTGTATTGTGAGTGGCAGAGCCATCCAGTTTTAGTCAGCCGAGCGCACACTATTGTTATTTCTCATTAGAAAACTTGTTGCTTAAAAAAAAAAAAAAAACTTTGCTGAGAATCTTTAGTTAAGAGTCCTTATTCAAACTCAGTTATTCCTTCAGTGAATTTCTAGAGCTGCCGTAAGAAGTGAAGTTGAGAGCTGCTCATTAAGCTTGGTGTGTTCACTGTGTTGTGTTTAATAGTGACCATAGTGCTGCTCTCCTGTAATCTCTTCTCTTCAGAACCAGATTCTTACTTGGCATAGATGTGTTCTGTTTCTTTGACAACTGCATTTTTAAATGCAGTGTGTTTGAACCGACTGAACGGGTAGATATGAGATTGGTAATTAGTTATTGGTTGAAGATTAAAGACTTCCAGACAGGGAACAAGAAGTGGAACTTTCCTTACAGGTCATTCGGTATGTGTGAAAACATCTCAAAAAAGAGCATTATATTTCTCTTATATTACTGGTGATACAGTAGAGCTATTTGTGAAGTTTTATAAACACATTAACTGCCATCGGCCATCGGGAAATAAAAATGACATTCGCCGATGATTATATGTGTCATGATCGCTGTGCTCAGGAGAAACTTTTTTTCCCCTCTTTTTATTTGGGCGGGGGAAGGTACCGAGATGGAAGAGGGAACCCGCGCTCTCTCCTGGAAGAAAATGGACCAGAGAGGACAAGTACCTCTGAATCCCAACAACTGGGTATTGTCCTGGCAGAGACCTCTATTCCCAGAGGTTAGAGTGCACTCTGCTATTGGAGAAATAACCACCTGCGTTTTCCAGAACTCAAATGGCACGCAAATACATTAGTGAGTGAGCGGTTCAGCTCTGTGTCTCATGTCTTGGATGAAAAGAGAAATAGGCTTTGCTGTGACAAGGCAGAGATGCTTATCTTTGTAAAGTAAAACATGCATCTTATTAGGAAGTAGCCCAGAGATACAGCAGCAGGTGACTTACTGTAAGTTGAGGTACTGTTTTTGTTTTATAAGTTGCCCCATGTTCCAGCCTGTTAGTTCTGAAACACTGTAATGTTTTATTCCGTATGAAAAATGCACACGGTGAAAGATTTATGTTTGTATTTATGAATAACATAATTTATATTAATAACATAATTTATTTATTTCACTTGTTTTTGCATTTACACTTGGATGCATTTTTTTTTTATTTATCAGAAAAAAATATTTTTTATTGGGCCATGAAAATAATCTCATTGAGTTTTTGACTCACAAGTTTTTGGCTATGTTTACACGGAAACGATTCTGAAGAGAAAACGCAAAAGTGGCGTTGCGTTATCACTTTTAATTCTGCGTTTAGACGAGCGTTTTGGGTGGGAAATCCGTGTGCATACGGTGACACACAAATGTCAATACAATGTAGTATGCACTCCAGGTGGCTAGGTGGCAATATGGAGCACTGCCACACAACAACACCAAGTCCGCGCACCTACGTACAACCTTCACTGTAAGCAGACTTTTGCGTTTTTACCCTTTATACGGGAACGCGACGGTGGAGCGTTTTTAAGATTTCCCAAAATTTGTTTAGCCCCAAAAACGCTGTCGCTGTGTAAACGAAAGGCACATCCGATAAAATATTTTTACGTTTTCACCAGCTAGCGTTCTCGTGTAAACAGGGCCTTTGTTTATCAGGCTAAAACCACTCAAATAATGTTGTTGGGCAATGTACTGAAACAATATTTTCATTGATTAGTTAGCAGTCAAAGGTTTTTGAATGATATTTTTCAGAAAAGAACTTCAACTTTCAACCAGAAAGTGACATTAAAGGTTGTTTTTGTTTCATAAATTGGTCTGATTGAATTTGCGCTCATTCTAGGATAGTGTGATCAAGAGCCGAAAGACTTATGTTTCAGTGGCTCAAAAGAAGGAATAAATAACAAAAAGAAAAAAGAAACATCGGCAAAGTTGTCATGTTAAACATCAGTATCGGCCCAGAATTTCCCAGTCGGTGCATTATATTCAGTGGCTTTGATATTCAAGTGTGGCATTTATAAATTAGGTCCCACAGACACATATGCAAATGTACTTCTGTTGATCAGAGGTGGTTCTTGATTTGTGGTCTGTGGGCTTAATTATTCAGAGATTGATCTGAGCTGCATGGTACAAGGATTGCTCTTTTCTGGATCTGGATCTGGATCTTCACCTTTAACTGCATCTGTTGCAGTTGTGCTGGGATACCCCTGTCTTCACTGGTATTATGTTGGCTTTTTTCCATTGATCTGGTTCTAAGTGCTTCTTCTTGTACCGCCATGATTCGAGTCTTTGTGCTTTCCTTTAGTCTTGCCATTATGTCCTCCCACATGTGGGACTCTTCAGTCAGTGTCAACCGCCTGTGATAGACCCAGTGCTTGTTTTGTCCCATTGGGTGTTTTTTCTTGCCATTACATTTCCTGTTTTTCTTCCTCCAAATCAAGTGTCTTCCATAGCATATGCTATGGAAAATTTGATATTTTCCACTTGTGAACTGGTATTTACTAGTGTGTTGCATTCAAGTGCTTTTGTTGTCGTAATGTGGTAAAAAGATGGAGATCCAGACCTGTTATTTAGCTAAAACTATTTTAGATTGCTCAAGTCATCTACTACTGCAAGAAAATGATTTATCTAAAACTCAAACTGTAAATAATATGCTGTGTATTTTCTAGATCATGAATAGTATTTTTCGCGTTGCTCACCGCCATTTTGAAATGGTCAAAGGTTATCTCCTCTCGGCAACTCGTGAATCAATATTCTATAATACCACATGTGGGGTGTTCATGTGCATTTTCCACGTCGGCTTTTGGTATTTACCATAATTACCATATCACGTGAACGCACCATTATCCTAATCATGTCTCCCACAGTCCCAACAGATGTCTGTCACTCTTCTTCCTTTCACTAACCAAACACACTGTTCCCAGATCAGTTTAGCTTTTCAGTGTGAATTTCGACAAGATGATCTTCTGTTTTCCCTTAAACATCCAGACTGTCCCTATTAATTTTAAAATGCAAAACACCACACAAACTGTGAAATCCCAGTAGCTCACAGTTAGCTATGTCTGTTGGTGAAATCTTGTGTTTGAGATATGACGAAGAGAAAAAAACAAAAACAAGAAAAAGTAGAAATGACAAACACGCAAAAATAGAGATGAAAGATATATGTTTTGCAGAGCGAGCTCTGCTTCAATATATATTCACATCTTCTCTGTGCCTTGAGACATGGTTTGGTTTCTTAAAAACTTTCCTTTGGATGGACCATTTTTCTGTCACTTTTACTCAAAGCCTTTGAGCTGTGTGTTGTGAGCTGAACAGTAGCTGTATGTCTAACCCAGAAACAGAAGAATATGACGCTAATCCCTTTCTCTTTATTGCAGCCTCTGTTATATTTCAGCGCAAGTGTAATTCTTGATATAGAACTAGCCCCTAATATCATCACTATGAGGTTTTTATGAATGCGATTTTGTGTTAATTGACTTGGCTCAGGGCTTGATTTGTCTCGGACACATATATCACACACTTAAATACATATAGTAAATTCTTGGACAGCTTAACGTGCTTAACACCTTCTGAATGTTAGGGTGCACATTTTCTTTCCCCCCTTATGTCCTATTTTGTAGGACGGTGGAGATTTGGCCAGGAAAACAGAGGGAGCGAGAGGGGGAATGGCTTCAGAACATAATGCAGGTCAATTTTGAGTGTTATCACTCTTTCATTCCACAGACTATTGATATCCATTTCAGATTTACCTGGCCCTAAATGTCACATAAAAACAAAACAAACAGGTCATTTTATATGGGCAGTTTCCATTTATATATAAACTGCCCTTTAGATACAGAAACTGCTCTTTATAAACTGCTCCTGCATAAAACTGCCCTTTTTTGCTGTTTTTTTATTTATTTTTTTTATTTTTACAGAGATATGTAATTGGCTTTTATTTTATTATTGTCTTGCATCTTACAGTTTTTCTCAATTGCTTTGGCTCAGTTCTCAAATGTTTTTTTTATTTCCCAAAACATTAAGTTCAGATCTCTGAACAATTCGCTTCTTTTTCACATCAGATTGGAATTTCTTATTGATTTGAGCAAATTGCAAATGCTTTGGCACATGTGTGCAAAGAGTACATACAACTGTCTGCAGTTTGGACAACAAATAATTGCATATGGCTTGTTGTTCAAAACTGATGACCCGATTCTCACTTATACTGTCAAACACTTCAGAACTTCTCAGACATTTTTTATTGTGTAAGCCATCACATTCAAAACGATCTATTCAATTATCATTATTAGTACACATGAATGTACTGTTTATTCTAAAATATATCTGACATTGACATTGTTTGTAGTGTTTGCTAAATTGGCACATGACCTCTAATTGCATTCGCAATCGAATTGCAAATTACCTCTAATATGAATCAACCATTTAACCATTTAACCAATCAACTTTGGGAGTATATATATATATATATATATATATATAGATTATATATATATATATAGAATGGAGGACATTCACAACCCTGAACTGCAGCAACATGCTCATGGAAGAGCAATTGGAAGGCGTGTTAGAATACGGTAGAGGAAGAAATAATCGAGGAAGAGGTGGAAATAGAAGAGTCAGAGTCTCTGATGAAATCAGAGCCACACTTGTGGATCATGTCATAAATCTGACCATTGCAGGGGATGGGTGCAGCATTCAAGGAGATTTTTTCCATTGTGTGTGGCAATGGTAACATCAGATGTGATGTTGATGAAAATCTTTGGCCTGACCAACGTGAGCGACAAGATGTCCACCAAGAATAATTTGTTTCTTTTTTTTTTTCCATGAATGTTATTTGTTGTTTGTGTATTTGTGGTAATACACAAATATGAAATGTAAAGTGAAATTTTGTTACTCTTGTCAGTTACTTTACATGTACAGTAAATGCACTTGTATTGTGTATATACACATGAAGTACAAAAATAAACACTGTAAACACTGTTTTTTCCTTTTTTTACTAACTAATATTGACTTTTCTCAACAAATATGAGATTTGTTTACAATAAACCCTTAATTTTCATGGTTGACTGTTGTGGTGAAAAAACAACTAAACATTTTGACCAGTGTGGCTCACACAATGACAAAAATACTTTAGATTTTGGTGGCCTTGGCCAAATTATTGACAAAATAACTAGGTTTTGAAGCATGAATTAAATGTTTTGGGTGAGTAACTACATTTTGCAGACATGCTATAAAGTTTTGAAGTTCCTGCAAACAGTTGTGACATTTGCACTCACAGTTTAGAGAATGTTAAGACTGTTTCGAAAAATGTGCCAAAGCAATTGAGAAAAACTGTAACTAAGCAAGGTAAAATAATTGCAAAAATATTGGAATAAATAGATAACAATGTGATGTTATATAAAATATTATTTCCAGTGCACATAGATAATTTCTTTATTTGTGAAAATACTATAATATGATTACAGAATCAAGTTGATAGAAGTATAAACCATGTTTTATTGTACAGATTTAATTCAATTAGAATTTTTATGTCATATTGAATTTTACTATCTTGTCACATTATTTACTATTTTAAATAAAATATTGTGATATCACATATCGACTATATATATCGACTGATATTGGCATCAGCAAATAAATAAATAAAAATAAAACATAAATAGTCAGAGATAGATAGATGGATGGATGGATGGATGGATGGATGGATGGATGGATGGATGGATGGATGGATGGATGGATGGATGGATGGATGGATGGATGGATGGATGGATGGATGGATGGATGGATGGATGGATGGATGGATGGATGGATGGATGGATGGATGGATGGATAGATAGATAGATAGATTTTGATGTTGTTTCATTTGAAAAACCCTGATAGACCTGCGGAATATTGTGGGGTACTTTCCTGTTATCCGGACCCCATGATGGCCTGCCCCTAACCCCGCCCCTAAACCTACCCGTCACTGGGGTTAAGACCAATCAGGGATGACTATAGTTCCGAAATGGTATATGGTGGGGTCCGGATAACAGGAAAGTACCTATTGTGGTTATTAAATCAAGCCCTTAACACTGTCAGGTTAAGATGTCTCTCAGCTTAACCCCATGGGCATTTTTCATTGACTCATCTTAAAAAGGTGGTTTATTGCTTTTTTTCTTTGCATGATTGTGTTTATGGGGTTCAATATAACATGGATTTGTGTTTTTCTTTTTTAAAAAGTCTTATTTTTCATAAATTTCACCTTTACTGTAAGCTGCTTTCTCCTCTGTCATTTGAACGACCAGTTGACTTCATGAGTCTATGAAATCACTCCCTCAGAAACAGGAAGTGGGCTCAGATTGGTTAGTTTGGGCCGGTGTGATGTGATTTGCTAAACTGTAGTGCACGTTGTCCGGAAAATTCACGCCCATTACCTTTACGGGCGAAGTTGCATGTATTGTTCATGTCAAATGTACATAATGGTGTCGATACTGCAGTATCAGTATGAGCCAGAATCAGTGGCGATGAAGAGAGGCAAGCAGAACATCACCACACACGGCTCTTAAAAAACGTTTCTGAATGGTAATTTGCCTATATTTTTTTTTACGTTTGTCTTACACAAAATAGCATTGAACTAACTGAGTTGGCATTGGTTTAACACTAGAACGGCCACAACGGTCATTTTGACCGTTTTGAATTTTATATCTATAATAACTTTGTTGAAAAAAATAATAAAATCCTGCTGGTACCTGACTTTTCCTAAAATTGTCTGTATTTTCATTTAAAATGCTTTTCATATAAATTAAGTTACGTAAACGTAAGGCAAAACAAAAAAAATGAACATATTACCTATTTCGGCCATAGACGGTCATATTGACCGCACTGAATTTTGCGGTATTTTTTTGTTAAATATCCCGCGGTTGATCTGGTCTCTCTCAACTGTCAACAGAATGGTCCGTCCGGTCACCTCTGTAGCGGTGTTTGCTATATAATAATTTCTACATTAGTTGTTGATCAGAAATAAGCAAATAAAACCGGACTACAGTTATCTATAATTCGGATGCAGGGGAACAATCGGAGGTGGAAAGTGACAGCGACGTTTCCTGGGTGCAAGTTAACATTTCCTCCTCATCAGAGAGTGATTCAGAGTCAGAGTCCACATCAAGCAAAAAGAGACGGCTGCTATCATCAGACACGGCGGATCCAGATGTTCTATTTACGTCGGATGATCCTGGTGAGCTCTGCTGCCCTGTCCTGCGCTGTTTGTTTTGCTGCATGGGCTGTTCACTAGTTCTGCGAGTCCTATTATTATAGCCTTGACCGCGTCGCAAATCGTCACTATCTAACAGTTTCGTCATAGTTTTTGTCATTCAAACCTAGTTTTTATTTAGTTATCGTCTCGTTTTCGTCTTTGAAAAAATGTGGTTGACAAAAATAATTACGAAAATTATTCATCAACACTGTTTTGAATCTAACGGTCAAAATGACCGTTTGTGGCCGTTCTAGTAGTTTTGGAATTCTGGCACTTCTAGTGTTAAGTTCTTGATCAAATCAAAAAATAACATAATAAAGTATATATACATGAAAAATACATTTACAACATTAGTACATATACAAAATTCAGGTCCAAAATGTTTGTACGCGTTTGCCGTAGACACAAAATAGCATAACTAGTATATATAATATATCAATAGCAACATTAGCAACAATAGCAACATTACACACTATTTACACACTAAAAAGTGAAATCGCAATCAACGTCCCATTTAATCTAAAAAGCTGTATGACAAAGATGGTTGTCAACCTGCAAACAATCGTCCCTGGTATAGTAGCTCCTCCATATGAGTGTTTTGATGAAGCCATTGCAAGGTTTGGATGCCCATGACAGGTGGGCTGGTGTCCACCATATTTTGAACCCTTTCTGTCTCCATAGCCCCCTTGACACAGAGATTCCCGAAAATTACACTGATGAGGTGTCTGATCCCGGTATTGTTACCAGGTCCCCATCCGGGATCAATTCCAGGATCAATCCTGGGACATGTTTGCGTTCACACAGAAGGCACTCCAGCAATTTTATGGGATCAACGCTCTGTGTGAAAGGGGCTCATGTAACCTCACATGCGATGCTTGTAAACGCTCTATCCAAACTGTCTGTTTGTGTCCCTCCCATCCTCATTTTGTTGCCTCTCCCCCATCCCTTTCTCTATTTACTTTTCTGTTCGCACTTTTTAGCATCCTTTTTTCTTGCTACACGCTTTTTTTGGTTTTCATGTGGGTCTCTGTCCGGAGAGTTGTGTTGTACCGCTGTCTGGCATCGAATACTTTAATTTATTCTGTAGCTTACTGTCATCCATCAGGGATTTAGAGACAGAGGGAGACTTGTGTTCTCTCTCTCTGTCTCTCTCTCTCTCTTTCCACCCTCCCCTTCACTCCTCACTGCGGGGGGCTCACAGATCCAAACCAGGTTCTGATATGATTCTTGCGAGATGAACCTCACCTCTCTGAAGATCCAACTAAACAATGGGATCTACTTGAGCACATACATGTATCAGGTAGGTGAAGGGCTGTGACCCGTCCTGGCATTGGCTGGCTGTTTAAACATGTACATCTGCGTCCGCTGACGTTTCTTGTTAGAGCCTTTGCCTACATGGGAATTCTTGTGCAGAGTCATTCTGAAAGTAAATCGCAGAAGGGAACACAGACTAAGTGGCTGTTTGACTTGCTTACATTGCAGGTTTGACGGTGCATTAATTAACTCAAAGCAGGGAAACAGGCCACTCTCAGTGGCGTATTTAAACTTTAGTGTGTGTATGGAAGCGTATATACGTGTGTTGCTTATTTCAAGTGTTTTGTGTCGAGGTATTTATGTTTGTATTGTATCGTCCTTAAATGATATCAATTTTCATTAGAAGTTAATAAGACTTGTATTTAGAGAATATATCTTGATTTTTTTTTTTTTTAATCTTTTTTATACCCAGTTGTTTTAAGTATAAACCTAATTCAAATTATTTAAGATTCGATTTGCTTGAAACAGACACGGACGCAATATTTATGTTCTTGTCTTAATATGTTCAGTGTCCCGCACGTGTGTTATCGCTAATTAAAGACAAGCTGTTGTTTTTAGCACACAGGTGCTGTGCTGCTAAATGATAACTGCCTGTATGTGTCTGTAGATTTTATGTATAATCACAGTGTTTGCAAGACATTTTGCTGTTGGTCTTTTCATTCTTGCATCTTTAAACTTATCTAGCCTCCGTTACAATGCACTGGTAATGCATCACTTGCCTTGCACAGCTAAAAACAAGATACACTGATGAGTGTCATGACAACAATGGATGCAAAATTTAATTTACATGAAGCAAAAACTTTGAACTCGAAGGTAGCTTAAACTTGTTGGCCGATACACTGTTTTTGGACTTACACTGAAATGGATATTCGTAGAAAAACACATTATTTTTCCAATAATAATTGGTAAAATTGGGTTACTTACCAAAATGGTCTATAAAACGTAACTTAGAAAGTAAAAATGTCTCTGAGATTGGAATTTGCAACCTTATTTGTATATTTTACTTATTATATTTTAAGTTAATGTTTTATTATTAATGTCTTCATTCATAATAACTTGACCGTAAATCCCCAAGCTGCATATTTCTCTATATAAAAACTGTGTTTTTCAAGATGCATTCTCAAGCACTGACTGCAGTGAACTTCTTGAGCTTTTTCTGTCGCCTGGATCCCCAGAGAGAGAGAGAGAGAGAGAGAGAGAGAGAGAGAGAGAGAGAGAGAGATTCCAAGCCAGGTTTCTTGAGACATTTTGTTGTTTGGTAATGAGGAATACATGCGTGAAGCTATTTTGGGTTGAGGCACCACAGAGAACAAGAGAAGGAGCGATAGAGGTGGTGATCTGATGTGAAAGTTGTTGGGGAGAACTAACTTTGGTTCTGTCAGGAAGTGCCGGCCCGACACTGTCTTTTGTGTTCTCTTGTGTATCTATTGATGGATGTTTTCTCTATTCTCACCAAAGGCACTTTTGAGCTTGTCAAAATCAGACCGTCTGTGATGCATGAGAGAACGGAACTCTGCAAGAGCCGGTGATGTGGATGTGACGGTTCCCTTGGTCATGTTATGTCACGTCACCTAAAAGATTCACTTTCAGTATTGAGGCTCAGTTCAACTCTTGTTATATCCTTACCCAAAATCCTGTCAGGCTAGCTAGCCGTATATATGTCCTTTGAAATGTGGCGTGTTTATGTTCCTGCCGAATGCGAGTCTGCTTCCTCTCGTTCTCGGTGAGCCTGATGGCTGTGCTGGACGTTACTGGAGTTCACTGATGAGAACGACATGTGTCTGCACCTTCACAGCATCTGCCTCCACTAGAGTGTGACTGACAGATTCGGTCTGATGAGAGATGTGTCTCTCTCTGTGCACTCTCTGCTTTTCCTTTTCTACTTTTCTCTCTATTTGTTTATCTGTCTCACTGTTTAGCTTACTTTCTGCATTTGCACTCGATTAACCCTTAAACGCATACCTCGGGTCTTTAGTGACAAGGGTGTCATTCATTACCCTCCTCCTCAACAACCTTTAGTTTCTCAATCAATAAATTATGAACAATATAACACGAAAATAAAATATTAAAGAAGGCCTGTTTTCTCTCTTTTTTTTTTTTTTGTAAAAATTGTAAACAACCTGAGGTGTGTAATAGTGTAAGTAGGCCTATATTTTCCTGCTCACAAATAATAAAATCTTTGATGACTGAATAAATGCCACAAGGTGGCAGTGTCTGATACACAATGACGAATTGACATTTCACTTATAGTTGCCGCAGGCAGAAAACCAAAAACAAAATTATAATAGGAAGTATCATCAGCTAACTTGAAATGGCTCAGCGATTTACTGCAGAGCAAGTACTGGTGTCACTTAATGCTGGATTTGGTGAAGTAGCTGACAGTGGTCAAAATATTGATTTTGAAGATGTTGAAAATTACAGTTTTGAGTATTTTGTTTGAGATTGTGATAATGAGCCAGATGCTGATTCTGAATGTACTGGGAAATGAGCTCTGACAAGGACTGTGATTGTGAAGTCAAACAGGTATTTATGTGATTGTAAATATTACTTGAGAAATGAATGAAGAATATAGGTTTTATGGCGAATTGACTGTCATAGATGGTGTTACGGAAAGTCACGAAGAGCGCCGTCTTCCGGGTGACGCCATCCGACATCTGTCGGAAAAAGCCGAACTCTAATTGCGAGCGCTCCTGATAGAGATTGATTCATCATAATAGCACATTAAAGACCAAACATAGGCAGAAACAAGAGGGGTGAGAACAATGCTTGTCCTGCAGGGTTTCAAGCTCGCCTTCTTTTTACTTCATCTTACTGACCCCAAACATTTGAATGGTTGTGTAATTGGACCAAATATATATTTTGAAATACTGCTGTTAAAATAAATGTATTGGGGAAAAAAATAAAAATAAATAATATATATATATATATATATATATATATATATATAATTTATGCATGTATTGATAAATGTAATTTGTCAGAAGAACTATATGAAACTTTTAGAGTTGTTTTACAATATATATTTGGTCTCTTTTCTGTGTGATTTTTTTTTCTTCTTTTTTTCTGTTTTATCTTCTCGGTTTCTGTCAGTAATCTTAGCTTTGGGCTGTAGGATCAGAACTGGTCCCACTGAGCTGTGTCCCCTGTCTGTGATACACTTCAGTAAATGTGTATTCTGGCATTTTGTCAACTGCGCTTTTGTTGCCTTTGCACCTAATTAAATTTGTGTAAGACTGATTCATATTTTTGGTCCTGTGCCAAAACCTTTTTTCAGTTATCGGGTAGCTGCCTCTTCTGACATTTTACAATCTCTAAGGCCCTGTTTACACCTGGTATTAAGATGTGTTTTGGTCGATCGGATCACAGATAGACGAGGCAGACGCATACCGGTTTGCAAGTGGTGTTTTAATCTGTCTCTTTTGTCCACTTTCAACCACTTCTGTCCTGATTTGTTTGATGGGAGGGTCAATGGGTTGGTATGTAAATGTAATTGCTTTTCAGACATTTTGATCTAATGCAAAATAAGCTTGTGCAATTTACATATGAACATCTAACAGTAATAGTATGGGGGCTGTTGAATGTTTGATTCTGATTGGCTGAAGAACATTCTAAGGTGTGCAATTATTTTTGAGGAGATCCACAGCTAAAGTAGTTCCAGGAAGGTCTGTATTAAGAGTGTATTCACACCAGGAAAGTCCGATAGTTCACGACGATGTCCTGCAAGACGGTTCCGGCAGAGAGAACATGCTCTCATGTGCGCCTACCATGGTATGCTGACAGTGGCACTGCGCAAAAGATGGATAAGGTATAAAGTTTTCATTCATAGAGAATGTAGTATGCTACAACAGATGACTTTCTCATAATGCAACTCCGACTACGGAAGCCTGTTAACTCAAAGGCGCAGTGCTTTCTTGCAATTGGGTCGGTTCATGTCCACACCGTAAACGAACCGTACCAAGACCACCTCTTCAGCTGGGTCTCGATTCGGTTGTTTGGTCCACACCAGAGTTCGATTGCCGTATTCACACCTGTCCAAAAGGTCTGCACCATGGGGAAACGAACTACGATTTATCTTCGATTTAAACGAACCAAACAAGGCAGGTGTGAATACACCCTTAGGCCGTGTGTCCACCAAAGCGTTTTTATCCAGTTTTCTAGACGCTCTGCTGAAGACGCCATGCTTTGGGCGCTTGAGAGCGTTTTTTTTCCGTTGAGACATTTTGTTGCTATGATACAGAATATCCGCAGCAGATTGAATGTTGACAGTTGGTCGGTGTGGTATTAGTCCCGCCCCTCCTCCACTGTGATTGGATGGCTGGGTAAAAAGTGACAGTGATGAGCGCTGCGTTTTATCTAAAGTTGAACATTTTTCAACTCCCAGCGACCAGTAAAAACGCCGGGCGCTCGGCGCTTCAGCGTGAAAAAAAACGCTCAGCGCCTCGGTACGCTCATGGCGTTTAAAATACGCGGCGCTCCTATTGAAATTGAAATGGGAACATTGGGAACATCAATTGAAAACATACGCCAGGCGCGTTAGAGTTCTTAGAGTTCCATATCACTTCGCCAAATCATGTTTTCAGGTATTTCAAAGGTCCTTAAAGTCAACAACAGCAAAAGAACCAAAACTCAAGAAAATAGATATAACAAGTAATATGATCAAAATGACATGCAAGGCACAAACTATTTCAGTGACAAACTACTTCCATTATTTATTACTATTTAGACTATTTCCAACTATTTTCCACAAAATTAAGCTTTATTATCTATGAAGAAGTCAGCATTGGCGACTTTATCAATATATCGTTTCGCAACAATTTTTTCAGAATGGTTGAAACGTTTCTGTACTTGAAGCAATTTCGCTGTTAGAGACGCTGTTGCTGAATACTGAGTGACTCGGGTTATTTACATATGCTAAATCTCTCTCTCTCTTTCATAACTACATTAGTCTGCATATCAGTGGCTCAAGCCTCCGTTACTACCTCTAAAACAAAGTTTTGGAATTGGCAACGGAGGCTTAGGTGATGTTTCATCAATTGTTCCTAATTAAATAGCTACACTGTATGAAAAAAAAAAATCCATAGTAGAAATAAACGAATAATGTCCTGGCAGAAAATTGCCCGTACTTTTCCATTAAGTTTACGGACGTTTAAAACAACACAATGCAATGCATACAGTAATTCAAAATACAGATAAAACATCAAAATACTTCATATTAACATGGTACAGAGTGATATGAGACACATCACACTATAGTGCAGATGTTTAGGAAATTGCTTGCCTGAAACAACAGTCATTTATCCAGATTTACTGCAGAATCAGAATCAAGTATGAGAGCCCTGTCTCTTTAAACAAGCCCAGTTGTATATGTTAGGGAGTAGTGGAATATAATGTCAAAGGCTGGTCTTTGTTTCTAACACACACAAAGTTCAGGGATGCATCGTTTTCTGCCGCATTGGCAAGGGTGACGACAGCGGATGTGTTCGAGCCATCGTTACCATGGTACTGATATCACACCTCAGAGGGAAGTGGAGGTGCTGAAAACACTAATCTGGTTTTACATATGCATCCTGTTTGCTTATCAACCGAGTCGCTTTAGTATGTATTGAGCAAGATCGGGGGTGTTATGGAAAAATCTGATCCTAGATTCTCTGTGTTATCTGATACTTCATCCATAAATCTGCATTGCGATGTGAGACTGGAGGTCCATTTGAAATGATAAATGAAAAATAATTATTATAGTGTAATGGTCCTTACACATGATTCAGACATATATATATATATATATATATATATATATATATATACACATGCATGTACTGTATATTTAAGAAAAAATATTATTTATATATAAAATATTTATATTTATATATAATATAAATTATATATAAATCTATATACAGTATATACATGAAAATATTTCTTAAATATATACAAGCATGTGTGTGTGTGTATATATATATATATATATATATATATATATATATATATATATATATATGTAAACACAAACTTTTATTTTGGATGCGATTAATCATGATTAATCGTTTGACTGCCCTAGATCTAATGTTTATTATTAACAATTATGTATTTTATTATATTGCTGTTGCTGCCACTTTTTAAAAGCAATAAGCCTCTCGAGACAATGCATTCCAGGGATTTTATCACTGTAACACATGACCTTGAGTGACTTATTGGTTTATTCTGTCCTTCAGTGACATTTTGTAGTTTTTCTGCAGCATCGGGTTTGATTTTACTCCATATTGTCTCCCCTGGGACTCCCTGGGCCAGTGATTTATAACTTTTCTGTGGAATGAAGTCTTTGTGGAGGCTATCATTAGCCCACATTTGACCAATCAGGGAGGAAATTTACATTAAACTACTGCAGTGATGAGTGACTGTTATAAATTTCACATTGGTTTGTCAGTGAAACCATCTGTGCTGCTAGCAGTTGATAAAACAGTGTTAACTGCATTGCGTTTACTCTCACTATTTGTATTAATATTTCATATGCTGAGCTGTCATAACTGAGCATAAGTTTACTTTCCATGTGTCATGTTAGAGAGTGAGCAAAGTGATAGAAATCATTTTTACAGTGTAGTTTGATTTTTATAAAGTCTGAGAATAAATTCTCTTTGTGAAATGATAGATGAAGGGAGTGGTGAATCTGCAGGATGTTAGTTCCTGGCTGCCTTGATCAATCAGAATATTTTGGTGCTCTTTAAATGCAAACTTAAAAGTCTAGCCCCTCGCCTCTGCTTCGCCTGTTCCAGTATCCACAGGCATCCTGTCAGTGTTTAGGCCACTGCTGTCCAAACCTTACATGCCTGTCTCTATACTCTGCCCAACTGATTCCAGCCCTGGAGTGCATGGCCCTAATCTGTCCAGATCCCACAGGAGATGCTGTGTTTTAGAGGAATCAATCCATTAGCAGCTAATTAAGCACTAGGTTCTGCATACTTTCCAACAATTACCTCTTTGCATTGGGCCAAGGGAAAGATGAGCCAAAAAAGAGCAGCTGTGGTATGAAATAAACCAATATCAGTCCTCCTATCAGTCCCAACCCTTCAAACCCAAAAGCCAAGAGATTCAGTCTGCTTTTTGTACTCTGACATACCCACTAATGGACCTTCAGGGTGTGTAGATGTATAAAGCAATGTTTATCCGCAATGTAGTCACAAACAAATTTTAATAAAAGTAAGCAAAATTTAATCTACCAATGACTTCAGTGTTATTGATGATTCATTAAATTCATGAATGGTTCTTGTATTGCAATTTGCACGTATGGTGATGTTTCAATAGTGCCTGTGTTGTTTAGCAAAATAGTGTTTTAGTCCGTAAATTTTATTAATTTCCATGAATTAGTTTAGTGTATTGATTCAATTGATTCTTTTTTAGTGGTTCACTTGTCTAAAAAAGCTTTTTTTTTTTTTTTTTTTTTTTTTTTTTAGCTGTATCGTCGTACTCAAGCACACTGTTAACAAGGTCTACATTGAAAGATAGATAGGGTTTTTGTGCTATTACAGTAAGATTTAACATATTTCACATAGAAAGAATACAATTACTTTTTTTTGACCATTTTGACCATGCGGCCACTAAACAGCGCTGTGAGATCCAGTGAAAAAAATGTGTTCCAGTTCGGTGTTGTCCTATACAAACAACAAATCAAATGCCTTGTGATGTAAACTAGTTAAGTCAGATGAAACAGCTTTGACATTATCACCAACACTGATACGGAAAACATGAGAAACATTGAACCACAATGAGACTGTTTCTAAAATTTCTAAGAGACATAACATGCAATATTAATTTGTGAAATGTTCACCTGTTTGGTAAGTGTTTGTGTCAGTTAGTGTCACAATGAACTGTCTGGTTTTCACTCTAGAGCAAAAATCTGCCTTTAAACTTTTGACTTTTTTTTTTTTTTTTGTATGTGTAAAAGCACTCATTGAGCAGGAAGGCTTGACTAAGCGGTCTTAGTTTACAACAGAGAGTGGCTAAAGACCTGTACAGATGTTTGCTTAGTTCTGTTGGCCTTTCTTCAGTCCTTGATTTTCAACATGTTTCTACTGTATATTCTGGACCCATTTCATGTGTAAGACATTGAACATTGTTATGGATTTGGGTAGACTAAGAGAAATCGGCTTACTGTAAGCTTGTCTGGTGGAGGTGGGGAAAAAGTTTAAAGCTGTTTGTGGCATTTCTGCGTGAGCGTCTGTGGAACATTTATGAAAAATTAAACTACTTTGTTTTTAATGCCGTCGCCGATAATATTTAGGGTCAGTCTGTGTCAGTTCAACCAGAGGTCCCCAGTTAAAAAATTTGATTTTGTTCATATATTTTTTTCTGTACAAATACAAACATACAAAGTGATGAAAGCCAACATTTTAAATGTCACAGATGTATATTTACTGAGTAATCCACTATTTTTTAGAGTAAAAATTAATTTGAAAGATGGCAGCATCATAATTGTATATTTGCACAGAAATTGGTAGGTCTGTTAATAAAAGCTGTCGACTTAAGCTCACTTTGCTGCTTTATATGCCAACATTGACAGTTCAAAAATGGCAAAAAGCACGTTTTTTGTCCGTAACTCAGGAAATATTAAAGATATAATTCCAATTAATTATATAGGGCCTGGGCCTTAAAAATTAAGATTTCAAAAGAAGAGTTTATTAAGAATGAGAATCTAAGATATTAAAGGGTAGCTAAACCCCTGGTCAGAGCCTGACCTCCACCCACTGGCAATTTTGAAAAATGCTGTAAAAGCAGCAGAGATAGAGGGGACAAACCGAGGGCAGGGCTTCACTTCATCAGGCAGATTTCACTAAAAGACCTACCAATCTCTGTGTAAAAAAAAGAAATAAATAAAATAAAATAATGATGCTGCCATCTTTCTAAAGTCATTTTTACACCCCTGTAAATTGTCTCTAAATCTCAGGAGGATGTCTACAGAATAGTGCATTACTTTATGTTTGTTGTTGTACAGGCAAATATCAACAAAATAAAAAATTTGAGCCAGGGAAATTTCTGAAATTTGGTTGATTTGACACGGAATTACCGTAATTTAGTAATTTCAAAATAAAAGAAGTTTGTTAATTTAAATTTATAGTCTCAAATGACAATGTTCTGTAAAATCCAACATGCCTGATCAGACTTTTGTAGTAGTCCCTTTTACATTTACTGTACCTGCTCTGATATTTGTAGTAAAGGATTTTATTTTATTCTGCTTCATCCACTGTCATATATGCATCGAGCGTCAATAGACCTTGGCTAACCATGTCAGGTGTCAAATGAACAATACTGTTAAATACTATACTGTTGTATACTATTTGTAGCATATTGAATAGCCTCTACAATGTGTGTGTGAGTGTTGTAGTAATGTGGGCTTCAGAATGACTTAATCCTGTGCTCAGAAACGCTGCTGTATTTGGCAACATTCCTTCCTTTCCTTAATCCCAAGGCTTTTACCAACCAAACAGAGAAATCCCTGGAGCTGTCTGAGCTCAATACTGCTCACCTGCTGACAACCGTCTCACAAGGTCACAATGCTGGCTGACATGTTGTGGATTTTTACCTCTTTTATTGGTACTGCTGCAGTATTTGACATTTTAGAAACTCCTTAGTGAGTTTAGCTGCCATGCAAAACATTGTCCTGATTTGAACGAGTATTTTTGCCATAGAAATGTTTTAAATAATTGAGGATGGTGATGTTTTATAGCCATCAAAAATTACAGAAAGTTTGGATTCAGTTTTTTTTAAGAGCTAATAGGCATTAAACGTGTTCACGTGTTCACATGCTTTTTGTCACAGACAAAAAGCACTCACACCTCATATGTTATCATCTCATGAAAACACAAAACTATACGTTTACTGTTTTTACATGATTGATGTCCATACGATGACCTGTAACAGCAGTGTTCCTTTCCTGTGGTGCCATTTTTTTCAGTGCCAAAATGGTAATTATGTCAGCCTTATTCCTCTGCTGAGAAAATAGTTTTAGAACACACAGAAAAGTTAACTGTGGTACCTACATTGACGCATAAATGAAGAAAGTGTTCTCAGAGGCTCAGCTTATGAATTATATCTCAGTTGGACTGATTTGCTTTTCATATAGTATTCACCTGAGGAGTTATGTGCTTATGAATGGGATATCTCAGCTTTTGCAAGTGTTTAACACCACTAGAGCTTGAAGTGTGAATGGCAATGAGGCTGCATATATTGCATAGTATAATGGTACCATATGATTGTGGTGGTCAATATGGTCCATATCTGTTATCCATGCTCATGCTGAATTCAGTGACTTCATTAAATGCAATACTTACAAATTAAAATCATCATTTTTAACTGCAATGATTTCATTTTAAAGTATATCTTTTTTTTTTTGAGACAAAATACTGATTTTTTATACTGACCATTTATTGATATTATGTGGACATTTTTGGATCAATTGGAGTTTGAAATATTATTTTTGTAAAGACTTATTTATAGCAATAATAGTTGTTTGGTTAACTTCAAGAGCTGAAAAGTTTTATAGCAACCACTTTTAAGCAGAACCACATTCTTTAGACGAGAAAGTAAGTCGACTACTAACTGGGGGGATTTCAGGTTTTCACGCTCACAAGTCACAATAAAAATATAATCCAGGGCTTCAAATGCAAAACCTCAGCACAGAAAATCCTCTTGTGTTACTTCTATAGTTCTGGAGTTGCAATTTCCCTTTTTGAATTGAGCACTGAAACAGCAATCTCTGATGACAAACCCCAAATGCTTGTTTTCAATTCCTTTGTTTATTCTCAAGCATTTATCGAGGAGTCGTGACCCATTGAAATAGAATTGCTTTCTTTGATACAATGTGTTTTTAGTGTCTTTCACCCATTCCTATAATCAGAGAAATGCTTGACTGTTTCAGAGGCCGTTTCAGTGATTGGAAGAGGCGGGAAGATCCAACATCTGTTTGTGGATTTGAACGTGCTTCCTGCCTATTCCTTCACTCCTGTGAAAAAAAAATCAAATGAACGCACTGACCCATTTTCCTTTTTCTCTTCCCCCACCCAGTCCTTTCTGCCCCTGTATTTCAGTCAGGCAGCATTATTCAAAAAGCAGAAAAACAGCACACTAACACAATGTGTGGCCTTGAAAGTAATCATTAAGCATGGCAATCTTAGCTGACCCAATAGCCTGAATACAGTGTGTTAACTTGATAAAAACTCATTTGCTGCTTCCAAAAGCACTAACGTATGACATTTGGTTTGAAAAACCATTAAACGTATGTTGTATATAGTATGAAGGAAATTTGGACGTGTCATTGTCTCATGACATACGGCAGTTGCTCCGTTTCACTCGCATTTCGTCCATTCACAAATCCTCTCCTGTGGCCTCATGGAATAGTCAAGTGTCCATTTAATACACACTTCAGAATCTTGCTTGGAAGAAGGTAATTTTTGTCTACTGTTTTATAAATACTATGAAATCAAACATACTGCGTACTCGGCTCACATACTGTTTAACCTACTATTGTATGGAAGTACGCATATTTGAATACAGCGATTGTCAGTGTGGTCATCACTTCATTAGCAGGAATCAAGAGTCAGCTCGCAGAAAAGAAACTTCCATGGTAGTTCACCCAAAAATAAAAGTCGTGACTTCATCCTTCATTCTCACCCTCATGTCGTTCATAACCTGTATGACTTTCTTTATTCTTTGTTCTGGAACACCATAGAAGGTATTTTAACAAATGTTTCAACTGTTTTTGCCTACATAACGAAAGTCAATGTCCAAATCAACACCACTATTGACTTCTAGTGTATGTGCAAAAAAAAAAACATTCTTGAAAATATTTTCTTTCATGTTCCACCGAAGAAAGAACATACATAGAGGTCTTTAAATCATGTCAGAATTTTCATTTTTGGGTGAACTATCCTCTAAGAAAGTTTTTTTGATCACATGATCCTGAGTGGTGCAATTTTTTGATGTCTTTTGATATTATTTTAACACATTATTGGATTCAAACCCTTCTGCTCCTCCAAAGCAAAATAATTTCGTATCCCCCTGTTGCCGCTCAGCAAGGATGACAGTTTCTCCTGTCCATTTCACCATCTGTGGAAAATCCATGTGACCATTTTTTCAGCCCCCTAGTATTTTGTGCACTTGAATTAAAGAGCGTATGAATGCATGCATGCCGAAACAGGAGGGGGTATTGACATGCTTCAACAGTGCCCTGAAAGTTTCCCAAAAGACCACGAGTAACAGCTGGGTTAACTGGGCCTAGTGCCAGAGGCTTGGCCAGGGCTCTTCGCAGAACAGAGCAATTGAGCCATGCAATACTGCAGCCCTGATGCCGGCGGGACTGACAGGCAGAGCCCAAATCAGAATGTCGCTGCCTTCATGAGAAATGCAGTGTAAATGTTAGTGGAATGTAATGGATAATGTGGGTGATGTCCTGATATACTGTAGATCAGTCTCATTCTTTTTGTTTAATGGACGTTCTGTTATATTAACTAATCCTGAAACACAATATATCTCTTGCCCTTTTGAAATAAAATAGATTGATCTTCTACGTAAGCCAACGATAGGTGCATTCACAGCAGATTAGTGTGACAATGTTGAACCTATTCCAATAACTGGGGAATTTTTTTTTCAATCACGCAGATTCCAATTAAACTGATTGAATTTTGTCCACAGAATTTTGCAGTGCAACATTAAATGTGACCACACTATGCAGAAAGGGTTATGGTTAAGATGTCTTGACCATGCATACAATTGAGGGCCCACATTTAAAGGGATACTCCACTTATTTTGGAAATAGGCTCATTTTACCACTCTCCCAGAGTTGAGTTGAGTTGAGTTTTACCGTTTTCAAATCCATTTAGCCGATTTTCTGATATTTAGAAGAATATCAGTAACCAGACAGTTTCTGGTCTCATTGACTTCCATAGTAGGAAAAAAATATATACTATGGAAGTCAATGGGACCAGAAACTGTCTGGTTACTGATATTCTTCTAAATATTAACAAAAAATGGCTTCGAAAAAAGCCTATTTCCAAAAAAGTGGAGTATCTCTTTAAACATAAGTACCTATTTAGTCCTTACAAACATTAGATTTTTGTTTATTAAAGTGTGACTGGTGTTTTGGCATTTCTGCTGGCTAAAGGTCCTACTCACACCACACAAAAATGGGTGATGTCCATCTGTGTGGTCCTGTGTTCAAAATGTGTGGTCCTGGTCAACAAAAGGCCAGTAATTGTGGGAACAGGACTTAAAGCTTTACTAACTCTGGAGCTCTATGGGCTATGATCATTTATTTTCATTGTAGGAGACATGTAAAGGAGGAGACTGAGGAGGAGATGTAAAGATAGATCAATAACAAACATACAGTATGAAATGTGACTATTTGAACTGTTTGTGACTATTGAGTTATTATCATTCCTTGAGCAGATATGTATAGCCCTGGAAGTTATGAAAAAAAGACATGTCAAACCAGAGTGTTGTGTATTAGTTTGGTGTAACAGTAGCATATTGGTGTGAATTATTTATATCGAATGAAAGAATTAATTTCTCTCCTTTCTCTCTCTCTCCTGACAGGAGTTTGCTACCCTGACTAAGGAGCTGAATTTGTGTCGAGAGCAGCTTCTAGAAAAAGAGGAGGAGATATCGGAGCTTAAAGCAGAGAGGAATAATACCAGGGTAAGCAGACATCCCAAATACTGTACATTCTGGACAGTACAGGCCCAGTATTTTGTTTTACCCAGTATTAAAGGAGAACTCCGGCGCAAAATGAACCTTTGGTCTAATTACACATTGGTACATAGTCAACCGCTCCCTGAGATTTGTTTTCATGATTATTGAATACAAAGAGTTTTATCCTTAAAAACCCTTTAGCTTATAACTAGGGTTGGGTATCGAGAATCGAGTATCGATTGGAATCGGGACTAACTTTTCGTCTTTCCCGGAATCGTTCAAAAGTTAAAATTTCGATTCCTAGTTTCGATATTCACAGTCCGCCGAGCGGAAGAAGAAACCGCTGAACAACACCAACGAAGAAGCGTCTACCGGAAGTGTTGGCATAACCGCGCGAGTCGAACATGAGTAGCTTACGTCGGTGGTCCAAAGTGTGGCTTTACTTTTCTAAAAATAACGAAATCTCGGCAAAATGCAAAATTTGTGACAAAAGGAGTATTTGTGACAGAAGGAGTATTTCCTTCAGAAAGGATTATTTCCTTCAGAAAGACCGTTGGTTAGCAAGGTTAGTTAAACTTTTTTGACCCTGCCTCTTAAAAGAATTAGAATCGAGAATCGTTAGGAACCGGAATCGAAACAAGGAATCGGAATCGGAATCAGAATCGTTCAAATTCAAATGATACCCAACCCTACTTATAACGCTAGAATATGGGCATAGAGTAATGAATGTCTTTATAAAATATTTGTCTTTATAAAAATCTGCCTTTATATATCTGTCTTTATAAAATATCTTCTTATTAAACGGTCTGTACACTTACAACATTCTCAATGCTTCGGTTTGCATGTAGGGACCCTGATTATGCTACCGTGTTAGTGTTGGGCTATTTTGAACCTTGTTAGTGGTATTAATTAGCAATTTTTATTTTCATTACTCTATGCCCCATATACAGTGCTAGCGTTATAAGATTTTTAGAGATAAAACTTTTTATATTTGATAATCAAGAAAACATATTGGACATGTTGTCCTTTAAGTGTTTTGTCCCATTATTTTATTTTAGCTTTAGTTTATTTTAGATAAAGTTTTCAGTGAGTAAGATTTCTTTAAAAAAATGAACTTATTATTAAACTATAAATTAAATTAGAAATTAATTTAGATATGATAACTGTTATTAAGCAAGGATGCATTAAATTAATCACAAGTGACAGTAAAGACGTAAAATATTACACAAAATTTCTATTTTCAATAATGTGACACTAAAGACTGGAATAATGAGGCTGAAAATTCACCTCCGCCTCGAACAATTAAATTTTTAAATATATTAAAATGTCTAAATTCAAATTCTAATAATATTTTTTAGAATATATCTGTTTTACCCTATTTTTGAACAAGTAAATGCAGCCCTGGTGAGCAGAAGAGACTTAAAAAAATCATTCTGAGCTCAAACTGTTGAATGGTTAGAGAACTCATTTTGTAGCCCTCAATCGGGGCATGTGGTCTATACCACATGACCCCAATCAACCAATCAACTTTACTAAAAAAAAGGTTCCCTTCATCTCAGAGGAATAAGATTTTGTGACTTTTCATACATTATCTATCTATACACACAAAAAAACTGGGCTTGATTTGATTGTTCTGAAGGTATGTAAAAAAAAAAAAAATACACTTCTGGTCTTCAGGGTCTTTCAATATGACCCCACATTAAAATTAATGGGAAATGTGAAAAAAAAAAAAAAACTAAATATATTTTCTTCATGTATCAAAAAAAAAAAAAACAGAAATGAAGAAATTTACACAGAAATTAAGGCCTAGTACTAGAGCATAAATGCAATGTACAGTATCATAAAAAATAATATTTCATATGCAAGCTAATGGTATATTTGAGGAATTGTTTGGTATATGAATAAAAAAGTATTTTTTTTTTATCCCCCCCCCCCAAAAAAAAAAAAAAAAAAACAGCATTAATGAATAGATGAGAAGTAACCAAAAATAATGATATATTATTTGTATGTTGTATGTATATGTAATGTATATTTTTTTGTACAATTACTCAATCATTTGTACTCAAGCCCAGGAGTGTAAACAGGAAACGAAGACCATTTGAAGGTTAATTGTCAACTAGTTCTGCTGAAATTTAGTCAGTGGGTAAGCGTTTATGTAAATGCTTCACTTATGTAAATTACTTGCCACATTTTGTGCAGAATCGGCGGTCTTTATGTTTCTAGCTAGACCAATGCTGCTAGATGTTGTGCAAGGAGAGGATGCTGTTCACACTGCTGAGATAATGCTGTTGACAAATGGAAGTGTGCATATCTCCATTGCCAGATTCATACTGATACATTGTCATGAAAAATGTAAAAGATGCCCACTTGATTGTAGACTCTGTCAGCCTCTAGGCAACACCTGATTCCCTTCAGGGCGGTTTGCAAGGTTTTTGACTTGGGGTATAAGCACCCCAGATGAACTCTCTAATGTAATGTCGCAGTGCCAGCTAAATTTGCTTATGACATGCTTTTCCAATACAAATTAACTTTTTCACTATTGTGTGATTTTAATAATGTATTATGCTGTTACATATTACTATACAAAGCTAACGAGTAGCAGTGTGTGAAGAGAAATGTTCTTCCTGTAAGTGTAACCATGTAAAGAACAAGCTCAGCTGAAGTTATGTGATACAGGACTTGTCGATGGATGTGCTTGTGTGTTTCTGCATCTTTATGTTGTTGTATAGCTTCTTTTGGAGCACTTGGAGTGTCTGGTGTCTCGTCACGAGCGTTCGCTGAGGATGACTGTGGTGAAGAGGCAGGCTCCTCCGCCATCCGGGGTGTCCAGTGAGGTGGAGGTTCTCAAGGCTTTGAAATCCCTCTTCGAGCATCATAAGGCCCTGGATGAAAAAGTAAGACTTTTTAAATTCATATTTTCACCCTATCTAAATCTGACCTGCATCGGATCGGATTTGCATAACAATCGGATTTGGACTGGCAGTCTGAACGAGGCCTTAGAGACAGGAACTGAACAGAGCGTTCCTGACAGTCTGGGAAGAGAGGTGCAACAACAATGTAAAATATGTGGGGGGTGGGGATATTTTTGAACATTCAAGCATAAAACCTATTCTAGTAGACCCTGAAAACAAAATCAAGACTTAATTCTCTTCAATTAAGTCCGTATGAGCATATAATATTAGTGGTAGTTCAAGTGGAATACAGTAGATGCTGACAGGGCTTTGTTGGCTCGTTTAAATTTGGCAAGTACAGTCTCTTTTGTTTTTCATTTGCACAGGTGCGTGAAAGGTTACGGGTGGCTCTTGAAAGGGTAACTACATTAGAGGGACAGCTGGCAGCCGCCAGTCAGGAGGTACAGTTGTTTTTGTGCATGTGTGTGTTTAGGTATATGCATAAACACTTGTATAGATTTGCTGATCTCATCTCATTAACATCTGTCCAATGAGCACCTGCCCCGTGCTGTCAACCCATGCAGGAAATGCACGCTGTCTGTTTCCATAACTCATGCGACCGCCACTGAGAGTTCAAGCATAGTGAATGCACTTGACATAGCATAGATTTACACTGAGAAGAAAAGGCATTGACAACACAATTACTCACCGCACTTCATTTTCAATGTATTCTGTTTTTGTAGCTTATACGAATAATTGAACGTGGTTTTTGCTTACTATAATTCATGGGGCCTAATTGGTTTCTTTGTAACATCACTCTTTTGTGATATATATATTTGTTAATGAATGTTTTTCATTAATTGATGATTTGTGAATTTGCAAAATGAAACAAAATATACTTTTTTACAAACCAATTATACTCATTATTTGTAACTTACATTTTAATATTTCTTTTTTACACAAAATGCCCATTATCTAGTTTCAGCAGTACTTTCTCTTCCTTTACACTGAGAATATATTGTAGATGCTATTTTCAGTAACTGCCTTCAGCAACTCACTGCAGCTGCTTTAGAGACTTTGTGCAAACTATGCAAACATCAACAACACTTTCCAGTGTCACCATCATATAATGTAGTTCAACGGAAATTAAAATTGTGTCATCAGAAATGTTGATTACATGTCATAGACTTTCAGTGGATGGACAAAAATGATGAAAGAATATTAGTAATATCTTAATTTGTGTTCGATAATCTAAACGCTTGTGGGTTTGGAACATTTTGCATCTCATTATTGTTTAATTTAAAAGCTTAAGTAGGATGGATTTATACTGGCTCTATAGTTTAAAATAGTATAGGGTTGCCCCTGACTAAAGATTTTTCTAGTCAACTAGTAGTTGTACATTCAATCGCAAGTTTATATTAATTTAATTACTTAATACACTGAGAAGAACATAATGAAACCATAATGAGCATTAAATATATAAACATACATACAAATATAAATATACATATATATGTGTGTGTGTGTGTGTGTATGTGTATAGTCGTGCTCAAGCGCACACATAAAGCTTGCCACAAAGCACCGGCAAAAGTAATGATTATGAATATGGCTGAAAAAAATAGCAAGGAGACATTCTAATAAGAATATAATAATAATAATAAAATGAATGAATTGTTTATAAATAAACTATAATTTTTTGTGTCAATGTCAGCTGCAAAGATGAAGCTGATGATGATGACTTGACATCACTGTGTCTTTAGAGACATTTCTAATATTTCTAATGCCTGTGAGGCAAGTAGCGTATACACGACTTAGAGTAGTTTCGGTTCATTTTTGTGACGCACTTCAGTTCAGGAGACCAAGACAGCAGAAAGCGCATCCTGTTTGTGTTCTTATATTTATACATTACAGAGTATTTTAAGTTGTTTCTGTGATCCCGCCGGCGCCTCCATGTCATGCAGTAAGCGTGTAAATACTTTACCTTTCACACTTCACACAAACACTTGGATATGTTTCTAATAATAGCGCATATTTATCTAGGTTAACGTTAGAGTGAGCGGCCATGTAAAATTGCTGCTTGCATGTTTCAAATGATAAGCCATATTTGAGGTCAATGAATGATTGGCGAACGTTTGGATTTCCTGCCAGACATACTGTAATTACCACAAAGAACAATCATTAACAATCAGTCCTTCACGTAGTGTGTGACTGCGCCAAAAGTTTGTTTTTGTTTTTTTCCGTTTTTTTTTTCTGAGACTATCCGACTAACGTTTAGATGACTGTTAGGGGGCAGCCCTTAAATACATAATAAATGTCAAATACATGTCCTTTGTTTAAATATATGTTTAAGTACATGTCCTTTGCCTTAATATTCCAGTTTTCACACTGCCCCATTGAATCTTCACATCATTCATAACTGTCTAGTACTGGTCAGTCAGCATGTGAGAACACTGACAAAAAAGCTATTTTTTCATCACTCGCTGAGTAAGAGGAGTCTTTGGCTGCAGCCCGCACTGCAGAGGCGGCATGAGAAGTGGCCTCTGGGTGTCATGATGCTGCATTTAGACCAACTGGAAGATTTTATGCTGACAAACAGGACCTAATGCTGCAAAGGGAACAAGGGAAGTGGTCATCACTAGTGCTGGGGTGTCTACTCTGAAATTCCCAAGCTACAAGCTAATTATAATTTGAAGTAGTTAATCTACAGTCAAGCTACCCACCTTATTTTTACATAAGAGCATTTAAATTTGAGCATTTAAGGCTTCTTGGTTTATTTTATCTGTATAAAAACTGTTTGTTATGCTACTTGATATCGCGAACTGTTATTTTTATTTAGAATCATAATCATTAACTTGCTGGTTTGTACTAGGAAGAACAATAGTGCAAAAAAGGTATTGCACTATTGCTCTTCCCTCAGTTCAAATATTAAAACAGAGATGAAGCGTTTGGTCATGTTACTCTTTGGAAAAAGCTACACTATATTAAAAACCACTGAACTACATCACAAGTTATTGCTAGTGCTACTATTACCTAGTTACTCACCATTAATGGTCACTATGGTAGATTGTGTCATAAAACTCTAAGAACACAAACTTTCTTTCAATTCACTCTCCCAAACCTGATTTTATAGTCTTAATACTAGAGAAAGAGAGTCTGTAATTCTGCTTTTTCTTCAGTTTTGTAACTGTGTTGAAAGTAGTTGGTTTTGAGGTATTATAATAACGAAGCGGTATCGCTGATTTTGTCTCGCCAGCCTGCTCTAATACTCTAATACAAACGAGCTGTAATAAAGAGAGTTTTGCAAATATGTAAATCAGATCCCTTCATCCAAATACTGGCATGCAAATGAATGTGTACATATTTTAATTGTCTTCCTCCAATTTTCACTGGTCCTGATACGGCAGGATTCAAATGCAAATGGCCTACCAGTATTTCATTAATACCTTAATAACATGCTGCTTTTAAGCACAATGATAAGTTAATTCCTCAAAAATGAGTAGTTCGTATAATCTTATCTCCCGCAAGACTCCTAGCCTGCCTTTAGAGGAGAGGAACAGCGCTCAAATGCTATTAAAAGGAACACTATTAAATCCCACTATCACTGAAAATGTACATCTTCATAATGTACTATTAGGAAAAAGTGCATCATTGCCTGTGCTGTGCTTTGTGAACAGTAATTATGTGGTATGTCACATTTAATGGATTTAACATGAATGTTATTTGTTTAACACTTTGATAGAGGGACTTTTTTTGCTGTGTTTTTGTTTAGGTGATCATGTTGAGACAGAGAAAGGATGGACGAGCAGATGGGGATGCTGTGGACAGGATGGACAGCTCGAAACCTACTTGGAAGGTTTGTGTGTGTTTGCTTAAAGTTGGATTAGCATATATTTCAATATTTTGACTTAGTTAGTGCTTACAATAGTCACTTGTGCTAAATCATTCTAAAGTACATGTTTCTGCATACTTTAACAAGAATTTAGAATTTAGATTTTTTTTCCAGAGGGTCAAATTACGGGGAAACAAATTTAAAAAAAAAAAAGTAAGCTACATTAAAGGAGAACTCCGGCGCAAAATGAACCTTTGGTCTAATAAAACATTGGTACCCAGTCAACTGTTCTCTGAGATTTGTTTTCATAATAATTGAATGTGAAGAGTTTTATCTCTAAAAACTCATAACATAACTCGCATAACGCTAGTAAAGGGGCATTTGCTAAGTAAAAAGAAATCGCTAGTTTATACCACTAACAAGGCTCAAAATAGCCCCACACTAACACAGTAACATAATGAGGGTCCGTACATGCAAAACAAAGTTTTGAGAACTTTGTAAGTGTACAGACCGTTTAATAAGAAGATACGTTTTAAAGACAGTCCACTTTTTGTATACAGACAGGAGCCATCTTTCGAAAACAGTCTGAACGAACTACTGAACTGTATGAACGGCATTCGTGGTTCGACTTATCGAGTCTGTTTTCCGATTTTATCGATAAGTCAGGCTTATCGAGTCTGTTTTCTGTTTTTCTAGTGAACTTGCTGTGAACGTTCTGTACCTCATTCTGTAAATTCTGACCTCCTAGAATCCCTAAGAAAACAACACAAATGTCATGCCAAAATAAAAAATGCACTAACTTTCAAAAGTTTGGGGTCAGCACAACTATTTTAATATTTAGAATAAGACATGTCTTCTTTTAGTGCCAAAAACAGATAATTAGAATGATTTCTGATGATTTCTAATGAGTAATGATGCTGAAAATTCAGCTTTGCCATCATGGGAATAAATTAAATTGAAATTAAATTTTTAAATTGCAAAATATTTTTCACAATATTACTGTTTTTACTGTATTCTTGATCAAATAAATGTAGTCTTGGTGAGCAGAGACTTTCAAAAATATTAAAACATCTTACTAGCCCCAGACTTTTGAAAGATAGAGTATGACCCAATAGGTTTTATCATTAATCCACTTTGTAACTGTTTATATCTGAGGCATTGGTCCAAAAGGGATCCCTGCTGCTCTAATACCTCTCTCACAGATGGCATATTCTTCGCTATATACTGAGAAACAAACTACATTGATTATGCGCCAAGTGCTTTTGCCCTTCAACCTTCAGCACAGGCTGCTAAAGTGTATCCTGTCTCTGAGCGTGACTCACTTGTAGCAGCCAGCCAACTGGAGTCTGGTCAATAGGAGAATTGTGAATTGCTCTTCAACTTTGATCCCGTGGTTCATTGTTTAAATATCACCTTATCTTTTATTTATGTATTTGAAATGCTATTGATTGATTTTTCTGTAGTAAGAAATTTGTTTCAATGTATCGATTTGTCCATTAGTACGCAAAATTAGTTTGGGAGCAGATATCAGCTTGTGGTTTCATTATAAAGGTTTGTCTTTAAAGTCGGCTTGAAATGAAAATTCACCCTATTTTGCTAAATGTTATAGATTTTATCGTGATCTTATTCACTCATGTTTGTGTTTCGTAAGAAAAAAAAATCACCTCGTAATTTTTTCAGGCTTTTCTCTGGTGACATATGCAGGATCTGCTTCCCTTTTTGAGTGCAACGTCCACATCGGAAAATGTATTTTTCGATGATCCCCTACAATCGCATTTAAATCACAATACAAAAGAGCTGATGCAAGTTTAGTTTCATTGCAACCTACTGTACACTAACAGACTTCACAAACACATATTTCCATGTTGATGTATTTCTTATTAAAAATGGAGGTTATGGCAGGGCATGTTTAAATAAACTTATCACATTTAAAGAAGTAAATAAACACAATACATTCAAAAGTGTATTTTTACTTAAATATTAGGTTTTAGGAGTGCAATAGCATGTACAGTTGATGTACTTTATAGTTGAAGTCGGCATGAAAGGTAAATTGCGATGTATAGAATGCAGAAGTGATGACGTCACTTTGTAGGACAACTCGGAAGCTAGCGGCGCATGGGTTCCTTCGATCGAAAAGCTATGCATTTTCCCCATAGACTTTTGGAAAATCGCAAAAAAATAAGATGTGTGTTTAACAAAGACCTGTGACCCTTACACGTTTTGTCTATAAGATAATCTTTACAAGTTAACCCAAAATGTATACATTTTGAAGCCTATATAAAGTTTATATCTAAAGTAGACACAATAAACTTTAAAAAAAACACAAGCAGGTTTTGACTGTGTGTTCTATGTCATAGATCAAAACGTGAAATTATCTAGAGGCTTTGTTCACCACAGACCTTATTTCAGGCGATTTAGCAAAAACCCAATTAAAAAATCCCATAGACTTTAGAGCGAGGGAACCGGGAGTGCTAAAATGCTAACTCACTTACAAATGCTAACTTCGGCCTACAGAGTGACGTCGTAACTTCGGCACTCTATTGTGACGAACAGTATATCCAAGTGAAACAGCTTCTCGAACAAAAAAATGAAGGACAGGACTTTATTTTGTCCATCGCGAATTGATTGAATTGATTTTTGGTAAACAATGGTGCAAAAAACAGTAAATTGACTAGTGCAAACCTTAGTAAATCACTTTGCATGGTTCATTTAAATACTCTCCTCGATAGGTGTTGCTGTCTGGCAGGGAAAATCTTACAAATGCGTATGCAATAACTGCGTCCACATCTTTTCAGTGCTAATATTTCACTGTGTCTTTAGTAAATACTGACAGTATTTTTTTTTTTTTTTTTTTTTACACCAAAAGAGGGTTTGCGCTGGTGCAAGCTGTTAGTGTATCTGGCACATAAACTCAGTCATAAAACTCCTATTTTGATTTCATAGGTTTTTTTAAGGAGCTAATTTAATGTCATTTTCTCAACTTTTGTTGATTGCCAATGTTCTGTGTCAGCATTTTTCTGAAAAGTTTCTGACTCTGAAAAGGTAACTGAAATGTTACTACTCCTAATGAGGAAGAATACTGCCATGCTGACTGTTTGATACCTCACAGTGTGTGATTCACTGTCTCTTTACCAGTCTCTGTGTGAATTGAAGCTCTTTAAGTTCTCTACTTTTGCCATTTATCAGTGGAGCTCCTCCAGGTGTCACGGTCTGGCTCCTCAGTGCTTATTTTAGATCATCACTGTCAGGTTTTTAAGTAGTCAGACTAAGAAAATGTGGACTGAGGAAGCTCTCCTTTTTGTGCTCTAATCACTCTGATGTTATGGGTATAATTTATATAAATTTATTTTTAATAGAACAAGATCAAAACATGTTCTGGCAGGTTTCCTCTGGGAGTATTTTGCACTTAAAGGTTATGCTCCATAATATTACACCTTCAGGGGAAGATGAGAGGCCTGCAGGCTTTTTCCAAACATACCTTTATTGAATTTTTGCAGAAAATCGGACATTTCAGAAAATTGTATATTTAAATCTGAATTTGTGATTAGAAAGGATGAATCATATGGAGCTGGATGGAGAGGATGAAAGCAGAGAGAGAAGTATATTCCCAGACACGGCAGACATGGTCCAGACTTTATGTCTCTGGAGAGCTGGCTGAAGCCTCCCTGGAGGGCAGAAATATGGCTGATAGTCCCTGGGGTTCATGGTTCATCAAATATTGTTAGAGGCCGACGTGGGTTTCTCAGCAGACTCCCAGTAGAGTGACGGCGAGGGTTTCCACAAAATTTCAAATAAAGCCATAGTTTTTTTTTTTTGTCACATTGAGACACATCATGAATCATTTTCATGATTTGTCATTTCAACACATTTCTAATTATGTATTGTGTTTAATAGCATTCTTTAATAGAAATATCAGTGGTGAGAATGATATTTTCATAGTTTTTGTTCCCCCTAATAAAACTCCGGTATTCACAAAGTGCTAATTTCATAGCTACTATAGTAATTTATGTCCCAAATAAATATAAAAATTTCAAAAACATACTTTTTTTCTCCTTATTATTCTGAGAAAACTTTATTATATATAACATTTTTGGTCAAGGTTGAAAAACCATATAATATTATTAACTTTTTGATTGGATCATTATAGTTAGAAAAAAATATATTTTTATGACATTTTCACATTTTATGTTTGATAGTTCGTGACAAGGTTAAATCAATGCATATGAAATGAAAACATAAAGCTGTTTAAAAAGGAACGCAACATGTTGATGCCATCACATAAAATCTCTTGTTTTATAGCTAAAGGTAATACACAAAGCGAATTGTTTCGATAAAATCAAATAGTTCAAGTGCCTGTTCTGTTCAGAAAGTAGGACTATTAAATGATTTTAGTGGAAATGTATTAAATTAGTATATTGAGTTATTTCAAATGTAAATATAAGGCTTAAATGTCATAGAGATGCAAGAGACAAGAAACATTTGTGAATTAGTTGGCTGCCAGACTACCTGCTGCGCTTCTGAATCTGGAGCTCTCTCTGAAGAATTATTTAATTAACAGCATGTAATTCAGTTTAAGGCCGAGAAGCACATCAACTCATCTGCCAATCAGCATTATTGACATCCACAAACACATATGTGCAAAAACACTTTAGACGGAGCTCTTTTAAAGTCCCTGTCTCAGCTTTCCTGCAGTGATATAGAGCCAAGCATATCAGTGAAGCAAACTCCACTCACTTTAGTCAGCCCTGTAAAAGTGTCCTCATTAAATATGCCTCATTGGAATTCTTATGTCAGCCACGAATTGGTTATTTCTGTTTTGATAAAGCAGGTCATTTAGGCGGCAAAGATATGCATCTCGCCTAGGTCTTATTTTTGTTCCCAATAATGTGCTGAGGAACCCTGAGTTTCAGGGTTGTCAAAATGACAAATCTGGAGGTTTTAATTTGCTCAGCTTTTTAAATGAGATGGTTGAAATGCACGGTCACAATGTGATGCATGCGAGAGAACCTCTGAACTCCTGAGGCCATAATTGCAATGAAGCTGCTTAACTTGCTGACCGTGTTCTTCAGACTCTGACTCAGCATATTTTTCTTATTTAGAAGCTTATTTAGGACCCTGAGTGGAAATCAGGGGACCGCTAAACAAGTTCTCAACTATCCATCCATTGTTTCTCTAACATTTCTTTGTGTTTGTGACAGAGGCTTCCCAATGGCTCCATCGATGTGCACGACGACACCAGCAGGTGTCTGGAGCTGCAGGAACTGCTGGATAAGGCCAATAAGGAGCTGGCCCAACACAGAGACCGGATCAGCGGCCTGACCAATCACATGTCTGAGCTTGAGACGGAACTGGCTACCGCCCGCAAAGACTTACTGAAGAGCGAAGAGCTGAGCACTAAACACCAGAGGGACATACGCGAGGTTAGAATGATTGGGGGGAGAGGAAAGGAACAGAATGGGGACAGACCGACGCGGGCTCGTCTCGGGGAAGATACAGTGTCAGGCAGCAAGGACATTTTCTCAGATCTGCTTTATTTTCACTGAGAGACAGAAGGTTAAAAAATGCAATTGTGACTCATTCCTTGACAAGGTCTAAAGTTAGGGTATTTTAACAGCAGTAGGGTATTTACTTTGCAAACCAGTATCACGTTTTTGTGGAAAACAGATTATATTTATCTAAATATCATGTTGTTCTTTTCCATACATTTTAAGCATATTCACATAACGTCACTACAGGTTTGACATCAGCAACAAACAAAACGTTTTTGCGTCTTGTAACTAAATGTGACGGGAACCTGAATGAGATTTCAAAGCTACAGCGAAAGTGATGCTTTTCAGTGAATAATGGCTAAGATTTTCGTCTGTTCTTTAAGTAAAACTATGACATGGAATATAGTGCACATAGATTAATTTTATGATACTTTGATGGTGTTTTTTGCTTAAAGATAGCTTAAAGATTCTCGTTGCGTAAAAGTAGCTTGAATTATTATGTTTACCACCAAAAAAAGAAAGTCATATTGGTTTGGAATTAAAAAAGGGTAAGTAAATAGTGACAGAATTTAAATTTAAAAATACCTTTTTATAATGACTGTAAATATTTCTAGTAAAGTCACAATGTATCAGAACTGTCGACAGACATTGTGACGCATCCAAGCGAAAAATTTACCGTATTTTCTGCACTATAAGGCGCACTTAAAAGCCTTTAATTTTATCAAAAAAATTTTTAGTGTGCCTTATAATCCGGAGCACCTTATATATGGATCAATTGGTTAATAGGGCTCTGCGTTATTAAATTTGCCCACAAACTCGCGCACGTGTCCATCTTATGCCCGCTCTGTCGCACAACCAGTTCAACCTCGTATATATAAGGTTATGCGTTTAAGTCACGTGCCCGCTCACGAGCTCTCACTCTTACTAACACACAGACTGTTCCCGGCGCTGCACGCACGTCACAGAATGTTTATAAAGCGCTCCCCGTTCACAGTAACCGGGTCGTCTCATTCAAAACAGCCAGCTGTTGCTGTCAGCGAGCCGCCGCACATGAATACTCATATGAGTCAGGCTGCGAATGTAAGTTACGTGGTGCTCACGCTTACTAATAAACGCCTCACCTCCGGCACTCGCTACATTCCCTTTAGCACATCTAGTGGATGCATAACACAAACCCAGTCAAATGTTTGAGTGCATCATATGCGCCTTATAATACGGTGTGCCCAATATATGAAAAATATTCAAAAATAGGTAATTCATTGAAGGTGCACCTTATAATCCGGTGCGCATTATTGTGTGGAAAATACAGTTTTCAGACTTTGTTCTATTTTGTTGGAAGTTGACTGAATCGAAGTGGCGTGGTTTAAGCTGACTAAATACATTTCTATTTCATGCTGACTTTAAGCACCATTTCATGGTTTTAACAAATCCTTCCCAAATGTTGTAGTAGTCTATTAAAGGTTTTCAAACTTCCCAAGGGTTTTTGTTTTCTCTTACTATGTGCCTGTTCGACAGGCGATGGCACAGAAGGAGGACATGGAGGAGCGAATCACAACTTTAGAAAAGCGTTATCTGGCCGCCCAGAGAGAAACCACCTCAATCCATGACCTGAATGACAAGCTAGAGAATGAATTGGCCACCAAGGACTCACTTTACCGACAGGTACGTCAACCTTGAATCAGACCTCGGCTGATTTGAAGATCATTTCAAATGAACGTCTCAAGTTAGTGCTGGTTGATGTCCCATAATTTAGTTGAGATGTTATGAGAGTCATGTTCCATCTGTGCATGTGCGTATGAAGGGTGGGTGTGTGTATGTCAGAAGGGGTTTAATTAGCCCTACAGCAGCAGACTCATGTTAGAATCCTACAACATGCTGAGAAGAGGCATGCTGGGAGGAAGCAGGTACCACCCGACTGTTCTAATATCCAGATCCATCATCTGGAGAAAGAAAGAGGATTCCCAACTGCATTGATGTTGGTGCCAGTTTGGACAGTGTTTGTTTTGAATGCAGTGGGTATAAATATCTCAAAAGAGAGAGATAAATCAAGACATCTGCTCTTATTTAGACAGCATAAGTTTGTGATTTTGCACTCGTCAGCCGGGACTTCCAGCAACGTTATTTGTTGGGCCCAGGGGAGAGTGGGCAGACCCATTAAAACGTTGAATATTAACCCTGTTTAATACTGCATTTACTTTACATTGATGTACAATACATTCAAAGGTTTGGGGTCAGTAAGATTTTAATACTTTTATTAAGCATGGATGCATTAAATAGATCAAAAGCTACAGTAAAGTCATTCATAAAGCTGCAGGATTTTTCTTTTTTTAAATAAATGCTGTTCTTTGGAACTTTCTATTTATCTTTATATAATTTTTCTATTTTCTAAATATATTAGTTATGGTAATAATAAGCAACAGCATATTAGAAAGATTTCTGAAGAATAATGTGACACTGAAGACTGGAGTAATGATGCTGAAAATTCAGCTTTGCCATCATAGGAATAAATTACATTTTTTAAAATATTAAAATTGAAAACAATTATTTTCAATTCTAACCATATTTAACGATATTACTGTTTTACTGTATTTTTGATCAACTAAATGCAGCCTTGGTGAGCATAAGAAACTTCTTTTCAAAAACATTTTAAAATCTTACCTCAAAGTTTTGATCTGTGGTGTATAATCCAAATTTTGATTTGGATACTTTTATCATGTCTTTTTATTTTGTGTGTGTTGTGTATATACGTACACTGGTGGTTTGTTTTTATGTGCACTTATTTATTTTATGTTGTATGTGTGCTTCCTTTTCGTATGTATGGTGTGTTTTTCGTTTATGTGAATGTCGTGAGTACCCTTGTGTGGACTTAATATCTTTTTGTGTGTGAATGCATATGTTAGGTGTATAATATCTCAATATGTCTAAAATGGGTGTTTATGGTGTCTACATGAGTGAACACCCTCTGTTTGTCTTATTTTCGTGCGGTTTGCGTGCGCCTGTCTTTTTTTTTTATCAGAGTGAGGAGAAGGTACGTCACCTCCAGGAATTGCTGGAGTTGGCAGAACAGCGTCTGCAGCAGACTATGAGGAAGGCGGAGACTTTACCCGAGGTGGAGGCTGAACTGGCCCAGAGAGTGGCCGCCCTCACCAAGGCAAGTACTCAATCACTCCTCCAGACAACAGAAAACAATGAGAGAGTCAGTTCATAAGATTCTTTTCTGTCAGGAAAACACCCTCTGAGATGGTGATGAAACAAAATGATAAGGTACAGTAAAGAACTGACATGAAACGATTAGATTTCACAGCAGGATTAGATACGAGATAAACAAGAAAAGCTATTCAGAAGACTTTGTAGCCTACTGAGACATGATTTAGAGAAACATACGTTCTGTGAAGGGTCAAGACCCACATTTGAGTTGCAAATGCATATTAAGCAGATACATATAAGTTAAACAGTTAACGTATTAGAGATACTCCACCGTTTTATTTTCATATTAAACTATGTTGGGGGGGGGGGGGGGGACTTTTCACGAGTGATGATATTACTGCGCCGAGTCGAAGTGCTCCATTTTATCCATTTATTATTTTATCCATCCAAAGTTATCCATTTTACTTGCTTAGAAAAGCGCAGCGTTTTATTTTGTGTCACCGTCTTAGGCCGAGTTACACTGCTCGAGTAACTGTATTTTTTAGCCCCAAACATTTTTTGTCACATACAGCAAACATCTTCTCACTATCTGCTAGCTGCCTGTCCCCTAAACACACTGTAAAAAAAAGTGGTCATCGCTTAGAGCACCTTTAAAGGAATAACATAGTTTAATATGAAAAAAACGGTGGAGTATCCCTTTAAGCATACTAGTTAGTATATATAGTATATATATATATATATATATATATATATATATACTAGTATATATTTCTATTTAGTTTTAATTAGTTTAATTCAAAATCAGTTTTAGTCATTTCAGTACATTTATATTTAGTCCTGGTTCACACTGTCATTTTTTAAGAACTTAAGGATACACAAAAAATGGCTTTAATGAAGTATATTTTGCGATGGAACTTATCGAACATCCAGAACAATGCTCTGTGCTGGGCTAAATGCACTCGTTGTTGGATGGTATTTTTCGGCTAAGAACTTGTGAAGAGCTTGTAAAAGAGTGAAAACAGCAGAAGGAATTCCTCCGTTGCACACAAACTGCTGCAAGGAAGTTGGCATTTCTGACACCTTGAAAGAGTCAAAAGGAAAAATATTGAAAACTCGAATATCTTCCTATTAAACCGTTATCAATTTTGAATATTTTTGGACTTGTGCAGTTCTGATATATGGAGGTTTTCTTTAAGCATTTTTGGGTTGTTTTTACTGTGGTGGATCTCCACTTGATGTCCAATGTAAAATCTGGATCCTGAAGCAAAACCATTTGAAGATCACTGATTGAAACCATTTGTTTTGGTCAGATCTGTGACCTAGAAATCAGGCAATGAGTTTTGGTGCTCATGCATGTTTGAGTCTGCCATTATTTCTTTATCTTGTTCCAATTCCTCATTTTTGCAAAAAATACAGCTGGACTGTTCATGATAAAGCACTCTATTACATCAGCCATCAGACATGCACAGGTAGAGCAGATATTTCTTTTACAGGCTTCCATCTCCTAATGAATGAATCATCATTCGGTCGCAGTCCCGTTCCATCCGAACATCAGCTGGAATTGTGGATGACAGTGTTTTTTCCAAGGCAGCCAAATGTCTTGTCAGCGTGGCAGTGAGGCAGTGGGGTTTTGTTTATTGTCTCGCTAATGCAGCTAATTAAAAATGGCAACTTTGTTATTCTCAGTCAGTGGCATCCTGTCACACACCTCATGCTCCTAATGATACATATCCAACATCCTTCTTTAGATCCCATTTAATATACACACCACATGCCATCATTGGTCTATAGAGCTTAGTCAGAGAAGCTGAACTGTACAACAATACACTTAAAAGACTGTACATTCATGACAAATTTTCATTTAAATATGGTTTATTCAAATATATGACAAGTAAATTTCTCCAACCAATACAATATAAGCAATTTCTAAACGTCTTTCTTCTTAAAGGTGAAGTGTCTTATTCTTGGAGGTCTTTGCCCTGCTCTTTTTATACTAATTTCAGTGTTTCCTACAGGCGGAGGAGCGTCATGGGAATATCGAAGAGCGTTTGCGCCAACTGGAGGCCCAGCTGGAGGAGAAGAACCAAGAGCTGGGCAGGGTGAGGACTGGGTTGGGGGTCAGGACACCTAAAGGGAATGGGATGGTAGAGTGTGTCATTGATTGAGAGAGTGAATGTTTGATAGAGAAATGATGAGATTGCTTGAAGGATGATGGGAGGGAGACAATGAGGAAGTGTGAGTGGCTTTCGTTCATTATGTGTGGTTTTGATTTGTTTAAGTGCACATAAGAATGAACACTATAAAGAGGCACCAGTGTTTTTTGTGTGAATGTGTGGCCGCAATGTCTCCTCAAAATTCGAAATACCTATTTCAAATGGTTCCTATTAAGCAAAAGGCTTAATAGATTTACTAAATTAACAAATTATAAAAATTAAAATGTAAAATAGCAAAAAGATTTATTTGAGTTGTGTTTATGGATAGGTTAAAGGGTTGGAATAAGGGATATTAGACAGTATTAAACAAGTCTGTTTAACCATATTGTTTGTAGTATTTTATACAATATAAAATGTTAGTAGGTAGCACTTACAATAAATGTCCATGTATTAAAAACATACTGTACATTATCATTACCTAACAATAGAAAAATATATAAAAATACTTCCAAAAAAATTCATTTCAAATGTTTTATCTGTTTATATCATTTACTGGACCTGAACTTACAATGAAGGTTTATATTTATTAACTAACGTAAACAAGGATTAATAAATACTGTAACAAATGTATTGCTAATTATTGGTTAATGTTAGTTAATACATTAACTGTTACCTAATGGGATCTTACTGTAAAGTGTTACAATAATGAATAATACAAAATTATAATATATTTTTAAATAAAATTTATTATTTATTTTTTTATATTTATTTATTTTTTATTTATTTCATTATTAGCTCAGTGTCAGAAGTCAATAAAGTGGAAATCAGTGGAAATGTTGACAAATTAGTCCCTGGCAGTTTGCATTATTTTATGCTAAATGTATTAAAAATGTTATAAAAAAAACACGTTCATGTAGTTTGGGTCAAGGTTAGTTAGTAGTAACTTTGAATGTATTCAATTGAATTCACATTTATTTGTACAGCACTTTTCACAATACACACCGTTTCAAAGCAGCTATACATTTTAAGTATATGGTCCTAATTAGATAGTTAACGTGTGTTTATGAAGATGTGAAGATGTTGCCTGTTGCGCAATCGGCCTTGACCAGGCCTTCAGGCGGTGTGTTTGACCTCACAGTAGGGACATTAGCCTGTGCTGCTTTGCCCGTTCTTGTGTTTCTCACAGAAACTGAGGATACAAAGATTGCTAAGCTAGCACTCCTGTACAAACACACACACACGCATATGCCGCTGCTCTGCAGTGGTGGAATGTAACGAAGTACAAATACTTCTTAAGTACATTTTTCACGTATCTTTACTTTACTTAAGTAGAATAAATAGTGCATACTTTTTACTTTTACTTTGTTACATTTTGCAGCAATTATTATACATTCTACTCCACTACATTTCTACAACTTCTGTTACTTTTCATTACATTTTCTGGTCAGTTTTTCCCCTGCCAAAACGTAATCTGACCGTTCGTCCGTTGCACGTTTGTCTCACCAGTGACGTTTGGTTGCCATAGATATATCAACCCGGTCACACTAAATGCGTCTCGCACGCAGTGTGTTTATTGTGCAATTTATACGCAAAAATTTGTTTTTATGTGCATAGGAAACGCACCGTGTATAATAGGCCTATACGTTTGATTATGATTATTGCAAGCCAAGAGGTTCAGAATTACACCATAAATTAATCGCGTTTACTGCCAAACATAGTTATTAACATATAGTAAGGATAAGCATGATGTGCATATTGCCTAATTGCAAGCTTGTTTCAGAAATGGTGACAACAATTTTTTTCCATAATTATTGAACATCATTATAGGAGTATTAGGTGGAACGAGTTAGAATTAAATGTTTTAAAAAAATAGACATAAAGAGAATGAATTGTTATGCAAGTACTTTTACTTTTAATACTTAAAGTACATTTAAAATCAGGTACTTTTTACTTTTTATTTAAGTATGGTTGTCATTGTGTTACTTCTACTTTTACTAAAGTAAATATTTATCTGTTTATTTGTACTTTTACTTAAGTACTGGGATTCAGTACTTCCTCCACCACTGCTGCTCTGTGAATATGGGACATTTTTTAGCTCATCTTGCAGATGAATTTCCCCACCCCCAGTGAGAGCAGAGCTGTAATTGGCTGCTATATGTGGATTTTGAATAATTCATGCATGGTTAATTTTCTCCTGTGTGTGAGCTGATGGTTGTAATGACCTAAAGCACTCAAAGAGAGTCAGCCTTAATTAAACCTTGATACATGCACCTGAGACTGAGCTTAAGTCTGAATTCTTCCCCTGACAGTCACAAAGCTCTGTGTTGACTACATTTTAAAGGCTGTTTGCCACCAAAAGAAAATTAAGATTGTGTTGCCAGGCAGCTGAGTGCCCATATCCCACCACAACTGTGTTTAAAAGTCATCACCCCTGCATTCAAGTACAAGGACTGTCATTATTCATTTTCAAGAGGGATCATCACAGAATACACACCTTTAGAAATATGTGAGAAGTTAGTATTACTTTCTGAATCAAAATGCAAACCGCCAGAGTCAGCTGTTTTAACATCACGAACGAGACTTAAAAATCTGACGTAAAACTCCTGGAATATGTTCACAGAGCTTTAGGGTGTAATACTGCCCTCTATTGGTTATACTGTGCATACAGTATATCATCAGAAAAAAAAAAAATCCTATAGCCATCCCATGTCACATTTTCTTCTAAACATCTTGTTTACTGTTAAAATAAATTGTTTCATACTTCCATTTTTTTTCCTCTTCTCTATTTACTCCCTCACGCTTTCTTAGGCTCGACAGAGGGAGAAGATGAATGAGGAGCATAACAAACGTCTTTCTGACACTGTGGACCGTCTCCTCACCGAGTCCAATGAACGCCTTCAGCTGCACCTGAAGGAGCGCATGGCTGCGCTGGAGGACAAGGTATGGATTTTACCATGCCTGCCTGCACATATAGACCATTTTGCAAGATGTAAACAAAACTGGTCCAGAAGCACTTCCTGTTTCAGTTTTTTAACACTACATAAAAGCTGGGATAAAATACAACCAACAGAACATATAAAACTGAATCAAAAAGTTAAACAAACATCTTTAAGATATTTTTCTTTACATGTGAAATAAAGAAGACAGTTACAAACTGAAACAGGAAGTGTTTCTAGACCAGTGTTTACATCTTGCAAAATGGTCTATACTGGTGTACACACTTATTCATTTAACAAGATATTAAGAGCAATCTTCAGAAATGAAAGTGTTTTTAATACACGTTTCAATCTTCAGAAATAAAAGCTGTAATTTAATCAGGAGCAGCACGTGAGTAGCAGTGAAGCGGGTGTTTCGGCGTCGAATCTGTTTTTTGATGCACTGCTCACGCTCAATTAAAGTGAAAGGACATGTTTGATGGACAAAAATAAATATGATTTCACATAAAAAGAGCCCAAACTGCACAGAGTAGGCAAATAAAGAAAATAAAGACTCAAAAACATTTATAGAAGATTTAAAAACAGTAAAAACTTGTTTTAAATTATTCAGTTTGGGTAAATTTTGTGTATTATATATAATAAAAAAAAACCTAAAGTAAACTAGCACACAGACAGCTACATAGGCTAGCACAACCCAAATCAAACCTTAGTGTTTGTTTTTTTCGTGTGTTTTTTTTTTTGTTTTTTTTTTTGAGTTGCAGTCTTTTAAACACATCGAAAGTATGATCGAACTAATAGATTGGAGCCATTTTCTGGGTTGTTTTGTTTAACATTAATAGTATATGCAAATGTTATACATCTCTCTATTACAAACTTTCAAGACTATCAGTGTTATAAATGACCAATTACTAAAAACAAATGTATAGTTGTCTTAGTACTTATGAGCTTTGGAGCCACTGCTGTGACACTATAATGCTTCCAGGGTGAATACTCTTGCATGTCTGCAAGTGATGATGTAGTTACGCTGACGCTTGCATTGAAAGGTAACTTCGCGTCTGCTGCCATGTTGGATCCATAGGTATAAACAAACTGCTTCAGTGTGTCACATAGACGTCGTCATCGTCTTGCTGCTCCCTCCCCGGTCTGTGATTGGTTCCCTAGATGAAGCGAAAATTTGGTCCATGGTATCCAGACTACCTACCTATGGTACCTAGCAGGGTGAATAAAATTGCGCTGCGCTGCGGCAAGGCAGTATAGGGAAACCTGAAAAAATTCGTAAAATCTTTATGGTTATTTTTATTTATTTTTAATCTTTATTTATTTTTTTCATATTAAGTACAAATTCCTAGTCAAAACGGACACAAATGCATTAGATATATGATAGAAAAAAAAATCTATATTTTTTTTTTAAAGAAATGAGTGAGGCTAAATTTCCGTATTTATACTCTGCCTACTACACCCTAGCGAGAGTGCAAGGCTATATAGGAAGACCTAGAAGGCTTATACTGAAATGGCACAAGGAATAGCTTGTAAAAAACAGATGTAAAGGTTCCCTATTCAGCTTGAATTAATATAGCCCAGTTCGTTTCTCTTTTGAGCTGTAAGCCGAGAGGACAGAATAGACCGAATGGCCAAATGTGAAGGGACAGGCTGAAGCGCCACAGAGAGAGAGAGAGAGAGAGAGAGAGAGAGAGAGAGAGAGAGAGAGAGAGAGGGAGAGAGAGAGAGAGAGAGAGAGAGAGAGAGAGAGAGAGAGAGAGAGAGAGAGAGAGAGAGAGAGAGAGAGAGAGAGAGAGAGAGAGAGAGAGAATATGCAGGTTATTGCTGCTTGAAGCTTATTCTCAACTTTGTTTCTCCTGTGGGTTTTTTTTTTCTTCTTCTATTTTTCCCATAAAGAATTCACTCATCCATGATCTGGAGAATTCCCAAAAACAACTGGAGGAGTTTCATCACAATAAGGTACCACTGCTCACTAATATCACACAGATATGCAAGTAACAACAACAGTCAGACATGTTGGAATTGCAAGAATTAACTGAGTAGCATAAAGTGTCTTATTACATCAAGACTTTAAATTAAGATATTTATATCACTGTATAAAGAACTTAGTGTATGAGTCTATATCTGTCATTAAACATTGTACATTAAATATTGACAAATATTATTAATGCTAAAAACAGCTTCTTTATATGTTTTGTGTTAATATTTTGCAGGATTATTTGAAATTTAAAATGAGATTTTTTTTTGTAACATTATGAATATCTTTACTGTCATTTTTGATAAATTGTATGCATCCTTGATGAATAAAATTATTAATTACTGACTTTTTTATTAATTACTACATTACTAATTATTTACTATTTTTTATTAATTAATTACATTACAACAGTAATGTATTTTGCAAGGTATTTTAAAAAACATCTAATTTAAATGTTTTTTTTTTTTAATTCTCAATTCGAGTATATACTGTAAAAGCAATTTTCCTTGTAACTGAAAAAGAATTACAGTACATTGATTTGAGATTGCTGGACTAATCAAGTGTTTTCTGGCTGTGTAGGAGAGGCTCATTGGGGAGATTGAGAAGTTACGGGCCGAACTCGATCACCTGAAGCGCAGGAGCGGGGCATATGGAGACGGAACATATCCTAGGTGACATCCAGATTTAAAATGATGATTGTATTTTTTTTAGGGCTGTGCAAAAGTTAATTGCGATTAATCGCATCCAAAATAAAAGTCTGTGTTTACATAGTATATTTGTGTGTGCTGTATATAATTATTTTGTATATATAAATACACACACATGCATGTATATGTTTAAGAAAATGTGTTATTCATATATAAAATATTTATATTTATATAATATACACTCACCGGCCACTTTATTAGGTACCCCATGCTAGTAACGGGTTGGACCCCCTTTTGCCTTCAGAACTGCCTCAATTCTTCGTGGCATAGATTCAACAAGGTGCTGGAAGCATTCCTCAGGGAGTTTGGTCCATATTGACATGATGGCATCACACAGTTGCCGCAGATTTGTCGGCTGCACATCCATGATGCGAATCTCCCGTTCCACCACATCCCAAAGATGCTCTATTGGATTGAGATCGGGGCTGCGTCCGAAATCGCGTACTATGTGAGTAGGTACTACATTTAAAAAAGAACGTACTTCGCGACCGTTAAAAAAGTACGTTCTATATAGTATGAATACGGGTAGTATGAATGAATTCCGGACGTACTACATGCGACATGTTGGAAATGTCACGTGTCATGCGCTGTCATAACAGCGCGGAAATTTAAAGAGCCCACCTTTGCGCTGTTTTGCTTTGTTTTCATCTGCGTTTTTCCAGCTGGTCGTAGATCATGCCTTCATCGAGAGCTTTTGCGGATTTTCTCAAATAACGTAAGTAGCATTTATTTACCTACCTATTTATACATTTGTAAGCATGTGTGTACCTGTTCCCTCTATTGATTCATTCATTGATGGTAATAATAGCACAAGCGGTGTGCCTGCTTGTCTGTGTGTGTGTGTGTGTGTGTGTATATATCATACAAGCTTGATAAAAACTGTAATTCTAGAACAAAATTTAAGATGTCAATTTACATCTGAAGTCAAATATATATATATATATATATATATATATATAATGAATGTTATATTTTATGGCAATAGGTTTTTTTCATTGCCATTACAGTGAAATAACTAAACACAAATATACAAGCCTGTTAAAATTATAATTCATTTAAACCACCACATCTGAAGTCAAATATAATGTTTTATATATATATATATATATATATATATATATATATATATATACACACACACACACACTTGACTTCAGATTTAAAGTGACATCTTACATTTTCGTCAAGAATTAGTTTTTATAAAGCTTTTATATTATCATATATAAGTATATATACACACACACACACACACACACACACACACACACAGACATATTCAAATACATCATGCATAAGAAATGGGATCTAATATATTTATATTTATAAATAAGCAAACACAGGAAACAAGTGTCTTGTTGATTCAAATTGTATTTTATATTAAAACTATATAAATGTTTACAGATTGTGAGCCCTACAACCTACTGCCACGTGAATGCTGCTGTGCCAATCCTTCGGCCGGGGTGGAGGAGCGGACCGGGGTGGAGGTCCGCTCCATCTTCAAAGTACAGCCGAAGAATTGGCACAGCAGCCTCCCGACTTTCACGGCAGTCCATCCAGTCCCTGATTGCTGTAGTGAAAGCAGATTGCGACCATGGGTGGGAAAAGGACGTCGAGGTGCTGGTGTTCCTTTACTGGCTGGCCCATGCAGCATCATACCGGGTAGCATCACTCGTCTATGACATCCCGTAGTCTGCTGTGCACGACATTATGCACAGAATGAGCAAGGCAGTCATCGGCACTTTGAGACAGGTTATCGCTTTCCCCAGTGCAGACGACCAGGAGGCAGTGGGAGCAGGTTTTACCCAGCTGGCAGGGTCTCCAGCTGTCAGTGTAGTAGCTGGTGCAATAGATGGCTGTCACATCCGCATCAAACCACTAGCAAGTGACGTCCAGTGCTACTTCAACCAGAAAGCTGCTTAATTATTTTCAGCTGCAGGCCATCACTGACCACAAGGGGAAGTTCCTCGACATTTTTGTTGGGTATCTTGGGTCGGTGCACGATGCCCGGGTGCTGAAGAACAGCCTGTGTGCACTGGCCGCCTGTTTCCATCTGCAGGATAGTGCATCCTTGGAGATGGTGGGTATCCTTGCCTCATCTTGTAAACATGCCTTGAAAAAAACAAAACATATTGAATAATTTTAGTGATGCCCTCCAAATGAGATTGCTATTATCAAAGTCCCTTTAGATCTTTTTAGAAACCTGTGAAAGTTACCTTACTAAAGCTGCTAAAGTTCATTGTCTTTCCTCATGGTGACACCATAATAAAAATGTTTTAATACTTTTCCTTTTGGTAGTGCTTTAAGCTCTATTATACTACTTTATGCCAAAGTTATGTGATTTTGTTTTAAGCTTTGTATTCTGCATCCATTTAAAAGATAATACACAAAAATAAAGCAAATAAATGTTAATGGTGTCTGAAGTGTGTGGCTATTTCTCTACAGTGCAGCATTCATAGTCACAGACAATATATTTTTCAGATATAACTGTAATTTGCTTGTAAAACATAATTTGTTAAATCATTGCATGACAGAATTCTCATTTTGGGGTGAACTATTAAAATAATAATAAAAAAAGAATGGTAACACTTTACTTGAAGGGGTGTGCATAAGACTGACATGACACATATCATTAATGTGAATGAGGGTTTATGACAACTGTCATTAATGTCATTCGCTCAATTGTTAATTTTTTTATGTAAAATTGCAAATATGACATTGTTTGAGTGAGACACACTTGACACTGACAGGTTATGATGTAGGCCTATTGGTTTATGTCAAGTTGTCATGACAAAGACATCTCAAACTGTCATATTCGCATTAAAAATACCATAATTGAGCAAATAACATTTAGTGACAGCTGTTATACATGCATAAAACCACCTTAATATTAATGACATGCGTCATGTCATGATTATAAAGGTGTCATTATGTCATGGTTATGAATATGAATCCTAAATATTCTTAATCTTATCATTTTGCCCCTCCAAAATCAACACAGGATTTAACATGTGATGAACTATGATCAGTCTATGTTACATTGACAAGTTGAGGTACACTTGTTAACAGTAGTTTGCTATGCAGGCAACAAATATTTCATAATAACAACACCGGTAAAGGAGAAATAAAATAAAATTTAATTTAATTCATTAATTTTTGAACAAGGGCAATGCAAAATATACATTAACCTTAAAAAGGAGAGATGCATTTGCAGGTTGTAGCACTTAAGTGCTAATTTCCACCTGATTTTCCTAATCGTTTTAAAATTAAAATAAATAAAAGTTGTGTAAGCATCTCATTCAACTGCGAAACAAAGAAAACAAAGTTATCTAACGTTAGCTGACATGCATTAGCTCGTTCAGTTCGGTAATAATGGCAAAGACAAAAGTGTCATTTTGCAGCCAAATCGGAAAATTGCACCCGCGATTTACATTATTTAAACGTTTAACAAGTCAATCGTTTACTTATATGATGTTAAACAAACACAATTTCACCACAAATAAACAAAAAGTGTTTAATATAGTACTTACACTTGAAAAATCCATATACAGTGGAAAACTCCCGCGTCTCCGGTTTCCGGCATTTTCAAATATAACGACAACTCCTCCTCTCCCGTGGCATCATGGGATAGTAAAGTGTCCATCGTATGCGCACTTCAGAATCTCGCCGGAAGTAGTAGGCCATCCGGGTACTTCTCGCCTACTGTTTTTCGAATTCTATGAATTCGGACATACTACTCTGCTCGCGTACTGTTTTTCGCATACTATATAGTATGGAAGTACGCGATTTCGGACGCAGCCCTGGTGACTGTGGAGGCCATTTGAGTACAGCGAACTCATTGTCATGTTCAAGAAACCAGTCTGAGATGATTCCAGCTTTATGACATGGCGCATTATCCTGCTGAAAGTAGCCATCAGAAGTTGGGTATATTGTGGTCATAAAGGGATGGACATGGTCAGCAACAATACTCAGGTAGGCTGTGGCGTTGCAACGATGCTCAATTGGTACCAAGGGGCCCAAAGAGTGCCAAGAAAATATTCCCCACACCATGACACCACCACCACCAGCCTGAACCGTTGATACAAGGCAGGATGGATCCATGCTTTCATGTTGTAGACGCCAAATTCTGACCCTACCATCCGAATGTCGCAGCAGAAATCGAGACTCATCAGACCAGGCAACGTTTTTCCAATCTTCTATTGTCCAATTTCGATGAGCTTGTGCAAATTGTAGCCTCAGTTTCCTGTTCTTAGCTGAAAGGAGTGGCACCCGGTGTGGTCTTCTGCTGCTGTAGCCCATCTGCCTCAAAGTTCGACGTACTGTGCGTTCAGAGATGCTCTTCTGCCCACCTTGGTTGTAACGGGTGGTTATTTGAGTCACTGTTGCCCTTCTATCAGCTCGAACCAGTCTGGCCATTCTCCTCTGACCTCTGGCATCAACAAGGTATTTCCGCCCACAGAACTGCCGCTCACTGGATGTTTTTTCTTTTCCGGACCATTCTCTGTAAACCCTAGAGATGGTTGTGCATGAAAATCCCAGTAGATTAGCAGTTTCTGAAATACTCAGACCAGCCCTTCTGGCACCAACAATCATGCCACGTTCAAAGTCACTCAAATCACCTTTCTTCCCCATACTGATGCTCGGTTTGAACTGCAGGAGATTGTCTTGACCATGTCTACATGCCTAAATGCACTGAGTTGCCGCCATGTGATTGGCTGCTTAGAAATTAAGTGTTAACGAGCAGTTGGACAGGTGTACCTAATAAAGTGGCCGGTGAGTGTAGATTATGTGTTTATATATATATACAGAATTTAAGCGCAAATAATTCTTAAATATATACATGCATGCATAGGTATTTATATATACAAAATAATTATATACAGCACACACAAATATATTATGTAAAACAGACTTTTATTTTGGATGCGATTAATCGCAATTAACTTTTGCACAGCCCTAATTTTTTTTAATAATTATATATCCGTAAACATGCCAAGTTAAGTATTTGAGCCTCTTTTTCTGTCTCTCTATCTGCTGTATTAGGTCTCATGTTGGCAGTGCCACAGACTTGCGGTTCTCAGTGGTGGAAGGTCAGGGGGATCATTACTCCTCCACAGGGGTCATACGACGGGCTCAGAAAGGTCGATTGGTGGCACTCAGGGATGAACCGATGAAGGTGTCAATGTCACACATCTCACATTCTGTCGCTGTCTTAACCAAAACTTCCTGTTCTCTTCTCTGTACTAGCATGTATTAAGTATGAGCAATTGTATAACTGGTGCAAGTCACTGACAATCTTTGTTCTAAACTAACAGACATGAACAATGTTTATTGTTTCAGTCATATCTCTCTCTTTCTCTCTGTTCTTTTCTGTTGCCCCGTTGGATGTGTTCATTGTAAGTTCCGGGTTCTCAAATCCACAATAAAACATGTTTTTAGCACACCAGATCTTACTGAAACACTAAATTCTGGAAGCCTGATTTGAAAAAAATCCTCCAAATATTGATTTGTGCACTGATCTACTGTATGTCTTTATTCCTAGATCCTGCCAATGGTGGAGCAGGATTGGGATCGCTCTCAACCTTCCAGCTTACGGGCCAGCCGGACTCACCTGATGGGAAGCGACACTGAGCTGTCTGAATTGGATGATGAAGACCGCGAGACTATATTCAGCTCAGCCGATATGCTGTCCCCCAGCGGGCACTCAGACGCCCAGACGCTTGCCCTCATGCTTCAAGAACAGCTGGATGCCATCAATGAGGAAATCAGGTTAGAAATAGAGACTATTAAAGGAAGACGTAACATGGAAAACTGGGACATGGAGTTACCTGTACGTTTGACATTTTATGTCACCGTAATGAATTTGCTGCAAAGGAAAGTGAAATGTAATGCTATTTTAGCCTGTTACTTATATGTAACTATTTGTCAAATGTTTTGGTGGGTTAATGCTGCGTAGTTTTACACGTTTAAAACAATCGCCCTAAAAGTAAATTTGAACAAATCCACAGTTTGAAAGTATTGGCTATATATTTTTATGCACCACATACTATATTTAGTTTCACTGCCATAGACTTGTTCACCAGACTTGTTAAAAAGCGTTACTGAAGTACACACAAAGTGCAATATAACTGTATGTGTACATTATATATTTGCTTACCTGCCTATTAAAACACGAGAGCAGAGTTGGAATTTCTCTGGATTTACACATTTTTGGGATAATGTAAGTACACTACTGCATGAAATATATACTGTATCACACTCTGAAAGTTTTTTTATTTTATTTTTTTTTTTATATTACCTCCTCTGCTTCTCTGTGCTCTGACAGACCGCAGATATAACTTACGGTAACAGAAACTGTCAGGCAGGCCGAAAACTTCAGTCTAAATCCAAACAGTCCTCTGAAGCTTGTCCTGATACCGAGCTGTCTGGATTCCTTTCAGAAGCACAAAGCGCTGGCGGTAGAACATCTGTCATATATGGCAATAAGCTGAACAGTTTGTAAGCTGAATCTACCCATCACACAAATTGATTCTGAGTCGTGGATGAATTTAAATGCCAGAGAATTGCAGAGCTATCACCTGAAATGTGTAGATAGTGCTGTCTCATGAGCTGAGCTGTGGGTTAAACACATGAGGTTCAACAGACAAGTTCCCCTTCCACCGCATGAATACTAATAAATATAAATAGTAAGCAGAGTCCTGATGGCCTTTCTATGAAAGCTGAATGCATAATGGCCTATAAGGATATTAGTAGTGCATTTTATGGTTTGACAATGAATTCTAGCCACTGCTGTAATATATTATAATATACAGCCATTTATTTTTCCACATCATGCACTTATAATTCATTTTAAGATGTAACATAAGACATGCAATTGGATGATAATGCATTATTTACATAATTTATGTGGATAACTTTATTTATAACTTTAAATATAAAAAAAATTGGTATAGCTGACATTGAATATTGTATCACCTTATAAGTACTATAGCAAATGCAGTAAATTATGCTAAATTAATTATTAATAAATTAATGTGCCCTTGAATGTGTCTCTTATATCTACATAGAAGGTGTATGTGGCTTATTTAAGGGCATTAAAAATGTTAAAATGGTTTTACATGTCCATTTTCCACTCTAGAAATTAGCCTTGGAATGAAATGTTCTGTTTTTACCTTATTTGGAAGGGTCAAAATAATCATACGTCAGTTTTCGGAAATTAAAACATTTTAACTAATGGACTAACGTTAGATGCCTTGTCAAATAAATAGCTTCAACTTATGTGGTAGAGAATGTGACGTTAGCTAGAAGGATTGAGTGAGCTAAAATTATCTGTGACCAACTAAACTAACGTAGTTAGCCCCTGACGTGTTGATGAAATAGACACAATTAAAATTATATGGAATCTTCAGAATGAGACGCTGAGAGAAGCCTGCATGATATTGTCCCGGGTTAGAAAATAAGTCCGTGGTGAAATGGGCAGAGCAAACTAATAACTTTTTTAATTAAACTGTTGCGGTATCTGCTTATAGATAAACATCAACCACACCTGTTGACATTTATTTTCTGTGGGAAAGGTATGAAAAGTCCCCACATCCCCTGCACAGCCTGGAACATAACATTTGTCTCCATGATCTGCCATTTTCCCTATGATCCTCTCTTGTTTCTTCACCTGCAGTGAAGAAACTTCCGATGATTCGGCGATGTATATTTAAGTTCAGTAATTTCACTTAAATGACAATTAATAGGTAATCTTCATTGCCATTTAAGTGAAATTACTGAACTTAAATATATAAGCTTGATCAAAATGATCATTTCAGAAGAAAATTTCAAATGGCACTTAGAGGCTTTTGCATCTGAACTCTTCATATATATAGTTTTTTCAGTTCCATTTGGTTTTGGGCTGGTGGCACAGAAATAAGATTTACCTCCTGGATGAAAAGATGACCAACAAAAGCTTGGGAGATGTGCTTACTACTCTTCAGACACACTTGAGTTTGGCTTGCATTTGAAGTGTATTCTTCAGAGAATATGCTGTCTAGGGATGTGTGTGTTTTTTGTAGGACGTTTGAGTTCTTGCTGTCCATGTACTGAATGTTCTCTCTATCTCTATCTCTTCTGTTCTAGAATGATCCAGGTGGAGAGGGAATCAGCAGAGCTCCGGGCTGATGAGATTGAGAGTCGAGTGAACAGCGGCAGTATGGATGGGCTCAATGTGACCCTGCGCCCGCGCACCTCCATCCCCACCTCCGTCACCGCCCTCTCTCTGGCCAGTTCATCGCCTCCCGTCAGTGGCCGATCCACACCAAAACTGACATCCGGTTCAGCGGCCCACGAGTTGGGGATCATGACCCTGGTGATCCTTGCTTCACATTGCAATGCTTTTATTTGTGCTAAACCTGTTAAATCTCCCTTTTCTAACACTGACAACACTTAATCATCTGTCACCCTGTATTTTTCCTCTGTCTCTTTCTTCCTGCTAACACTTTCAGCCTAGTGATTTAAGGAAACACCGCAGGAGAGTGGCTGTAAGTGTGTGTTCATCTCTAAATGACTGCTTGCTTGTTCTAACTCAGTGTGTGTGTGTAGCTTCTGTGGATAAAGTGTGGGTTTATTTGCAGGTGACAAAGTACAGTATATAAATGAGTTTCTGTTCAGAGGAGTGGGAAAGATTTGGTGTCATTAGCTTTTTGCTAATGTTAGGGTATATTGTGACGATGTTGTCTGTTTGTGTGTGTGTTTGATTGCCTCAGTCCCCTGTGGAGGCCCGAGAGGACAAAGCCACCATCAAGTGTGAGACGTCGCCCCCTCCCTCCCCCCGAAGTCTCAGACTAGACCAAATGAACTTCGCTCAGCTGACAGGAAGCCTTGAGGATGGCCGAGGGTAAACGCACACACAAATCCACAGACGATCACGTCTCAGGTGCTAATAGATTCCTCTCTGATTGAACTAGATGAGACATAATTTACCCAACAGGCACACTTGAGGACAGATGAGAGTTTGTTACAGGCACAGACTCTCCCACACACACTCAACTGCTCTTGAGACTATGGATCTACAAAGTAGTTAATTAGTGCCAGTTTGCCTTTGTTCAAGTCACATGCAAGTCACATTTGCCCTGTTATACACCTCCAGGTGTGTCATGCACCCCCTCCCCGCACATACACAGATTTTTGAGCCAAAAACGTCAATCATAACTTGTGTTTAAAACACAGTTGCATGTCTAAATTTCAGCTCTTTAATAAAGTTATACGTTGTGCAGATTATTTGCTTTAAATGGAACATTGTATTATCATCTACATGCCCTAATGTAGAAAGATAATGTCAAAGATGCTGTAAGTTCATTTGCAGTATTTTTTGCTAAATAAATGTGTGTGCATATACACAGTGTATATATATATATATATATTCAAACATTTATCAACGTCCGATTATTCGTACGATGGGATTGGCAGTAAGATGATTTCTCTGCTCGTTTCTATGTTACATACATGATAAATGAGCCCCAGTGTCTCTAAATACTTTCCAATCTTACACTTATACAAAGAACAAAAAGATTTCCTGCTGGGCATTTAGCCATCCATCAGTGATGCTGAGTTTTTAATGATGTTCCTTACAGATGTTCTCTCTAGAGAATCTTCTTCTATGTGAGCTCTTTGAGCTGTTTTAGCTGTGTGTGATGTTTTCAATGATGAACTACCATGGGCATTGTCGAATAAAAATCACACTTCTGTAGTCTGGCTAATTTAATTTAAATAAGACCTGCACTCTCAGACTAATACGCATTGATTTGAATCAAAGCGAGAAATCAAACCTAATGTGCTCTTGTTTAGTCTGCCTCTGTCCTTTCTACTTCCAGATCCTTGTTAGGTTGTTAAACGGCATCTCGGAGCAGCCAGACTCTTTCAGAATGTAATGCTTCACACAAATTTATGGTGATGTCAGGGGAGGAGATATTTCAGTATGATTGAACTGGCTTCAATAGATCCAAATGAGAGTGCAGGAATAACAAAGCAATTCTCTGCAGGGAAGGCAGATAAAAATGATACGAACAGAAATGATCGTGCATGTTATAGAGTATAAGGTGAAGCTCACGCAGGGTGGGTTTTAAGCATTTTCCCTGCACTTCTTTTTTTATACAAATAAACAAACATTCAGATGAATGTTTTTAACCACTACGTGCAATCTTACTGTTTTTTTGTTTGTAAAGGGCTACAAAATCGATCCAAAGACGCCGTTTGATTTGAGGCGAAGGTTTCACGCGTGTTCTGTCTTTCCCATGGCAAAGTGATTTTTAATTAAATGCAACACATTTAATCTTATGTATCAACTCGTTTCATCTGACTCCATAAAATGAAAAAAAAGGTTTAACAATGATATCTGTGCATTATTAAATGCACGTTAATGTTTGACTATTCCTTTTAACTCTAATGAAAATAAAGTCAAAGTCTGTTAGAATAATCAAATATAACAATTTATTATGTCAGGTAAATGTATTATTACAATTCGACAAGATAATCAATGGAAACCATCAAATGTTTTTGATGAGAGAACTTTACCCAACATATTAACTACATGAATGCTGAGCCTTGAAGACAGCATCATGGGCTGATCTGATACATAAAATGCAGCCCTGAACTCAAATTGCATTTTTCTTATATAGAAAGACCTCATTTCATATGTAAGATCCAGTGGAAATTTACCAGTAGGTAACCATTTGCTTAGTTGTAATTTGCATTTTACAACTTTATTACCTTTTGATTTACTTCTTTTGGAATAAGACATTATTACCAGTCACACTGAGATCTTTAAAACAATACTAAACAATCCTTAAAGATTATCACATTCACATTAAAACCATATATATTCTTGTATGAGTTTTCAGTGTTACTGACTGAGAGAGAGCGAGAGAAAATATAGAAAAGATGCTCAGAGGAAGGGGGTAGGGGGTCAAATGTTAATTTGCCATTGTCTTTAGAGGCCACTGGTCAGATATTTTCTCTATAACCAGTTTCCAGTCTTACATGTTGTTGTTGTTTTTTTTCTTTCTTCATTTTATGACACTGTGATGCATCCGCACTAATTTTCATCCAAATTTGCAAATTAAACACTGTTTCCATCCAATGTGTTCAAGAGAACAAAATGGCCACTTCCATCGAAATTGGTGCAAAATATCTGTAATTAAAATGGAAGCTACTGCAATTGGGGAAACCACTGTAGCGCTGTTTTTCCTACAGAATAAATTACTTGCGGCCCAGACCACGCAGTCAAAACACAATTTACGCTGTCATGATACAGTATCTTGCGTTGGGAAATGGAAGTCAGTTCTGGAAGGTAATTATACCAATTCATTTTGATGACAGACATTGGCTCAGGCATAGTAGTACAGCTATAGTACAGTACAGTAGTAAAGCTGGTTAGTACAGTTATGCCATCTCCCATGATCTTTTGAAGCAAAGTCAAGTGAGTTTTTTTGTTGCGCATTGAGAGATTTATTAAATAAATGTTTCTCTCATAGTTTATCAGCTAAAAAAAATCCGTCAAAAATTGTGCGCATATGTTAATGAGAATTTTTACAGTTTATGTGCATATTGGCGTTTCTTTCCATTGTTTTTTTTAATGCGATATCACAAAACCCAAAACTATATCCCAAAAAATATACTGACAGTGATTAAGGTCTCCAAGCCTCACCATTGTTGCTGTTCCTTTTTAACTTTATACGCTGAAAGATCACTGTCTGCTAAACCCATTTGCAATTCCCACATTGCTTTACTTCTTATTTTCATAAAATGAAGTGAATTTGCTATTGCTAATAGTTGCTTATTCCACCATAAATTAGGACTTCCGGTTGCTTTGTCACCACAAATCTGTCTGTGTAAACACCTATTATGATGCTAAAAGTCACACAATTTAATTTTTTTCTCACTTTCTCTTTTTCTCTCTGCTTAGAGGCAACAAAAAGAAGGGTATAAAGTCCTCCATTGGCCGTCTTTTTGGCAAGAAGGAGAAAGCGCGTTTTGATCAGCCTCCGAGCAGGGACGGCCAGGTGACACCACCCGTCATTCCAGGTACCATGAACATGACACGCAGGAAATCCTCGTTTTTATTAGATTTTAGATAACTAAGTAATTGGGGCGGCAGTGGCTCAGTGGTTCATGTAGGTTGTCTACAAACCGAAAGGTTGGTGGTTCAATCCCCAGTTCCACCTGACCAAGTGTCGAGTTGTCCGTGAGCAAGACACCTAACCCCAGCTGCTCCCGATGAGCTGGCTGGCGCCTTGCATGGCTGACACCGCCGTCGGTATATGAGTGAGTGAATGGGTAAATATAAAAATGTAAAGCACTTTGGAGGCCACTGGGTCTGTGAAAGCGCTATATAAATGCAGTCTATTTACCAAATGCAGTCCAAGATCGTATACTCCTTAACTACAGTATCTGTATTTTAATATGTTGTGTCACAGATTTCGAGATGAGTATTGGAGATACCATGACCTTGAGCAAACTGGGCACACAGGCAGAGCGAGACCGCAGGATGAAGAAAAAGTAGGTCTTCCCTCCTCTGTGATTCTCACTCATACAGCTCCTTCACACTGACGCACACCAAATCACCGAGACATTCAATAATCTGACCTGATCCTTATTACCTAGTTACACGGCTCAATTAAAGCAAATGACCAATCAATTCAATGGCAAAGGGCCATTTCCTGCAGATAAACAAGTTACAAATAACGCTTAATAGTAGGCAAATAACAGGGCCTCATTTAAGTGTAATTTACCGTTCTGTTGAGTCTGTCCTCATCTTCACATCTTATCTCTGTCCCCTGACCATTAGGGTGACAGAAAAAGATAGGTTTCCTAATTAACACCTGCCATGTGTGTGTGTGTGTGTGTGTGTGTGCGTTGGTGCGACCGGATTATGAGGACAAAACACATGGATACATACCGACTCTATGAGGACATACCGTAACTATGAGGACAGCACTAATGTCCTCATAAGTCGAGCAATGTAGAAAGGCTTATAAGGTAGCGATTAACCACCTCCCGCTTTTTCTCAATATGTCCTTATAAATCCGTTGTACCCGTTTTTCAGTGTGTATCAGTGTATGCTCAGAGTGTATAATCTCCCTCTATGTGAAATTCGATGGTACTGCAGTATCATACACATTTCATACACCCAGACCACGCCCAAGCGCGATTCATTGGTGGAACGCTGGAATCCTCGTCAGTGATTGGCTGCTTTTCACGTCCGTCAAAGTCAGCGCGCCGCGCCTGCGCATTTGATCTCTATCGCCTGTGTGTTGTGACGGTGTGATTAATCAGAAGAGAAGATTATTAATTAGCAGAATTCGAGCGAAGTTGACGAGCTATTGCGGGAGATTATCACGAGGAAGGTAAGTGTGTTTATTTATATTCTACCTTTATGGAGTTAAGTGTTATGAGTCAGTTTTAAATAACGTTAGTTACATTATTTTAAACATGGCCGCTAATATCAGTCCATAGGCATTTAAAAAGGGCGTCCCCAAACATCTTGCACATGCTATTCACTTTTTTTTTGTTTTGTTTATTACAAACGAAATTCTCTTGTTGTTCATAGACTTATTTTGAAATAAATCAAATCTATGTTGTCATCACGATGACTGGTAAAGTTGAGTGGATGAATTTACAGTTTAATACAGTAAGATACAGAAATATATTAATAAGCAGAAACGAAAAATAATGTAAAAGTAGGCTCGTTAATGTAACGTTACTGTCAATAGAATTATGTGACAAAACTATTTAACTTTAGTTGATTTATTTTAGGGCTGGATATTAGCAGACATTTTATGATTCCATTCAATTTTAATTCACATTCTTTCGATTCTATTTTTATTGATTATTTTAATGTTTAAATAGGTGTAATACCTGTAACATTTTCTAAAACTTTCTCTCTATAGTTAATTTTTCTAACGTAACGAGTTTGGCTTTATTTGATCTGAGGCACCACATTAAGGAGTGATAAAATGTTATTAAAATGGACTGAATTTGAAATCAGTGACTGTTTCTTATCAAAAGTAACAAGTCTTAAAAACCTATTTATGTGTGAAGTGACTTGACTTGACTTGACTTGAAATGTTGTATATATTGATATAGACTACAGTCTGACGATAATGAACTGTATATTATGAAGCTTATAGGCTACATACTAATTATGTTTTCTGGAATGTTTTCAGTCAACATGTTAAGAAAGAAGCGAATAAAACCTGAGCAGGATGCAAAAGAACACATATTGTCGGATAAAGACAAAGCCTTCATTGAGGGACGACAAATCAACACATTAAAAGGTAAATTGATTGTGCACCACAAGGCAATTTGACCATGTTCAGACTGCAGGCAAATTAAATCATAAAGTAGACAAGACATGCATTTGAAAGAATGAAAAGTACCCCTATTGCTGGCAGTCTGGACATGATCTTTCACATTCACACATTTAAGCTGCTCATTTTCGTAAAGGTTAAGAGATTAATCAATTTTTATAATTATTATTGTTACTTTTAAATAAATACTTAAAACTATGTATACAGTAGGGATGTCAATTTTCACAATTTTACAATTAATATCACAGTGAAAACCAATGCTTAATTTTTTTTTTTTTTATTTATTTCCTGCACCTCATATTACAGTACACATTTTTACAGGTTTTAACTCTTTAAAATGATAGGTTGTTTAACTGTGTAACATATAGGTGCTCTTGGGTTCATGTTTTATTTTTATTATTCATTTAATTTTATTGTTTATATTATTTTGCCCTTTTAGGGAGAGGTGTGTTTGCACTTGAGCACATTGAACCATCCACCTTTGTTGTTGAATACCGTGGGATTCTCTCTCAAAGTAAACATGTTAAAGATGTTTAAGGCAACTACTTGTTCAACTTCACATGGAATGAAACACGTTATTGGTAAGCTGGCTGTTTCTTTTTAGTTATGATTATGATGATTATTATTATTACAATATAGGGCTGCATGATTTGGGGAAAATGTTATATTGGAATTTTTGAGGTCAATATTGCAAATGCGATATAATAAACAAATAGTTTCATGAGTCGACTTGCTTGGTTCTAAAGCAAAATGCACACACAGATTAGTGATAATTCTGAAATGTGTATTTCTCAACTCAAACTAGCAACAACAACTAAATGATTGATAACATCTATAATGATCAATAAGCCATTGATTTCTGGAAAAAAATGAATTGTACTGTATTCTGGCGCGCGGTCTGTGCATGCACATGATACTGGCACACGTCTTTCTGTGAGTCACAGTCGGATGCGCGCTTTCTTTTGACTTGTCTCGCGTGAATGGTTTTAAGCAATCGCATGAGAGCATTATCATGTAATACTAGCCAAAGGATGACAAAAAATAACAGATGCTGGGTTAATTGTGTTAACAGCCCATTGTTTATTTTACATAAAATTGCAGCACTTTGATCGCATAAGCTTGACATAGTGATTACAATTTTGATATGGTTAATCATGCCGCACTATTACAATAGCAGATTTGCTAGGGTTCTCATAACATTAGGAACATATTAGTTAGAGATAATCAATAACGTGGAGATGCACCGATTGATCGGCTGGTGATCGGAATCGACCAATTTCCACGTGATCGGCCGTGATCGGCGACCGGCCAGTCAGTCTGACATATGCCGATTTTATTTATATTAAATATATCATTTTTTTCTAGTTGTTTATTGGATGTGAAAAGGAAATGGTTCTTCCATAACACTGCACTTCAGATGTGTGTGAATTTCCCACACCAGGAGAACTTGATATAGTTCTGTTTTGTAGCAATTATCTTTTCAAAAATGTTCTATGCAAAATGTTCAATTAAAGAGAAGATAGAAAATAAATATTTGTGTGTAATGTGAAGTGATTTGAAAAAATGAAATCAGAATCGGCTAAAATCGGCAGGTCAAACTCAAGGAAAAATCGGAAATTGGGATTGGCCTAGAAAATTGTAATCGGTTCATCTCTAATAACATGGTTATTGTTCATCTGGGCTATTATTATTTTTTACCTTATGTGGATCATCTGACCTATTAAATTCTTAGGAAGTCAAGTTAACTTTCACAATGTGTATTTGAGTATAGGTTAAATAGGCCAGCCAAGGATAGCCTAACCCAAATGTTCAACTAGAACCTTATATTCTTACTGCACTATTTTTTATCACCACATAGATGCAACAAAAGAGGACACTTCGCTTGGTCCACTTCGGTTGGTGAATGATGACAAAAATCCAAATTGCAAAGTCAAGACAATCATTGTTGATGGAAGGCCACACCTGTGTCTGTGTACTATAAGACATATCTTTCCAGATGAAGAGGTCACATACAACTATGGGGATTCCTCTTGGCCTTGGCGTTTAAGGGTGAGTCTCTCAAAGACTTTATCACTGAAAGTCAACCATGTTCTGTATTTCATGAATTTTAGTTTTTTATATGATGCAGATTATTAAAAAAAAAAAAGTCTGCATTTCTGCTTTATTTTCATAACTCGTGTGTTGGGGGATGGGCATGACACTGACCTGAAATGTAAGGACAGTTCTCCACTACGAGGACCGTCATGTCAGGGTTAGGGTTTGAGGAAAAGCTGTTGCTTTGGGTATGTGTCAGCTGCTGCTTTATTGTGGATAAGCTGTAGACCCAATATGCACTGGAAAGGAAATGATATGTTGATGTTTATAATGTTATCTGACTTTATAGACAAGATCTGTGTGTCAGCCTTCTCCTCCTCACGTTTTATATGTCTGCTTTGTGCACGACGGAGCCATGAAAGGGCAACTAGATATTAAGACTTTGGTTGATTCTAGAATTAGTTGCAGTGACCAATTAGCAAACATCCTTGCCTCAGTGTTGTACCTGTCTTTCTCATAATTACAGGAATTGTGTGACGAGACATCAGTGGCTGTGACTGAATGCAGTGTGAATCCTTCCTCAACAGTGAAACAGAAAGTAAGTGAACGGATGTTCCTTCATTGTTTTCTTCTCTTTGACACAGGCAATGTTAGAGGGTTAGTTCACCCAAAAATGAAAATTCTGTCAGTATTTACTCACCCTCATGCTGTTCCAAACCTATATGTGTTTATTTGTTCTGCTGAACACAAAGGAAGATATTTGTATATGTATTTTTTCCTACTATGGTAGTCAATGGGGAATGAGATCTGTTTGATTAAAACATTCTTCCAAATATCTTCCTTTTTGTTCAGCAGAACAAATAAACACATAGAGGTTTGGAACAACATGAGGGTGAGTAAATACTGACTGAAATTTCATTTTTGGGTGAACTAACCCTTTAAGTGTAGGATGGTTGGGCATCATACTCGACTGGTTGACGGGGACTGTCGTCTTAAAGACGCTGTTGTGACGTCTCAAATTCGAGTAAAATGTACCTTGCTCGGTTCATACATTTTCATAACTCGTGTGTTGGGGGATGGGCATGACACTGACCTGAAATGTAAGGACAGTTCTCCACTACGAGGACCGTCATGTCAGGGTTAGGGTTTGAGGAAAAGATGTTGCTTTGGGTATGTGTCAGCTGCTGCTTTATTGTGGATAAGCTGTAGAACCAATATGCACTGGAAAGGAAATGGTATGTTGATGTTTATAATGTAATGTGTATTGGATTTATTTGACTTTATAGACAAGATCTGCATGTCAGCCTTCTCCTCCTCACATGTTTTATATGTCTGCTTTGTGCACGACGGAGCCATGAAAGGGCAACTAGATATTAAGACTTTGGTTGATTCTAGAATTAGTTGCGGTGACCAATTAGCAAACATCCTTGCCTCAGTGTTGTACCTGTCTTTCTCATAATTACAGGAATTGTGTGACGAGACATCAGTGGCTGTGACTGTGTAGGAGTGAGGGGTAGGGGGAAGGGGTAAGGGGTGGGGGATAGGGGTGGGGTGTAGGAGTGAGGGGTAGGGGGAAGGGTAAGGGGTGGGGGATAGGGGTAGGGGTGAGGGGAAGGTGGAAGGGGTGAGGGGTGAGGGGAAGGGCTGAGGGGTAGGGGGAAGGCGAAAGGGTAAGACGGATAATTGGGATTCAGCCTAAGACTTTGGTTGATTCTAGAATTAGTTGCAGTGACCAATTGGCAGACATCCTTGCCTCAGTGTTGTACCTGTCTTTCTCATATTACAGGAATTGTGTGACGAGACATCAGTGGCTGTGACTGAATGCAGTGTGAATCCTTCCTCAACAGTGAAACAGAAAGTAAGTGAACGGATGTTCCTTCATTGTTTTCTTCTCTTTGACACAGGCAATGTTAAGTGTAGGATGGTTGGGCATCATACTCGACTGGTTGACGTGGACTGTCGTCTTAAAGACGCTGTTGTGACGTCTCAAATTCGAGTAAAATGTACCTTGCTCAGTTCATACATTTTCATAACTCGTGTGTTGGGGGATGGGCATGACACTGACCTGAAATGTAAGGACAGTTCTCCACTACGAGGACCGTCATGTCAGGGTTAGGGTTTGAGGAAAAGCTGTTGCTTTGGGTATGTGTCAGCTGCTGCTTTATTGTGGATAAGCTGTAGAACCAATATGCACTGGAAAGGAAATGGTATGTTGATGTTTATAATGTAATGTGTATTGGATTTATTTGACTTTATAGACAAGATCTGCATGTCAGCCTTCTCCTCCTCACATGTTTTATATGTCTGCTTTGTGCACGACGGAGCCATGAAAGGGCAACTAGATATTAAGACTTTGGTTGATTCTAGAATTAGTTGCGGTGACCAATTAGCAAACATCCTTGCCTCAGTGTTGTACCTGTCTTTCTCATAATTACAGGAATTGTGTGACGAGACATCAGTGGCTGTGACTGTGTAGGAGTGAGGGGTAGGGGGAAGGGGTAAGGGGTGGGGGATAGGGGTGGGGTGTAGGAGTGAGGGGTAGGGGGAAGGGTAAGAGGTGGGGGATAGGGGTAGGGGTGAGGGGAAGGTGGAAGGGGTGAGGGGTGAGGGGAAGGGCTGAGGGGTAGGGGGAAGGGGAAAGGGTAAGACGGATAATTGGGATTCAGCCTAAGACTTTGGTTGATTCTAGAATTAGTTGCAGTGACCAATTGGCAGACATCCTTGCCTCAGTGTTGTACCTGTCTTTCTCATATTACAGGAATTGTGTGACGAGACATCAGTGGCTGTGACTGAATGCAGTGTGAATCCTTCCTCAACAGTGAAACAGAAAGTAAGTGAACGGATGTTCCTTCATTGTTTTCTTCTCTTTGACACAGGCAATGTTAAGTGTAGGATGGTTGGGCATCATACTCGACTGGTTGACGTGGACTGTCGTCTTAAAGACGCTGTTGTGACGTCTCAAATTCGAGTAAAATGTACCTTGCTCAGTTCATACATTTTCATAACTCGTGTGTTGGGGGATGGGCATGACACTGACCTGAAATGTAAGGACAGTTCTCCACTACGAGGACCGTCATGTCAGGGTTAGGGTTTGAGGAAAAGCTGTTGCTTTGGGTATGTGTCAGCTGCTGCTTTATTGTGGATAAGCTGTAGACCCAATATGCACTGGAAAGGAAATGGTATGTTGATGTTTATAATGTTATCTGACTTTATAGACAAGATCTGTGTGTCAGCCTTCTCCTCCTCACGTTTTATATGTCTGCTTTGTGCACGACGGAGCCATGAAAGGGCAACTAGATATTAAGACTTTGGTTGATTCTAGAATTAGTTGCATTGACCAATTAGCAAACATCCTTGCCTCAGTGTTGTACCTGTCTTTCTCATATTACAGGAATTGTGTGACGAGACATCAGTGGCTGTGACTGAATGCAGTGTGAATCCTTCCTCATCAGTGAAACAGAAAGTAAGTGAACGGATGTTCCTTCATTGTTTTCTTCTCTTTGACACAGGCAATGTTAGAGGGTTAGTTCACCCAAAAATGAAAATTCTGTCAGTATTTACTCACCCTCATGCTGTTCCAAACCTATATGTGTTTATTTGTTCTGCTGAACACAAAGGAAGATATTTGTATATGTATTTTTTCCTACTATGGTAGTCAATGGGGAATGAGATCTGTTTGATTAAAACATTCTTCCAAATATCTTCCTTTTTGTTCAGCAGAACAAATAAACACATAGAGGTTTGGAACAACATGAGGGTGAGTAAATACAGACTGAAATTTCATTTTTGGGTGAACTAACCCTTTAAGTGTAGGATGGTTGGGCATCATACTCGACTGGTTGACGTGGACTGTCGTCTTAAAGACGCTGTTGTGACGTCTCAAATTCGAGTAAAATGTACCTTGCTCGGTTCATACATTTTCATAACTCGTGTGTTGGGGGATGGGCATGACACTGACCTGAAATGTAAGGACAGTTCTCCACTACGAGGACCGTCATGTCAGGGTTAGGGTTTGAGGAAAAGCTGTTGCTTTGGGTATGTGTCAGCTGCTGCTTTATTGTGGATAAGCTGTAGAACCAATATGCACTGGAAAGGAAATGGTATGTTGATGTTTATAATGTTATCTGACTTTATAGACAAGATCTGTGTGTCAGCCTTCTCCTCCTCACGTTTTATATGCATGCTTTGTGCACGACGGAGCCATGAAAGGGCCACTAGATATTAAGACTTTGGTTGATTCTAGAATTAGTTGCGGTGACCAATTAGCAAACATCCTTGCCTCAGTGTTGTACCTGTCTTTCTCATAATTACAGGAATTGTGTGACGAGACATCAGTGGCTGTGACTGAATGCAGTGTGAATCCTTCCTCAACAGTGAAACAGAAAGTAAGTGAATGGATGTTCCTTCATTGTTTTCTTCTCTTTGACACAGGCAATGTTAAGTGTAGGATGGTTGGGCATCATACTATACTGGTTGACGTGGACTGTCGTCTTAAAGACGCTGTTGTGACGTCTCAAGTTCGAGTAGAATGTACCTTGCTCAGTTCATACATTTTCATAACTCGTGTGTTGGGGGATGGGCATGACACTGACCTGAAATGTAAGGACAGTTCTCCACTACGAGGACCGTCATGTCAGGGTTAGGGTTTGAGGAAAAGATGTTGCTTTGGGTATGTGTCAGCTGCTGCTTTATTGTGGATAAGCTGTAGAACCAATATGCACTGGAAAGGAAATGGTATGTTGATGTTTATAATGTTATCTGACTTTATAGACAAGATCTGCATATCAGCCTTCTCCTCCTCACATGTTTTATATGTCTGCTTTGTGCACGACGGAGCCATGAAAGGGCCACTAGATATTAAGACTTTGATTGATTCTAGAATTAGTTGCAGTGACCAATTAGCAAACATCCTTGCAGGCAGGCAGCAGAAAAATCAGAGGTCGATATAACAGTCCGAGTCGAGGCAGGCAGAAGAATCAGAGGTCGATATAACAGTCCGATTCGAGGCAGGCAGAACAATCAGAGGTCGATATAACAGTCCGAGTCGAGGCAGGCAGCAGAACAATCAGAGGTCGATATAACAGTCCGAGTCGAGGCAGGCAGAAGAATCAGAGGTCGATATAACAGTCCGAGTCGAGGCAGGCAGCAGAAGAATCAGAGGTCGATATAACAGTCCGAGTCGAGGCAGGCAGAACAATCAGAGGTCGATATAACAGTCCGAGTCGAGGCAGGCAGAAGAATCAGAGGTCGATATAACAGTCCGAGTCGAGGCAGGCAGAACAATCAGAGGTCGATATAACAGTCCGAGTCGAGGCAGGCAGAACAATCAGAGGTCGATATAACAGTCAGAGTCGAGGCAGGCAGAAGAATCAGAGGTCGATATAACAGTCCGAGTCGAGGCAGGCAGCAGAAGAATCAGAGGTCGATATAACAGTCCGAGTCGAGGCAGGCAGCAGAACAATCAGAGGTCGATATAACAGTCCGAGTCGAGGCAGGCAGCAGAACAATCAGAGGTCGAAATAACAGTCCGAGTCGAGGCAGGCAGAAGAATCAGAGGTCGATATAACAGTCCGAGTTGAGGCAGGCAGCAGAAGAATCAGAGGTCGATATAACAGTCAGAGTCGAGGCAGGCAGCAGAACAATCAGAGGTCGATATAACAGTCCGAGTCGAGGCAGGCAGCAGAAGAATCAGAGGTCGATATAACAGTCAGAGTCGAGGCAGGCAGCAGAACAATCAGAGGTCGATGTAACAGTCCGAGTCGAGGCAGGCAGCAGAAGAATCAGAGGTCGATATAACAGTCCGAGTCGAGGCAGGCAGCAGAACAATCAGAGGTCGATATAACAGTCCTAGTCGAGGCAGGCAGCAGAAGAATCAGAGGTCGATACAACAGTCCGAGTCGAGGCAGGCAGCAGAACAATCAGAGGTCGATATAACAGTCCGAGTCGAGGCAGGCAGCAGAAGAATCAGAGGTCGATATAACAGTCCGAGTCGAGGCAGGCAGCAGAACAATCAGAGGTCGATATAACAGTCCGAGTCGAGGCAGGCAGCAGAACAATCAGAGGTCGAAATAACAGTCAGAGTCGAGGCAGGCAGCAGAAGAATCAGAGGTCGATATAACAGTCCGAGTCGAGGCAGGCAGCAGAAGAATCAGAGGTCGATACAACAGTCAGAGTCGAGGCAGGCAGCAGAACAATCAGAGGTCGATATAACAGTCCGAGTCGAGGCAGGCAGCAGAAGAATCAGAGGTCGATATAACAGTCCGAGTCGAGGCAGGCAGCAGAAGAATCAGAGGTCGATATAACAGTCCGAGTCGAGGCAGGCAGCAGAACAATCAGAGGTCGATATAACAGTCCGAGTCGAGGCAGGCAGCAGAAGAATCAGAGGTCGATATAACAGTCCGAGTCGAGGCAGGCAGCAGAAGAATCAGAGGTCGATACAACAGTCAGAGTCGAGGCAGGCAGCAGAACAATCAGAGGTCGATATAACAGTCAGAGTCGAGGCAGGCAGCAGAACAATCAGAGGTCGAAATAACAGTCAGAGTCGAGGCAGGCAGCAGAAGAATCAGAGGTCGATACAACAGTCCGAGTCGAGGCAGGCAGCAGAACAATCAGAGGTCGATATAACAGTCAGAGTCGAGGCAGGCAGCAGAACAATCAGAGGTCGATATAACAGTCCGAGTCGAGGCAGGCAGCAGAACAATCAGAGGTCGATATAACAGTCCGAGTCGAGGCAGGCAGCAGAACAATCAGAGGTCGAAATAACAGTCAGAGTCGAGGCAGGCAGCAGAAGAATCAGAGGTCGATATAACAGTCCGAGTCGAGGCAGGCAGCAGAACAATCAGAAGTCGATATAACAGTCCGAGTCGAGGCAGGCAGCAGAACAATCAGAGGTCGAAATAACAGTCAGAGTCGAGGCAGGCAGCAGAAGAATCAGAGGTCGATACAACAGTCCGAGTCGAGGCAGGCAGCAGAACAATCAGAGGTCGATATAACAGTCCGAGTCGAGGCAGGCAGCAGAACAATCAGAGGTCGAAATAACAGTCAGAGACGAGGCAGGCAGCAGAAGAATCAGAGGTCGATACAACAGTCAGAGACGAGGCAGGCAGCAGAAGAATCAGAGGTCGATACAACAGTCCGGGTCGAGGCAGGCAGCAGAAGAATCAGAGGTCGATATAACAGTCCGAGTCGAGGCAGGCAGCAGAACAATCAGAGGTCGATATAACAGTCCGAGTCGAGGCAGGCAGCAGAACAATCAGAGGTCGATATAACAGTCTGAGTCGAGGCAGGCAGCAGAAGAATCAGAGGCCGATACAACAGTCCGAGTCGAGGCAGGCAGCAGAAGAATCAGAGGTCGAAATAACAGTCCGAGTCGAGGCAGGCAGCAGAAGAATCAGAGGTCGATATAACAGTCCGGGTCGAGGCAGGCAGCAGAACAATCAGAGGTCGATATAACAGTCAGAGTCGAGGCAGGCAGCAGAAGAATCAGAGGTCGAAATAACAGTCCGAGTCGAGGCAGGCAGCAGAACAATCAGAGGTCGATATAACAGTCCGAGTCGAGGCAGGCAGCAGAAGAATCAGAGGTCGATATAACAGTCCGAGTCGAGGCAGGCAGCAGAAGAATCAGAGGTCGATATAACAGTCCGAGTCGAGGCAGGCAGCAGAAGAATCAGAGGTCGATATAACAGTCCGAGTCGAGGCAGGCAGCAGAACAATCAGAGGTCGAAATAACAGTCCGAGTCGAGGCAGGCAGCAGAACAATCAGAGGTCGATATAACAGTCCGAGTCGAGGCAGGCAGCAGAACAATCAGAGGTCGATATAACAGTCCGAGTCGAGGCAGGCAGCAGAAGAATCAGAGGTCGAAATAACAGTCCGAGTCGAGGCAGGCAGCAGAACAATCAGAGGTCGATATAACAGTCCGAGTCGAGGCAGGCAGCAGAACAATCAGAGGTCGATATAACAGTCAGAGTCGAGGCAGGCAGCAGAAGAATCAGAGGTCGAAATAACAGTCCGAGTCGAGGCAGGCAGCAGAACAATCAGAGGTCGATATAACAGTCCGAGTCGAGGCAGGCAGCAGAAGAATCAGAGGTCGATATAACAGTCCGAGTCGAGGCAGGCAGCAGAAGAATCAGAGGTCGATATAACAGTCCGAGTCGAGGCAGGCAGCAGAAGAATCAGAGGTCGATATAACAGTCCGAGTCGAGGCAGGCAGCAGAACAATCAGAGGTCGAAATAACAGTCCGAGTCGAGGCAGGCAGTAGAACAATCAGAGGTCGATATAACAGTCCGAGTCGAGGCAGGCAGCAGAACAATCAGAGGTCGATATAACAGTCCGAGTCGAGGCAGGCAGCAGAAGAATCAGAGGTCGAAATAACAGTCCGAGTCGAGGCAGGCAGCAGAACAATCAGAGGTCGATATAACAGTCCGAGTCGAGGCAGGCAGCAGAAGAATCAGAGGTAGATATAACAGTCCGAGTCGAGGCAGGCAGCAGAACAATCAGAGGTCGATACAACAGTCCGAGTCGAGGCAGGCAGCAGAACAATCAGAGGTCGAAATAACAGTCCGAGTCGAGGCAGGCAGCAGAAGAATCAGAGGTCGATATAACAGTCCGAGTCGAGGCAGGCAGCAGAACAATCAGAGGTCGATATAACAGTCCGAGTCGAGGCAGGCAGCAGAACAATCAGAGGTCGATACAACAGTCCGAGTCGAGGCAGGCAGCAGAACAATCAGAGGTCGAAATAACAGTCCGAGTCGAGGCAGGCAGCAGAACAATCAGAGGTCGATATAACAGTCCGAGTCGAGGCAGGCAGCAGAAGAATCAGAGGTCGAAATAACAGTCCGAGTCGAGGCAGGCAGCAGAACAATCAGAGGTCGATATAACAGTCCGAGTCGAGGCAGGCAGCAGAACAATCAGAGGTCGATATAACAGTCAGAGTCGAGGCAGGCAGCAGAAGAATCAGAGGTCGAAATAACAGTCCGAGTCGAGGCAGGCAGCAGAACAATCAGAGGTCGATATAACAGTCCGAGTCGAGGCAGGCAGCAGAAGAATCAGAGGTCGATATAACAGTCCGAGTCGAGGCAGGCAGCAGAAGAATCAGAGGTCGATATAACAGTCCGAGTCGAGGCAGGCAGCAGAAGAATCAGAGGTCGATATAACAGTCCGAGTCGAGGCAGGCAGCAGAACAATCAGAGGTCGAAATAACAGTCCGAGTCGAGGCAGGCAGTAGAACAATCAGAGGTCGATATAACAGTCCGAGTCGAGGCAGGCAGCAGAACAATCAGAGGTCGATATAACAGTCCGAGTCGAGGCAGGCAGCAGAAGAATCAGAGGTCGAAATAACAGTCCGAGTCGAGGCAGGCAGCAGAACAATCAGAGGTCGATATAACAGTCCGAGTCGAGGCAGGCAGCAGAAGAATCAGAGGTAGATATAACAGTCCGAGTCGAGGCAGGCAGCAGAACAATCAGAGGTCGATACAACAGTCCGAGTCGAGGCAGGCAGCAGAACAATCAGAGGTCGAAATAACAGTCCGAGTCGAGGCAGGCAGCAGAAGAATCAGAGGTCGATATAACAGTCCGAGTCGAGGCAGGCAGCAGAACAATCAGAGGTCGATATAACAGTCCGAGTCGAGGCAGGCAGCAGAACAATCAGAGGTCGATACAACAGTCCGAGTCGAGGCAGGCAGCAGAACAATCAGAGGTCGAAATAACAGTCCGAGTCGAGGCAGGCAGCAGAACAATCAGAGGTCGATATAACAGTCCGAGTCGAGGCAGGCAGCAGAAGAATCAGAGGTCGATATAACAGTCCGAGTCGAGGCAGGCAGCAGAAGAATCAGAGGTCGATATAACAGTCTGAGTCGAGGCAGGCAGCAGAACAATCAGAGGTCGATATAACAGTCCGAGTCGAGGCAGGCAGCAGAACAATCAGAGGTCGAAATAACAGTCAGAGACGAGGCAGGCAGCAGAAGAATCAGAGGTCGATACAACAGTCCGGGTCGAGGCAGGCAGCAGAACAATCAGAGGTCGATATAACAGTCCGAGTCGAGGCAGGCAGCAGAAGAATCAGAGGTCGATATAACAGTCAGAGTCGAGGCAGGCAGCAGAAGAATCAGAGGTCGATATAACAGTCCGAGTCGAGGCATGCAGCAGAACAATCAGAAGTCGGTAGAAACAATCCAAGGTCAGTAACAGTTTAGCAAACACAGAAAAAACGCTCAGAAATTGTATGCCGGGCAATGCAATACCTCTCAATGAACTTGAGTGAACGGGGTTTATATGGGTGCATGAGCTGCAGGTGTTTGTAATCGGTCTCAGGTAAGCGGCATGATGGGATGTTGAGTTCATGATGGGTAATATTCTGGTGAAAGTGTCCTACAGTGGTGAAGAGGAGGTGTAGTGGAAGCCTACTCTGTAACAGTAGTAGGGAAAGGGAACTGGGGTCTGATCTTCGTACACCGCTAACAGTGTAAATGTGGTCCTTTTTGTGTTGCACAGGACCAGAGACTAGTTTCCCTGTGTGCTTATCTGCTGATGTTTCACATGGTCCGAAACTGTTTGGATTGTTGGGCTGGAATACATTTTAATTGTTGCTTTTTACCCCTCAGGAAAAAGACAAATGAATCAGGATGAAACTGAGAACTCCAGAGGTATTTAAACATTTGGGAATATTAAAGTTATTCCATGTACATACATATAGGTATACATATGTGTATGTATATGTTTGTTTGTTTGTTTGTTTTACAGAGACCAAATCAAGGAGAATAGCAAAAAGGCCATGGAGCCCAAATGAAGTTAATGCTTTCGTGAAACATTTCCATATTTCAAAGGGACACCTAGCAACAAAGAGCTGTGCAAGACTGCAGAGGACCCTGTCCTGAGAGAAAGAATGGCCCAAAATATAAGGCATTTCGTGAGGAACCGAGGTTTGATGTTGAAAAAGAAATCTTCTTAGAGTTCTTCGAGAGATCAGTATTGCCTTCCATTAAAGGTGGTATCGCTGATACCACCTTTAATGTCTGTGCGTTTTGTTCTGTAAAGTTCTCTAAAGTGTTGTTGGGCCAGAAGAGTGTTCAAGACATCCTTTTATATACTTTTATTAAACACTGTTTTGAAAGAAATGTACAAATACATGCATTTACTGGAAGGCATTATGTGCTTATTAGATCTCAGTTGTTGAGCCTTCTTTTTTACCATTTGCAAATAAAAAAAAATGCCCTTTCAGTTTAATTTTGTTAGTTTTATTGGCTTTCTAGTTGCATTTCTTCATCTAATAGCCCTTCAACTAGTCTTCAGTGAAGTGTAAAACCTGCTGATCTTTGATCACTGACTTTTCTCCAACCAGGCTCATTTTGCACCACATTTGTATATGTTGGCTGATATAGCTACAGCACATGGTAGCACTTCATTTCGTGTGCGTATTACTTTTACAGGTTTAGTGGCAGCAAAACGATGCACAATCATTCGTGAATTCATTCTTTAATGTAGAATAGTTGATTTGGTTTTACTCTAATACAGGTACTCCTGCTATGTGTGGACTTAATAGTGATGTCCATTTAAACCCAGTTTGTCCTCATAATCAAGGGTTAGTCAGGTGGTTGTGTGTGTGTGTGAGAGAGTGAGGTCCTGTTAAACCCAAAATGTCCTCATAATCAAGGGTTAGTCAGGTGGTTGTGTGTGTGTGTGTGAGAGTGAGGTCCTGTTAAACCCAAAATGTCCTCATAATCAAGGGTTAGTCAGGTGGTTGTGTGTGTGTGTGTGTGATCGAGGTCCAGTTAAACCCAAAATGTCCTCATAATCAAGGGTTAGTCAGGTGGTTGTGTGTGTGTGTGTGTGTGATCGAGGTCCAGTTAAACCCAAAATGTCCTCATAATCAAGGGTTAGTCAGGTGGTTGTGTGTGTGTGTGTGATCGAGGTCCTGTTAAACCCAAAATGTCCTCATAATCAAGGGTTAGTCAGGTGGTTGTGTGTGTGTGAGTGAGGTCCTGTTAAACCCAAAATGTCCTCATAATCAAGGGTTAGTCAGGTGGTTGTGTGTGTGTGTGATCGAGGTCCAGTTAAACCCAAAATGTCCTCATAATCAAGGGTTAGTCAGGTGGTTGTGTGTGTGTGAGTGAGGTCCAGTTAAACCCAAAATGTCCTCATAATCAAGGGTTAGTCAGGTGGTTGTGTGTGTGTGTGTGATCGAGGTCCAGTTAAACCCAAAATGTCCTCATAATCAAGGGTTAGTCAGGTGGTTGTGTGTGTTTGAGTGTGTGAGAGTGAGGTCCTGTTAAACCCAAAATGTCCTCATAATCAAGGGTTAGTCAGGTGGTTGTGTGTGTTTGAGTGTGTGAGAGTGAGGTCCTGTTAAACCCAAAATGTCCTCATAATCAAGGGTTAGTCAGGGTTGTGTGTGTGTGTATGCATGATTCATATGGTTACTAATGTCCAGTTAAAACCAAATGGTCAGCAATGTTCATTTAGATATAAAACTAAGTCTTAAACAATCTTCTCTTTTCACATTAACAAAACCCAAACCCAATCAACTGGAAATATTTAGCTTTATTCAAAACTATCTTTAGACAAAACTTTGTCATTTGTCAGTGATGGTTAAGTAGTAAACTTTCCATTTGTTTTTGTTTTTTTATTTCTTAATTTTTAATGTTAAAATATATCCATATTTATTTCACTTTCCCTCTTCTCTCTTTGCTCTTCACTCACTTCATACCTGCTTAATCTCACATTACAAACTCAGGTTAGTTTTCTGAAATCTCTCTTAAACTTTAAGCCAGGTTGAACAATTGCTAATAATTATTATTTTATTTATTTATTTATTTATTTTATATGCTGGTATTGAAACAGACTTAAGTGATGTGGCACTGCCATGGATAAAGTTAAACTATGATGCTCATGTATAATAATGTGTGTACTAGTAGATAATGTCCAGATAAACCAGGTTAGTCCCCATAATTAAGGGTTAGCTGTGTGTGTTTGTGTATGTGAGTGATGTCCAGATAAACCGGGGTTGTCCTCATAATTAAGGGTCAGATGGGTGTGTGTGTGTGTATGTGAGTGATGTCCAGATAAACCAGGGTGGTCCTCATAAATCATAATTAAACCAAGAAACGCCCACTCCTGCCCTGTCCTCATAGTGCTGTAGTTTGTCAGGTCTTCATATTTCCAGACTGGTTCATTAGAATGAAATTCTGAGTAGTCAGAATTTTACCCCATGCCATAAGGAGCAGTTTAATATTTCTTATTAATCTCTATGACAAAGGGAAAGGTGGGTCCCCATAAACCATGATGGGACTTTTTTGGGGAAAAAGTCCTTATAAACCACCCGTACCAGTATGTGTGTGTGTGTGTGTGTGTGTATGTGTCCATTCTTTGGCACTGTGCTAAGAACAAAATGTACTTCTTGTGTAAGATGAGGAAAATAAATTGAATAGCCTTTGCAGTCTAATAAAAAAAGAATGTCAAGCGAGTACCCTGTGTAGTTGTTGAAATTGAACTTAAACACAACATTTACTCAAAATTCCAGACTGATCTCTTGAAATGGCGTATGTATGACACGCCAATTCGTATTTCCATTTTTGACATGCTATCAACACCCATAATCACTTTTCAGCGTGTTTATCAACACAGTTGACTTAACGTTACATTACTGTATATATAAATATATGACCTACCCCAACCCCATCCCTAAACCTACCCGTCACTGAGGTTAATAGCATTTATGAGTGTTCCCCTAACATCCTAGGGAAAAAAAATATCAGTCCCCAGATGTAGATCTACATTTTGCTTTATTTCGCTCGGAAATTTAACGGCATGTACATACACGCGGAATCACTCGGACATTTAACGGTGTGGACATACACGCATACACGCGGATAGCTCAAACTGCGTACAGATAACACACCACTTGACTTGAAAGTGGCGTGTATGTTTACACAAAAGTCATGATGTCATGTTGCAAAATTCATAAAACATTGAAAACAGACAAACTTCTCATATGCTATCAATAAATCTAAATAAATTTGTTATGTTTATTACTTTTTTATAATTGTTTATAAATAATATAATGAAATAATATAATATTAAATAGAACTAAATAATATTAAATATAACTAAATAATATAATAGTTTATAAATAATAAAAACTATTATTTTTTTATAAAATAATTATACAATAATACACAAAAAAAAAATGCAATGGGACCCAGCAACTGTTTGGGTACACTTATTCTTTGAAATATCTTCCTTCATGTTCAGCAGAAGAAAGAAATTCATACAGGTTTGGTGAGCATTAGAGACTTCTTAAAAAACATATAGATATCTGTTGATATCAGCCAACCTTCTCTCAAGAGATTGTACGGAACATTGGGTGGTGAAAACCCCATATGTTTGAACTACTTCACTCTATGCTGATGCAATGTCTCTGGGGTTGTATTTCCTCTCAGCTCTGACCTTTCTTTGTCTTCTATTAGGCATGAGCTACTGGAGGATGCCAGGAGGAAAGGGCTTCCTTTTGCTCAGTGGGACGGCCCCACTGTGGTCTCCTGGCTCGAGGTACAAAGACATCAGCCACCATCCCTCCCACCGCGCAGTAATGAGCACAGCACTCATGATCTTCATGATTATAATCACACAAATAAAATCAATGGGGGTGGGGGGGGGGGTTCGGATGACAATAATTAGGATAATTACTTACTCGCTCTGATGATGACAGAGATAGCAAGATGCATCTTGACGGTCTTCTCTCTGACATCCTCCAGCTGTGGGTGGGCATGCCAGCTTGGTACGTGGCAGCGTGCCGTGCCAATGTGAAGAGCGGCGCCATCATGTCGGCTCTGTCGGACACGGAGATTCAGCGAGAGATCGGCATCAGTAACCCACTGCATCGATTGAAGCTGAGACTGGCCATCCAAGAAATGGTGTCACTGACGAGTCCATCAGCTCCTCTCACCTCACGCACAGTAAGATGCCTGCTCCTAAACTGCTCATTTTCACATACAGTCTCAAACTGAAAACAATTATGATTCAAAAATTAGTCTGTGCAGATCCTTTCCTTTATCTTTGTAACAATATTGCATAAACATACTTATTACATTATTGGCTTATTGGTAATATGTGAAAGTCGGAACTGAGAGTTGCCGGTTGCAGTATAGCCTTTAATATGTCCCAATCCCATTCCCAAATCATTTCCGACTTTCTGCCAAATTTTTTTGGCATTATTTTTTATCAACATGAAACATTTTATGTAACAATTTTTTGTTTATTTTAATGTAGTTTTTGTATCATTATTTTTTTATCAACGTGAAACATTTTATGTAAAAAAAACATTTTTGTTTGAAACATATATTTTATAAAATTGTTGTTTAAATTTTAATCATGATTTTTAGCTTTTTTATTTGCTTATTGTTATAATCTTTTATATAAAAATAATTAAAAACTTTATCAAAATATAGCTGCAAGCAGCCATTACCGGGGCCAAGCGCAAGAAGCGGCAACATATGCCAAAATGGCAAGGAGTGGCAGACCAACTGCAGCAAGGAGCAATTAAGGGCATTTTGAGAGAACTTTGGGCAAATGGCTAAAAAATCACATAAACATTAACTTATAAGATGATTTAATGGGTTATCACTTTCGAACAATAGGTGGCGCAGTTACGAAATAGATGTGATGTGGTCAGAGGGAGGTGACAATGACACATGCAAAGTTTGGTGTCAAAATGTGAAGGCATTGCAGAGATAAAGCCTAAATAGTAATTTTGGCAGCATGCCTAAACTTTGATGCTGTGGTATACGAAAACGGTTTTGTCTATCATCGTGCAATTCATAACTTTTAGTCGGCACGGTCTCGAGATGATGCGATTAAATTTTCGTGAAAATCGGACAAACGGTCTAGGAGGAGTTCGAAAAAGAAGGCTTTTCAAAGAAATAAAGATGGCGGACAGGAAGTTTGGCTGATTATGCAAAACCTGATATCTATGTTTTCGGCATAACCCAAGGAATCTATTAAGATCAGTTTCATTGCAATAGGCAAATTTATTCAAAAGTTATTAGCGTTCTCAGAAATTAATTATAACTTTTGACCAACAGGTGGCGCTGTCTCAAAATCTTTTGAGTACCTTCAGGGCATGCTGCTTATGGCACACACTGAGTTTCAAAATGTTAGACCAAAGCATTTGTTTAGTATAGCATTGTATTTCACAAAACTGTATTGAAGTCAATGGGAATTTCACGTTTTGTTCTATTATAGCGCCACCAAGAGGCTCAGTCCCACAATTTTTTTTATGTGTCCTCAGAGTGACCCCATACATATGTGTGTCAATTTTGGTGCAAATATCTCAATTTACTTCCGAGTTATAAACATTTATATGAAAAAACACGTAAAAAATGACTGACACATGACTTTGTTTGAATTTTACTACCCCTTACTATCAATATTTACGCATTTGGGCATTAGCGTATAGTTAACAAGCTATGATTCCGTGTTTCTGGCGGTGGTTTCGTCTCGATCGGAACAGCGGTTTTGAAGATATCGCCAAGTGTTTTTTTCGCGCTAAATCGCTACGCTACGCCATCCGTGAGACGAAACCCGACATATTTGGTATCGTTGGACTCGGCAACGATTCAGGACCTCAAAAATATGACTCCCGTGAAAATAAGTGTACCACACCCAAAGTTATAAGCGTTTGAATAAAACAATTCACCACTAGGTGGCGCTGTTTCGAAACTTCTCAGGCTCCTTCAGGGCATCGTACTGATGACCCATACCGAGTTTCGTAACAATTCGTTCATGCGTTCAAAAAATACAGCATTTTAGCACATAATTCAAAATGGCCGACAGCCAAAATGGCCGATCTGGGAAAATTGGATATCGGTCGACTCGGCATGACGCCCTGAATCTAACGAGACCAAGTTTTTGATTTTTGGAGAAACCGTTCAGAAGTCACGACTAAAAATAGCCATTTTTCATATCTCCGGACCACTAGGTGGCGCTGCGCCGAAACGCTGCATGTAGCCTCAGGTCATGCTTGTGATGACATGTACCAAGTTTGGTCTGAATAGGATGAAGCGTTGCGGAGATACAGCCTCACGTCTGTTTTTGCAAGCGCTACGTAAAATTAGTTTGCGCGTTTTTCGAAAACGGTTATTCGAATCATCTTGAATTCCATAACTTTTTGTCAGCACTGCCTGGAGATGATCCGGTGCGATTTTGGTGAAAATCGGACAAACCGTCTAGGACGAGTTCGCAAAAGTAGGTTTTTTGGAAAATTCAAAATGGCGGACGTTTTTTTATGACGGAAAATGACGTCATAGGGTGCGATCGAATCGGCATGAGCTCAGGAACAAGAGGAAAAAAGAATTTTGTTGATAGGCCTTACGGTTCAAAAGTTATTAGCATAATAAAAGTGAAACTTTGGACAGTTGGTGGCGCTAGAGGGAATGAGTTAGAGACACCAAAATTGGTGTATTTAAAGTTGGGACTGTCCTCTATCAGAATGTCAAACCAAAACAACTTTCCCGCAAACCGGTCTATGGGCTGCCATAGACGCCCAGTCGGAAGAAGAATAATAATAATAATAATAAATATAGCTGCAAGCAGCCATTACCGGGGCCAAGCGCAAGAAGCGGCAACATATGCCAAAATGGCAAGGAGTGGCAGACCAACTGCAGCAAGGAGCAATTAAGGGCATTTTGAGAGAACTTTGGGCAAATGGCTAAAAAAATCACATAAACATTAACTTATAAGATGATTTAATGGGTTATCACTTTCGAACAATAGGTGGCGCAGTTACGAAATAGATGTGATGTGGTCAGAGGGAGGTGACAATGACACATGCAAAGTTTGGTGTCAAAATGTGAAGGCATTGCAGAGATAAAGCCTAAATAGTAATTTTGGCAGCATGCCTAAACTTTGATGCTGTGGTATACGAAAACGGTTTTGTCTATCATCGTGCAATTCATAACTTTTAGTCGGCACGGTCTGGAGATGATGCGATTAAATTTTCGTGAAAATCGGACAAACGGTCTAGGAGGAGTTCGAAAAAGAAGGTTTTTCAAAGAAATAAAGATGGCGGACAGGAAGTTTGGCTGATTATGCAAAACCTGATATCTATGTTTTCGGCATAACCCAAGGAATCTATTAAGATCAGTTTCATTGCAATAGGCAAATTTATTCAAAAGTTATTAGCGTTCTCAGAAATTAATTATAACTTTTGACCAACAGGTGGCGCTGTCTCAAAATCTTTTGAGTACATTCAGGGCATGCTGCTTATGGCACACACTGAGTTTCGTAATGTTAGACCAAAGCATTTGTTTAGTATAGCATTGTATTTCACAAAACTGTATTGAAGTCAATGGGAATTTCACGTTTTGTTCTATTATAGCGCCACCAAGAGGCTCAGTCCCACAATTTTTTTTATGTGTCCTCAGAGTGACCCCATACATATGTGTGTCAATTTTGGTGCAAATATCTCAATTTACTTCCGAGTTATAAACATTTATATGAAAAAACACGTAAAAAATGACTGACACATGACTTTGTTTGAATTTTACTACCCCTTACTATCAATATTTACGCATTTGGGCATTGGCATATAGTTAACAAGCTATGATTCCGTGTTTCTGGCGGTGGTTTCGTCTCGATCGGAACAGCGGTTTTGAAGATATCGCCAAGTGTTTTTTTCGCGCTAAATCGCTACGCTACGCCATCCGTGAGACGAAACCTGACATATTTGGTATCGTTGGACTCGGCAACGATTCAGGACCTCAAAAATATGACTCCCGTGAAAATAAGTGTACCACACCCAAAGTTATAAGCGTTTGAATAAAACAATTCACCACTAGGTGGCGCTGTTTCGAAACTTCTCAGGCTCCTTCAGGGCATCGTACTGATGACCCATAACGAGTTTCGTAACAATTCGTTCATGCGTTCAAAAAATACAGCATTTTAGCACATAATTCAAAATGGCCGACAGCCAAAATGGCCGATCTGGGAAAATTGGATATCGGTCGACTCGGCATGACGCCCTGAATCTAACGAGACCAAGTTTTTGATTTTTGGAGAAACCGTTCAGAAGTTACGAGCAAAAATAGCCATTTTTCATATCTCCGGACCACTAGGTGGCGCTGCGCCGAAACGCAGCACGTAGCCTCAGCTCATGCTTGTGATAACAAGTACCAAGTTTGGTGTGAAAACGAGTAAGCATTGCGGAGATACAACCTCACGTCTGTTTTCGCAAGCGCTACGTAAATTTTGTTTACGCGTTTATCGAAAATGGTTGTTCGAATCATCTTGAATTCCATAACTTTTTGTCAGCACTGCCTGGAGATGATCCGGTGCGATTTTGGTGAAAATCGGACAAACCGTCTAGGACGAGTTCGCAAAAGTAGGTTTTTTGGAAAATTCAAAATGGCGGCCGTTTTTTTATGACGGAAAATGACGTCATAGGGTGCGATCGAATCGGCATGAGCTCAGGAACAAGAGGAAAAAAGAATTTTGTTGATAGGCCTTACGGTTCAAAAGTTATTAGCATAATAAAAGTGAAACTTTGGACAGTTGGTGGCGCTAGAGGGAATGAGTTAGAGACACCAAAATTGGTGTATTTAAAGTTGGGACTGTCCTCTATCAGAATGTCAAACCAAAACAACTTTCCCGCAAACCGGTCTATGGGCTGCCATAGACGCCCAGTCGGAAGAAGAATAATAATAATAATAATAGGAACCGGCACAGATACAATAGGTGCCTCCGCACCTTCGGTGCTTGGCCCCTAAATATATAATATACTATATAATAATAATTGAACAACAGTTTGTGTGTAAAAAAAAAAACAATATTGAACATATTTCTATAAAAAAATATTTTGTTTTATTTCATTTAAACTTATAAATTAACAAACACTTTTGGAGATTTTGGTCTTTCCCCATTTAAACAGCTTAATATAGACATCTGTTCGCCTATTACATACATAGAACATAGTTTCCCAGGGGCGGTAGTAACATTGCTGCCAAAGTTACTTTGCTGTAAACACTCACTCGTAAAGGTGTTTATGAGGAATATGAAATGTGTGATCATTTTTATGTGTGTGTGCCTCTGTTTCTCCGTGCAGTCTTCCGGAAATGTGTGGGTGACTCACGAGGAGATGGAAAACATGGCAACCTCCACCAAAATGGTTAGTCCATCTGGGTGACTCCCTTGTGCCCGCGGTGCCATGCATATGCCACGCTTCCGCAGCCCTCACAACCCCCAGCCTGCTGCCCCTGACTCTACCCCCACCCCCCTCTGCCCTGCAATCTACCTAAAGAGTGCGCTTATTAAACCTTTTCGCATGTTTCTGTGTGATTCATGTCTCGTTGCTTTGCTAAATTAATCCATTTTTAACTGCATTTGCAATAATTGTTACCTAGTAACAAGCACTGGTGCTGTTGCTTGGTGTGCACATCATTTCCCGACTGAACTGAGCTAAGTGAGCTATTCAGCTAGAAGAGAGCATTGCTAACACTGTCTCCTCTGTGCTCTAACACGCTGTCACTCTGACCTTTGACTGACAGGAGAATGAGGAAGGAAGCTGGGCTCAGGTGAGAGAGCTGGCTGTCTTTGACCAAACAAAAGCCGTCCACTTACTCTTATTTGTGGGTTTCACTTGCCTTTCCATTAAGCATTCATTTTCAAAGTCTGTTCTTGACTTGGTTTATGGCTTAGAAAGAATGCATTATCTTCAAATGGAATGTGATTTTAAAATAATAATTTATTGGAAATTTGATGAATACAGTTATACTGTATGTGGAAGGTAAACTTTTTCAAATATGGTAGTTACGATGATATGAAATAAATAAATATCTTTTCATTATTATTTTACTATAGTGTATATTATTAAATATATAATGTATATCATAAACTATTATTATCATTCAAATTTAATCTAAGTGTATTATTATATTATGGACAATTATAAAAGTATAAAATGCTCTAACTACTGTAAATAGTTGCATATTATATTTATAAAATTAAAATAATATATAAATACTGCTATATATTGTAAATTCTGTACTAAATATTATAAATAAATATTTTATATATAAACAATTTGGTTTATTATATAGTTATTTACTGTATACATGCATATTGTATATCAATTTAATAAAAGTATTTGCTCTATGTGAAATCTAATTAAAATGACTGTTTAAACAAACTAAATCCGGTTGTCAGAGGCACAGCAGAATAATTTATCTTTTCTTTCTCAGACGTTAGCATATGGTGACATGAACCATGAGTGGATTGGGAACGAGTGGCTGCCAAGTCTCGGACTGCCTCAGTACCGCAGCTACTTCATGGAGTGTTTGGTGGACGCTCGTATGCTGGACCACCTTACTAAGAAAGACCTGCGGACACATCTCAAGATGGTGGACAGCTTCCACCGGTAAACTATCGCAGTGATTGCTCATTTTTAACAACCGCAGTGTGAAGTAGACTTTACATACAATACGTTTATACGTTCATTATATCCTTACAGGGCTAGTTTGCACTATGGCATCATGTGTTTAAAAAGGCTGAACTATGACAGGAAGGAGTTGGAGCGAAGAAGAGAGAATTTCCAACATGACATCAAAGGTACGAGAGAATTATCATTGCACTCTCTGGATTCATTACTTCTACCTTATGAAGGGAAGAGCACTATCTAGTGGCCGTACCTGTTATTTGCATTTCGGTGGCAGGAATGTGAGAGGTCAACAGCTGAGCTTTTTAGTGTCAAATCCATTTAAAGGGACGGCGCCCGGCTGAACTTCAGCATAACACATGAACTTGACACAGCTGTCACAGCTTTTTAAAATCTTTCATCTTCATAGCTAAAGACACACGCACCAACTGCTTAAGACACACACACTTTACGCACAGGATTGAACAAACAGAAAGCAGGCTAGCCAGCTGTGCAAAATGATCCCACTCCACATATACGATTACCTAAACACAGATATTTCCAGTACAGTTGTAAACACAGCCCCCTTCGAAGATTTGCTTTGTTAATGTTTGCTGCATGGGTTAGAGGTGGTCTGACCGAAATCGTTTTATATCACGATAACCGGATATTCTTGTTGTTGTTGTAAATTCAACAATTTTACATGTTTTATAATATGGCTTTATAATGCAAGTAATATGAGTCAGTTTAATGTAAAACAAATGATGTTTTTTTGTATCTAGCAAAGGTAATAGCAAATGCATGTACCGCTGTCTGTTCCAGATACCCTGGTGTGGACCAATGATCACGTGATGCAGTGGATTCAGAACATCGGTCTGAAGGAATACTGTAATAACCTGCTGGAATGTGGCGTGCATGGAGCTCTCATTGCTCTAGATGAGACATTTGACTTCAGCAGCTTGGCCCTCATTCTACAGATCCCCATGCAAAACACCCAGGTGAGGACTGCACAGATCTTCTAACATATAAAACTCACTTATGTGATGTGGTGGTTAAGCATACTGAGGGTCTTTACAAAATCTGTCTTCCAGGCCAGGCAGATTCTGGAGAGGGAGTTCAATAACCTATTAGCATTGGGAACTGACCGGCGCCTGGAAGAGGTGGGTGATGGTTCGGATTCTGGTTGGATTTCAGCCTACAATCATGACCCATTTGCAATGGAGCTGGGAATGCACTGTTGTCCACTTGGGTTTGTTTTCTTATAAAGTTAAAAGCATGTAACACAAAATATTGTCATGGTAATACATTATGGTTTTTCTTTTGTTTTAACTGCGTTGTTTTTAATGGGGAATAATGATTGCAAAATTTAGAGCTAAGAACAACACTCATAATTTATCTGTTACTTAGTCAGCGCTGGTCTGGATGGAGTAATCACAATTATTTTTGATTACATGATAAGGAATCTTATTTATTCATTTTATAGAAATCATGGGGGTGGATATATTTTTATTTATATGTCAAGTACCAATCATTTTATTTAATATGTTTAAATATATATATATATATATATATATATATATATATATTATTCATTTTTGATTAATTTTATCGGTGTAACAGCTTTTTTTAAGTGAAACAGAAACATAAAATTATTTATATATATATATATATATATATATAAAATACATTTTTCTTTTTTTCTTTTTTTCTGTGTAACAGCTTTTTCAAAATGAAACAAACTAGAATTTTTTTATTGTATACGTATGACAACTTTTTCTAAAGATAATAATATAAAGATAAAGACATCTTTTTCTAAAGATAATAATATAAAGAAAATAAATGCATATGTTAATTATAAAAAATGCGAAATACTATGAAATGTGATTTTAAAATGTCAGATAGTTGCTTTTACATTTGTGAGCTGGGAGTGCATGTCTGCAGAAATAGCCAGGATTGCTCTGCTCATCATTAACGTAGACATTTCTTCACCATATATTGAGAAAATTAGCTGGAGCTTCTATATCGTTGTGCTGTCATATTCATTCTCTGTTGCCATATTTGAAATAATACGAATGTGTGTGCAGTCATGCTTTTGAACAAGATCTGAACCCAGTTGTTGTGATGTCATCCTTCTCATCAGAGTGATGACAAGTCATTCCGAAGGTCTCCGTCGTGGCGTAAGCGCTTCAGGCCGAGGGACGGCCAGGGTCTTGGTATGTTGCCGGGATCCATAGAGACTCTTCCCGCTAGCTTCCGCCTCAACACCATGTCCATTCCCGCCTCTATGGCTGCTGTGCCCAGGAGACAGCTGCAACCAGAAGGTAGAAAGGGGGGCAGGGTGTTTTACAATGGGGAAAAGAGTTCGGCATTGCCATTAGCACGTTGCTCTTTAATGGTTGCTGTACTGTACTAACAATTAGTGCCTTCTCTAACTCTTTTACAGTATATCTTATGATACTAATTGCAAAACATGAATACGTATTGACTGTGAAAGCATGTGTTATAGGTAACTAATATGAATGGCACAGGTCGGGGTCACAGTTTATGTCATTGCATGTTTTCTCCCCTCTGTGTCTCTGTGGTTCAGCAGCCGGTCCCCCGGCCCCGCAGAGACTAGACCCCTCAGCTGTCAGGACTTACTCCTGCTAACTTGCTTTTACTAACCACTGCACTTACACTAACAGGTAAGGTGTTCACTTCAGCCTCTCGTCTATAAACTCTGATGGCTCAGTAAGAGATCTTTAACACCATCTTCTAACCAGACGCGCTGCGATTCAAGCGTCATGCAGTCTGTCCACACCAATTGTTTGTTTGCATTGAGTTCAAACTTTGAACGTTCTTGTTTCCTGAAAAAAAAAAAAACGTCTCAGAAAAATAGAAACCGTTTTTAAAATATAATTGTTTAGTACCGCCGTTGCAGCTGGATAGGATAAAAACTCTGATAAAAATGGAAAAGAAACTTATCGTCTTCGCATCTGGTTAGGTAATGATACTCAGATTTGTTGCTTCTCTTTTTTTCTTCTGCTTTTTGTACATGAATGGTCAGTTGAGTTTCTTTTCAAGGGTTTTAATTGCAAAGTAGCGTAAGCTTCTATTAAACAGAATTGAATGAAAGTTCATATAATCCTTTCGACACTCCTAGGAACCACCTAGCAACCAATCAGAACACATTAGCAACTGCATAACAACACACTGACATCTTTATATGAAGATTGCAATGGATTTTTGCGCTCGGTTATTTATTCATTTTCAATGTCCTTTCATTGATATTTATTCAGTCTCATGGATTATATGAGACTGAATAAAAATCATCTGAACTATTAACATTTTCTGTCTTTACATGATTTAATCAAGTATATATTTAATTTGTGTTATGATGTATTAAAATGTGTCACATTTGATAATTATTAAGTATTGTTCTGGGTTTGATACAAGTTAAGCTCAATTGTCAGAACTTGTAGCGTAATGTTGGAAAACTATTTCAAAGCAGATGTTGCAGTTAGAGTAAGGGGCCGTTCACAGAACACTTGTTCTTGTTTTTCAATGTTAACCTGCTCTAGACAGATGTGTTTGACTGTTGCGCTCACGTCTCACATCTTTCTCGCTCATAGCAAGCCATTCTAAAATGCAGCACTCAAGTTAAAAGAGTTTCAACCTTTAAAAGAGCTTTTTTTTTTTCATTCCACTGCTTGGCATCTTGCATTTTTTTGTCCGACACTAAAAAACGCATATTTGCACTCCACTGCATTGCTTAACCATTGGGTTTCTATGTAAACATACACACATTGACTATTTGATGTTGTGCTTGCGTCTTTTGTTGAAAAAAAAAAAGTTGTTACATGAAAAAATGCCTCTCTAGATCCTGTATCATTACATTGCTCTCCATCTGGCATTTTTAAACACAAAAATATGCTTTATCTGAATGACCCCTAACACACTTAGGGGCAATTCATACACACTGTATTTTTGCATTTTGTGTGACCATTGCACTTAGGTCTTGTATTGTTTGTTGCATCTTCCATTATGACACATCATTTAAAGGGGTGATGAACTGAGAAATCAAATTTTCCTTGAGCTTTTGACATCTAAGTGGTCATCATATTATAAGAATATCCTTTAAGTTTCAGAACTGAAAACGTCCTTGTTAGTCCAATAAAAGCTTTTATCTACACCAAGCTCAGCAAGCGACTCGTTTTTCAAAGTGGGGAAATATGACGTCAAAGAGGATAAAACACCACCCCCGCAGAAGAAGATCAACTTCTACTTCAACGCAGCCGGTTTAACCCCGCCCACCGATTCGCGCATTACACGCATAGCTAAATTACATTGGCCTACCTCGTGATGACAAACCAAATCAGCTATCGAGCAATACAAAATATTGTGCAGTGCCTGGTTGTGGAAGAAGACAGTCACTGCATATGCTTCCTCTGGATTCCAATAGGAATGCATGGTTAAACTTTATTTGACGTTCCAGCTGATAAGGATAAAACATTGTCCAATTGTTCGCTTCATTTCACTGAAGATTGTTTTGTAAACAAGACTGGATTTGCAGACCGATTAAGATTAAAAAAAACATGCTGTGCCTTCTATATTGGATCTGACAGGAATGGTGCAACACACGGACTCTGGGTCGAACATTTATGGGCGAATCATTCCGATTAACATTGGATGTTTTCAAAACAATTTCCCCCGTGTGCATCGATGAGTGAGTTGAAACTCATTATAATATGCAAAACTGTTATCCACTCACAGCAGTGGGCGTTTACTTCCAAGTCTTCAGTCAAGACGACCATAAAAACCTAGCGTTTTTGTGCTAGGCTCAAAACTAGGGTAGAAAATAGCCTTTTACTTATTCATTTTGATGATTTTGAATGTAAAAACGAAGCGAACATCATAAGTTGACCTCAGAAAAACAATATAATAAAATTTAAAAAGCCAGTTCATAACCCCTTTAAAATACTAGGTTGCCGAGTTGAAAGCCCAAACTTTAAAAAACGCCTTTTTTATTCCACTGCCCTCCATCTCACTCTTATAAATGCATGCGTTCTGTGTGTGTAACCCCTTACAAAGGAACACACAAAAGCTAAATGTTAAGTTAATTAATTTTGCGTGATTTATTCCATAAAATAATTTCTATTTACTTGCCCTTGATATGATAATTTGTAGGTATACTGACTGCAGTTTTATGCCCTGACATGCTCGAACCGGGAACAATTTTGATGATTTCTTGTGATTTGTATCCTCTCATTTCCCTGCCAGTGCATTCCCACTACCTGTACGGACACATGCTTGCGGCCTTTCGACAATGAAATATGCCAAAATCTGGGGACACCTTGAAAAGATGAGGGAAGGGTTAACCTCCACCCCTCCCGTCCTGAACCACTCCAGAGCTTTCTTGGACACCATGCAATAGAGGGGGACAGAAAGACGAATTTTGAACTCTCGAGCGCATGGAACGCATTGCAGCCGCAAAGGAGAAATCTCGTCATATCAGTCGTTTCCCAGTAATCCTGGTTATATAGTCTTTGTGGTGGTCGTACTTAACTGGTGTACTTGGCCCTGTAGTCTGTCAGTGCTAGTCTGCTCCTTTGGGTGTGCCATTGGCATTTTACTGTATAAGGCTTTCTTCCCTTTGGTTATGCAAATTATTAATCAATGTCTATGTATATATGAAAAACAGAAAATTATGCGATTATGTTTTTTATGGAAATATATATATCAGACTTGTATATCGAGATGAATATATCATTATTATATGAGTTTTAAAGTCTCAGTTGTGACTGTTTCCTGTCGGTTAGACAGCTCCGTCTGCTATAAAGGGTGTTACACTTGTAGTCGGTGTTGACTGAAGAAACGTGCGTTTGTGTTCACATCAGCAGTGCTTATCCACGTAGAGTTTCTGTCCACACACTTCCGGGACATCGAGATCGTATGAAGCCATGATGCTAAATATTGTCAAGCATCAGGGAAAGCAATTGACTTCAGTTCACTTAGCATCAGGAGAGGAGAGGGGAAAAAAATGTGATCTCTTTTGGTGCCGTCACTTGAAATTGAACCACTATGGGAGCAAATGATTCTTGAGCAACATACCTACCAAACAAGTTATGAGTGCGTTGGGCATTTCTTCTTTTTTTTAAGACAATATTTTCTGTATAAGTCACAGGATGTATCGTGCTATTGTGGCAGCTACTGTACTGTGTGTGAAAACGTGTGTATGTGTATTTTAAGTGTTACACAATGCTGACAAATCATGTTCTTACTTTAAGAAGTGCTCTCTATTAAAAAAAAAAACGATTAATATAAGTGACTGTTTTTTCATTTTATACGCAAAAAAACCCCATCTTTGAAATGAATGATCCTGTTTGTGCTGTGTGGGTCACTGTTGGCATTGGGGCGTCCGGTGGAGCATGCATGCCACTAAACTTGACAATCACTGTAGCATCTATTGCCTCTCTTACTCACTCTCAATCGTCATTACCACAGATCTAAAGAATATATCACCACGCAAACACTTGAACTTGAAATCCCGTGGTGTGCTGCTCTTTTTTTTAAGCCTCGGTCTGCCAATTGTGCCTAGCCTCTCACAGCCAGTTTAGTTGTTTCTGTTTCATTTATAATAATGTCTCTTAAATGTTCAGCACGCTCGTTGAACATCGATTTGATCCTTTAGTGGCTTGCTAAAAAAAAATGCCTTGACTAGGACCAAGCTTTAGTACAATGCCGAGACGTTTCCCTGATGCGACAGTGGTGGAGTAACTGAAGCCTCTTGCTTTGCAGCGTGTTCTCCTGTGATGGTCATTTTTACGCTAATTTGTTTCTGTAGCTCTTGACAGTAATGTGAACTGTAAACAGGTGCAGGTCTCTCTCTCTCTCTCTCTCTCTCTCTCTCTCTCTCTCTCTCTCTCTCTCTCTCCCTTGCTCACTAGCTCTCTCACAAACTCGTTCTCTTTTGTGTGCATGTAAGGTTTAATGTGTGTGTAAATAGATGATTTATGTATATAATTCTGTATAGAATAGATGCAGATTCCACATAACGCATGTGGTTGAACAAGTGAGATTTTTTCTTTTATTGTGATGTTTGTTTGTATAGTATGTGTCAGATACTGTTTGAGTTTTTTTTTTTCACTTTAAAATGTAAAAATCTGTCACAAATAATTATATATGAATATATAAAATAAATATTTACCTTATGTATTATAAATCATTTATTGGATTTTTGGGTTGTTGTTGTTGGTTTTTTTTTTGCACACAAGCCTAAACAAAAGCATATTTTAGAGATAAATGGTAATGCTGGGAAAGTACTTAAAGCTACACTGTGTGATTTTTACCCCCATCTAGCAGTGAAAATGTTAATGACCATCCAGTGAATATTAGTTTCTGTTCCTCTCAATTCCGATTTCGTTTTAACTCCTACGGTGGCCAATGTAGTCCAAGATTAACATGGCTTCCAGTTCGACCTCGTCCATGAGTGTTAAATCAAACGTAAACGCGAAAGGCGAAGCTTGAATTAACGGGTATGTCCCTCTTAGGCTAATGTACTTTCAAGATAGAAGGGCAACATGGCGACTGACATTAGAACCCCTTACCCGTATATTTTCAATGGCATATTATACACTCACGAGAATACTTTATTACTTGAACGAAGTAAATATACATTAATGAGCACATATATTTTTTGAAAGAACTAATTGTTTTTAGCTAAGAATAAACTAAAATAATTACACAGTGTAGCTTTAATATTTTTTTTTTTATAATTTCTTTTTCCTTTAGGGGACAGGGAATGAAATGAATATTTACAAATACACAACAATCTTTATTATAAAAGTCCAAATAAGTTATTCCAAACACACAGGAAAAAATACAAAATAAAATAACAAAACCACTCTGTAGAAAATAGGAACATATTTACATAACTGGCATTCGGAACTAGTTTAAATTAAGCAGAAATTGGTCAAAACCAGATGTAAAACATTGGACCCACAAATGTTTCTTTTTTGTTGGTAAGCATAAAGCACACACAAACAGAGTGAAAAAATAAAGGAATCAAGAGGAAAAAAAAGGACAAATTATGAAAATATGATTTGCCCAGCCTGGCTGTCTTAAGTTTCGGCAGGAATTAGGCTGATCTGAAATTCGTTCTTATTCCCACAGAGATAAGAAACACTTGGAAATATAATCACATGTACCTCAAGATTTGTCTGGAAATTAAGCCCCCGAGGCTTTTATGACTTTTAAAAGGTTCTTCATTCGCCTTGGGTGTCATAGATAGTGCTGTTATGGTCGTTGAAAGGTGATCTGAACATAACGGTAGGGTCAGCCTCCTCATTTATTTGCTTATGTCCACTGAATAGGGCACGGGAGTCACCTCTGTTCCTGTAATGCTGTCCACAATAGAGGTCAGAGACCTCAGGTTGGTCTGCTCTGGGGAATCGTCATTCAGGAGATCTGAGGAAAATGTCACTGTCACATGTTTGCCAGGCAAGTCGTTCAAACCTCACATTTAAATGTAAAATTCATTATTTTGATCCTTCATGTTTGTCATCAGGTTAGTTGGTGTACGTAGGTGTGGTGGTCTTACCCTCGTGGGTGGAGCTGTAGACGGGGACGCAGTGCTCCGATGCGCTGCTCCACTCTGGGCTGCTAGAGCAGGTGCTGCCAGAGCCCTGCTCGCTGGAGGACGACACCTGTTACACGCAAACACACACACTACTGTCAGTCACACCCGACCACAGGACCCCCAACAGCCTCACAACCATCAGAAACAAGCGCTGATCTCAGCAATCATCGTCTTTTACACACTTGATTAAACATTTTATATAGGCGTGTTCGTGCTTTTACAAATTGAAACATGCAAACTACTAATTTAAATTTTTTTTACTGTTTAATTGACGTAAAATTTCATTTAAAATGCATTTTTTACAATTAAATTTAGACAACTTTTATTTTAATTTGAATTTCTCTGCGGTTTTTTTGGAATCCATTTTGCATTCAAGGCTTTATTTAGTCTTCAATTTAAAATTGTATTCATTTATATCATTTTTATTTAAATAAAAAATGTAATATTTATTTTTTGCAATGCATGCTGCATTTAAGGCTGCATTTAGCCTTCAATTTAAAATACAAATAGCATGTATCGCCATCTTCAATTAATGAATGAATGCACTTGCACAATTTCTTTTACACAATAGAGTTCGATAATCAAATACCCACAAAACTGTGCAATGTCAAAACAGTGTCCACTGAATTGACATGAAGCACTTTCCAATAACATGCTTTGAGAACAAAAATTTTAAGTGCAGGTTTTGGAAGTACGGTCCTGTTTGACAACATCTACGTTTATTGATAAATCCCACCATACACCTGGCCCTGTTCCCCCAAGCTTCACTCACCCCTTGAGGAGCTGCGGCTCTATAATGCAAGTTTCCCTGCTCATGTTCCTGCTGGTTGAGGGAGCTGACCAACGCTTGCAGTCTCTCGATGTACTGGATGGCGCTGCGCAGGATTTCCACCTTTGGCAGCCTCTGGTTGGGATTCATAAGCGTGCTCCTTTTAAGAGCCTCGAAGGCCTCGTTGACTTTCTTCAACCTCCTCTTCTCCCTCAAAGTGGCGGCTTTCCGTCGATCCATTGTCACTGACTTGCGCTTGCACACCTTGCAGGCCCAAGGCAGACACTGACCCGGACAGTGCTGCTGCTCCTGGTGAGGAGACATGGACAAACCGAGGCTAGATGATGGAGACGGTTTGTCCTCCAATCCCACTCCGTTGGACAGCATCCTTCCGTCTCCACACAAGCCCATCATGGAGCTTCTATCCTGATATCCCGCTTGGTCGAAGCCTCCTGTCAGCCTGGATTGGAAGAAGTTATCGCCGCCTTCGTAAAAACGCTGGTCTGCGAAGAAGTAGGGGTTGGTCTCGAAAAGCTCCATGTCTCGCTGGAATTAGAGTCCACCGGCTCTGCTGTGTCTTCTCTGAAAGCGTTATAGGTCCTTTACGGTCCTTGCGAGCGTGTGTGGGTGGGTGTAACCCTCGGAGCTGAGCTCGTGCTGAAGAAGATCTGTGGACGACAACTGCTCCACACCAACTGCAGTGGTGGCATTTAAACTCTCTGCCTGGTGTTAGATCAGTAGGTTAAATATAGCAAGGGCTCGAAAGAAACCTGACCCTGCGTTTAGCTGTTGCCACACATCTAAACTTTACATCTCTTTTCATTCCCCAATCTTCTGGGGATTTGGGACCGGTTTGCTTCAAGAACGGCGTCAGGCCACTGTTGAAAGTGCAGGAACATGATCTGGGGGCTGTGGAAATCAAACAGACTGCAGCAGATATGAAAGATCCACAATGGCTCATTAATTAGCCGATCTACATTCTTGTCGGACAATATCACCTCGTCTCTAAAGCAGAAGAATGTCTCGTCACTTTCATGTATTATTAGCAGTTCATATTATTGAGGGTGTCTGTTTGGAAAAAGAAGCTCATGATAAATGGGAAACTTTAATCCTCTGGTTTTATTTGTATACTCTATAGCTGTTTCAAAGAAAATAAATGCAATTAATATAACTAAATAAAATCAAAATATAATAAATGATCTTGTAAAATAATAAGTAGAATATATTCATTTATAAAAATAAAAAACAACAATATTACATTAGTTTTAATGTAAGTGCTGACCATTTACTCAATCTTTGTCCAATCAGCAGTCAGCAATTTTTGATGACAATAATAATAAAGGCATTTTAATATAACAATAATAGTGTCAAGAATAGAATTTTAATAATGCATATATAAACGTATAATATTCTCAATCTTATTATAATTTGCTGTTAATAATAATAATAAATAATAGAAATAATAAATATTTAAAATTATCTTAATTTGCTGTTGTTAATAATAATAATACATATTATTTCAATGTAACTAATAAATACATTAATATATTTCATATTTAAAATGATCATGTTCGCAACCTTTGTCCTATTAACAAATGAATTGTTTTGTTTTAGTTGCATGTTTTTCTTACTTTTTTTTTTTTTTCGTGTGTGTGGTAGCTACTATATCTATGCGTTTACCTGTCCTGTAATGTCTGGCATTGGTTCAGTAAGGTAGACCTTTCTTGTCCCTGACCCCAAAATGTGAGGTAAGCTCTCCGGATGCTGGAAATCCCTAATGTGCTTGTCTGGGCTCATAGCTCACATGCTAATTCGGAAGAGCTTCCGCTATGTTCCCTAATGAATCCACAGGCTTATTTATGGTTACTGACACACCACAGCTATTCGAGGTTCATGTAGTACATGGTGAAGGGGGTTTTTCACTATGATATTTTCTTTGAGTGACAGTACCCTGAACACTTCCACAATGTCACTGGTGAAAGAGTCCCTCAAATACTTCTTGACTTTGTCCTCACAGATCTTTAGTTTGTAAATGAAGTGGAGACCCGTTTCAGAACTTAAAGGTACTTTCTGCCCTTGTCCAGCACAGGTCCGAAGCTGGAAGCCCCGTGGTGCTCTCGTCATGGTAACCCAAGCCTCCATCCTTGGCAGAATTAGGAGGCTGTGCAGTTGGCTGTCAGGTTAAAATGTGATGGATGATCACTGATGGTTGAGGAGCACAATGGAGCCTCTGTGGCTGTCCAGGCTGCAGGGGAGTCATTCACCCCGGACCTTCTCTTGGCCTACTGTCAGCAAAAATGGAGGATGGCAGGGTGACAGGTCCATGCAGCCAAGCACACACACGCACACACACACACACACACACACACACTTTGAGTTTTCATGTTTTATGGGCAGTGATTCTTTCACACTGTACAAACTGTATATTTTATCCCCTAACCCTAGACCTACCCCTAAACACAACCCTCACAGAAAACTTTCTGCAGTTTTACATTTTCCAAAAACATTTAGTGACATTTATAAACTGTTTTACTCATATGTGCCAAAAAATTGTCCCCACAACTCAGGGTTTAGCACACGCACACACACAACACAACACACACCACACACACTCGTCCTGAAGAGGAAAGCACTTTCTCAGCATTTTTGGAAAGGTCAGGTTACCAATGTTATAACACAGTTGTCTTGTGCAAAAGGTGTATCACAAAGAGGGGTGTTCATGACATAAATAAACCATGACATGGCTTTAAAACACACACACATACATATATATATATATATATATATATATATATATATATGTGTGTGTGTGTGTGTGTGTGTGTGTGTATATATATATATATATATATATATATATACTGTATATATGTGTGTGTGTGTGTGTGTGTGTGTGTGTTCACACTGGCATTATATGGTTTTTGGAAAACAACACAATAATCAATTAATTAACAAGACAGTTTCAATTTAATGACTTTAAATATGTGGTGCACCATCCAGTAAAAATACTGGTATTTTGTTTTATACCTTTAAACATATTTGAAATTTATTTTTCAAGAATTTCTTTTTGTATTGACAACCATAACTAATACTTTATATATGTCATTATATTTCTGGTGTGACTAACCACATGACATTTCACAAAGTAACACTTCCTTGTCATTAAAAGTAAACTTTTTGCCAGATTGTGGATAATATTTGGCAACCCCACAGTGTTTTAGCATTGTGAAAGAACAAGAACCTTGCCTATTTTTCAGAAAAAAAAATGTTTGTTTTTTTTTGTTAAAATCTAGCTTAAAGGGATAGTTCGCCCTCAAAGTAAAATGATTTACTCACTCTCAAGCTATCCTAGGTGTACATGACGTTCTTCTTTCAGACAAATACAATTGGAGTTTTTTTTAAAAACATGTCCTGGCTCTTCCAAGCTTTATAATGGCAGTGAATGGCTGTTTATGTTTTGAAGTCCATCAAAGTGCACCCATCCATGATAAAAGTGCTCCACACGGCTCTGGGGGGTTGATAAAGGCCTTCTAAAGCAGTGTGTTTGTGCAAGAAAAATATCCATATTTTAAAAAATAAAAGTTTATTTGCATTTAAATAGGCAAATGCTTCAGTGTCTTTGACTGGATCATTATTGCAGTGATTATTATGTTTCTGGCATGTTATATGTTTGGCAACCATTCTTCTAACCCTACATGATGGAGTGTGCAGCTTTTCATTTCTTAAACAACCATGTATGAAGACACATCATGGCCATATCCCAGGATGACAAAGTCAAGATTCATCAGGCTCAAATTGTGAAAGAATGGTTGGCATGAAGACACATGAATTGGCACAGTCCAGACCTTGAATTCATTGAAAGTCTTTGGGATGTGCTGGAGGAGACTTTACAGAGTGCTTGACTCTTGCTTTGTCAATACAAGATCTTGACCAAAAGGTCTGGACTCAGAGGAGGCAATTCATGTGTGAAAATGATTCTTCATGCTCCCTCAGAACCATTATTTTTGAGCAATTTGAGCCTTATGAATCTTGACTTTGTCATCCTGGAATAAGGCAATGATGTGTCTTCCTACATGGTTGTTTAAGAAATGAAAAGCTACACACTCCATCATGTAGGGTTAGAAGAACTGTTGCTAGAACTCATGCTAACATAATAATCCCTGCAATAACAATCCAGGCATAGTCTCTTAAGCATTTGCCTATTTAAATCCAAACGACAACTTTTTGGGGGGGTCAGGCAGTGTATTTCGCAACTTTTTTTTTATTATTTGTGTCTGTCCAACTACTTGAAGTCACTATGATCCGTTTCAAGTTCAAGTGTCCCTGACTACGGCAAGCACGCTAGAAACAAAGGTTTATCACGGGGGATTGAGTAGATCCTCAACCAGACAGATGATATCAGTCTATTTGAGTGGGTCTTAGGTGTAAGGCGACATGGTGTGCTGCCCTGTCACTGAAAACAGTGCGCTACTTCTCTTCACTGACAAGCAGCAGCACATTGCAGGACAGCTGGCAGAAAGGGAGGAGGAGAGAGGGGGAATTGGCTTCTTGTGAAGAAATGCCCAGAACGTGGCTGCATTAGCCATGGAATGCTCACTCTTCGCTCATATTTGGCTCTCAAACCCGAGAAAGATATTATGAGCTCTGTTATTGCTGTTAGGAGAGGGAGTACCGACTGGAACAGATGCTTGGATCCTCTGGACCGCATGCAGTGCTGAGCTGGCCTAGCAACAGGTTCAAGTCTCATCAGGGCTGTTTGTCAGGGACTCTCTCTTTTCAAGCACCTCTGTTAGGACTTCTAAGCATGCCTTATCAAACGCAGCGGCCTCAGAAATGGTTTAAGACCCACGTATAAATGTGGGATTGTGATTGCATTAGATATACATTAGATATTGCATAAGATATACAGCATATACAGGAGGACATAAAAGTGAAGTGTAAAAAAGGTGTTAGATTCACGTTTGCAGATGCTATATTGATTTTTAAAGAAATGGAGAAGCAAAACATAATATAAATCTTATAAGATTATATATGTTATATAACTTGCATTTTTCATGTTTTGATCATGAAAAAGTGAAGTTTATGATAAAACAATATCAATCAATGATGGACAACCAGTTACAGTTCTGCTAGATCTAATTAAGTCTGATAATATTTGAATACCTATACCTCAATTCATGCAGTTTTCAGTTGTTAAGGCCATTGCACACATTTTTGTATGCGTTTTTTCGTATTCGTGATTCGGTGGCTATGAATTGTCAAAACACCATTCAAACTGTTTGCTACGGATGCCAAAAAACTCAGAAAATCGAACCCGATTCGATTTTTTTTTAAGACGGACGAAAGTTTCGGAGGCAGTGTGCTAGCGTGATTGACATAACGTGAGGTCGTATTCTTTTTTTAACGTGCAGAAATTTCGGACGCGAATTTCGGACTCAGTGTGCAATGGCCTTTATTGTTAGCTAAAACTAAATCTATGTTTATTTTTATTAATTTTTTTAAAGAAAGATAGAAATATTAGATAAAAACCTTTAAAAATCTTATGCGAAAAAAAAAAGTTGACTTGGCAACAAACTGTAATAAAAAAGTATATGCTGAAGTACTAAAATGACTTAAACTTAAAAAGAAATCAAAATAAAGTTAAATGGAAATAAAATAAATTAAAAAAATGTAAAAAACGAAACATAAAATAATATAGCAAATAACGAAAATAAAAAAGGCTATATAAATATGAAAAATATGAATAAAAACAATATACTGTAAATAATACTAATATAGCACTGACCGGTACCTGTGTTTTTATTGTGTCTTTATGGCCCCGTCCACACTACTGCGTTTTCGTTTAAAAACGGAGACCTTTTGCTACGTTTGCACCTCCCGTCCACACTAAAACGGGAAAAATGAAGACCTAAAAAGGAGAAGTTTAGAAACGCTGCAGCTGCGTTTTGCGTTTTGAATCTCCGGAGGGCGTTTTAGTGTGGACGAGACAAAACGCATGCCCAGTGTTGGTGAATGGTCACGTGATCCGCGTTTTCAGTCGTTTTAATGTGGACGGAGATCGTTTCTAATACGCAGATAAAACGCTGGTGTGGACGGAGATCGTATTCGTTTTAATTCTCCGTTTTTAAACGAAAACGCAGTAGTGTGGACGGGGCCTATGCCTCTCGGTCAGAAAGAAACAGTAGTGGACAGGGCCTTACAATACGATAGTCACTGGTCTCTTTTATCAGGTTATAATCCTCTACAACAAACAGAATGGAAAGCATGTGCATGTGCAGCTGTCGATGTCTTAGTGCAAGTGGTGTCATGTTTAGTCAGGAATGATCCTGACTCTCGGAGCACCATGACTGCCTCACCCCTCAGTGGCACGCTACTCACTGTTAGTAAATGCCTCTCTCCAAGAGACCACAAACAAATCTGCCTCACTGTCGGAGCAGAAAGAAGGATACCACATAAAAACCATTTGGCCAATTTAACCTTCATAATCTGTTGTGATTCACTGTTGCTCTGTTTGTGGTCCCTGAGAAGATTGTATGTGTAAAAATAAGTCTTTTTGAAATGAACCTTTTGTTTATTTTAAAATTTTGCCCAACTTTTTTTTAAATGTGTCCTCTGATCTGACAAAACCCCTGTATGCAGATATTATTGTAAAAGGATCAACTTTGGGTCCAATCAAACGCCAAACGACACGCTTGTTAAAAACGAGAACTCTGAGTCAATTGTAAGAGTCGATTCCAGACTCACATTCTGATTATTTAAACAAAAACGAAGGTAAAGTGAGATCTTACAGTAAATACTGCAAAATATACTATATGATTGATATTGTTAATGATAAAAAATTTTGACGGTTTCTATTAAAATGAAATAGATCCGCTCTTTATAAAGAAGTCCAGCTTCTGTAAGGTAGCATTTGCCATAGTTATTTTTATTGTGAATCAAAATTCCCAATACTAGCTGTTGGCGCTTTTCTTTGGCCTTTTAATGGAGTCGACTCTACTTCTTATTCGACTCTCAATGCCTCAGAATGGAAGAAGTGATTTTTTTTTTTTTTTGTGATCTACATGTTTTCTCATTTGAAGGGTTCAGATGCAAAAGCCTCTAAGTGCCATTTGAAATTTTCTTTTAGAATGATCATTTTTATCAAGCTTGTATATTTAAGTTCAGTGATTTCACTTAAATAGCAATGATAATTACCTATTAATTGTTATTTAAGTGAAATTACTGAACTTAAATCTACAAGTTTGATAAAAATCATCATTGTTTTTGATCCAAGCGCTTTCAGTCAGGACACCGCCTCACTATTGGCCAGCTCCTACTTCAGCATCACACGCATGTGTCGTAGTGCTCGTAACCACCGTTGGCCAAAAGTGAGGCTCCGTTCTGCTGCAGAACCCGGACGTGTTTACTATATCTAGGAGAATGACGTGGAAGAGAAGATATTGTTGAATAACGTCATTATTTTTGGAGGGGTTCGCGCACAAAAAGGTTGAATCCCTGTAGTCACATGGACTATTTTAATGATGTCTTTACTACCTTTCTGGGCCTTGAAAGTGGTTGTTGCATTGCAGTCTATGGATGGTTCAGAAAGCTCTCTGATTTCATTAAAAAAATATCTTCATTTGTACTCGAATGTCTTAAGGGTTCAGAACAACATGAGAGAGAACTTAAATTTTTGGGTGAACTTACCCTTTAACCTTGCTTTCATCTCATTCAGGGATAGATTGTTTCCATACGTCAGATGTGCCCAATTAGCATGTATTCCACGACGGGATCAACCTCACAAGGAAAACTATCAATCATCATCTTAAACTGTGGCAGTGCTACTGCGGCCTCTCATGGGTCATTTAAATAGACCAGACAAGCCGTTAACGATACATCACTTTCTAAGTGCACCATCATGGCGGCTGTCCATGTGGGAAGCTGGTGGAAACACCTCTCGACAAGAGCATCATAGAACAGCTGGCAAACCCATTAAACCTCATAATATGCTGCATTGCCCTTCAGGAGACATCATGGAAAAAAGCACCTCTGCATTTTCATGTCGTGTAGGCCTATAACTGCTAAAAATGGATCGCCTATGACTTGCGTCAGTCAAGATCAAGATTGGATATCTATTCTGTTTTTTTTTCTCTTCTTCTTCACATAACAGGGTGTGTGTTCCTGTTGAATTCCATTTGATTGTCACCCACAGACCTCCACTGATGCCTCAATACCACGAACATCCAGGAATGCTTCTCAGAATAGCATCTTTCTCTGCAGTTTGTGGACTTAATATAGTCTTTGGAATTCGAAATAGAGATTTCAAAGACGTGCATATTTTTCATTCTCAGCAGTTAAAGGCGATCATTCCATAGACGAATGCATGGAAATCGTAACGCTTTTTCATTCAAACATTTGTGATCATTACTTGTATATGACATCCATTCGAAAAGGTGGGGCAGGGATGGGACCCCGTTCAAATGTTCTCTGCGGAAACTATGTCGGCAATGGTCCTAATTTTGTTTGTCTTCCATGTCTGGATTCCAGTTGGGACGTTAAGGAAAGTTGAGCCCCGTCCCAGGCTTTATCTGCGAGTAAAAATATGGCCTACAAGCTTCTCTGCTCGTCCCTCACTGTTTATATCCGACTCTGGGCTCCAGTGACCTTCTCCCATGTCACCAGTAGCACAAATTTAGCGCTTTGGTTTCTGGAGCGACCAAATAGTTAGACAACATTGAAGACGGGTTGAGAATGCCCATGATGCAGATACGGTTACTCTTACTTGAAGAGACATAAACGGAATAGTGTAAACATCCCAGTCACTGGAATGCAAATCTAGGAAAGTGGCACAGATACCAAGCATATCCCTGACTTCAGTGACTTGATAAACAAAGACAGGTTCCAGTCAAGGCAGCTTCCTACATAAACATAACACAACCTTTTTTCTACTATACGTGTTTGAAAGCATAAAGGCTTGTTTACGACAGAACTGTGTTTTAGGAGGCGCCGGTTAGTGGCATGTTGCAGAGTGTTTTTGTGGGGCGTTGGGACGACACAGAATGACAGTTATGTTGTAGCTGTGCTGACATGTCTGTGGCATGTTCATGCCAGCACACAGTGGCATCTGATGTGTCACTGTTTTTTTTTTCCTCAATCTTGTTTGGATCACTGAGTTCTGACTGATTTGCAATGCTGATGCAACATGGGATCAAACACAACTTTATTATCCAGTGATCATTTTTAAGAAACATTAATTTAAGATGCATTCTTAGCAGTTTTAGTAAATTTGTATATTGTGATAGATTAAAATGTATAGATTAAAATGTAATGTTCTTTATAAATAAATGCTCATATATATATATATATATATATATATATATATATATATATATGAAGAGTTCAGATGCAAAAGCCTCTAAATGCCATTTGAAATTTTCTTCTTTAATGATGATTTTTATCAAACTTGTATATTTAAGTTCAGTAATTTCACTTAAATAACAATTAATAGGTAATCTTCATTGCCATTTAAGTGAAATCACTGAACTTAAATATACAAGTTTGATAAAAATCATCATTAAAGAAGAAAATTTCAAATGGCATTTAGAGGCTTTTGCATCTGAACTCTTCATATATATATATATATATATATATATATAATTTTTTTTTTTTATATATATATATATTTAAGTAGTTTTCTTTTTACTTACTTTTGCATTTTTTCTTGTGGATACATATTGTAATTTGTTCCATTTCTCTAGGCTTCATTTGTATACTCTTGGGGTTGGTAAAAATGTTTCTCTTATGGTCGCCAAGGCTGCATTTATTTTATTAAAAATCTAAAATTACAATTAAAAATAACTTATAATCTAAATAGATTATAGATTTAAAACTGTAATGACAAAGCTTAATTTTCTGCTTAGGTCTCCAGTCTTCAGTGTCACATGATCCTTCAGAAATACCCAAATATGCTTATTTGCTGCTCAAGAAACTTTTCTTATTATTGTCAATATTGCAACGGTTTAATATTTTTGTGGAAACTATGATACACAAAAAACAGGATTTATTTCAACACTGTAAAAAATATTTTCCTGATTTGTAATCAAATTTTTTTTTTCTTTTGTCATATCAACTTAAATAATTTATGTAGTTCAGATAACATAATATTTTGAGTTTCTGGTGATTAAATCAATCTCATTCATTGTATTAACTCATTTTTTCCATTTCAATGAAGTTAAAATTTTAAGGCAACCAGGTTACTTAATTTTTTAAGTTAAACCAACAATATTTTTTTTACAGTAAAATAGTTAAACTGTCACTTTTGATCAGTTTACTGCATCCTTGAAAAAAATCATATTGACCCCAAATTCTTTGAACGATAAAAGATCATGTAAATCATGTAAAATAAATGATTGATTTGTATATAAGGTGTTTTGTCTAAACAGCTCCAAATGGACATTATATGATTCTTTGAGAAGAGCAACTGGTTACTTTTTTAATACTGAACAATACAAAATGGCAATTAGCAATAAATGTGTTTTGGCACTAATCTGAGGTGGTCTGAGGAGAGAGTTTGTGACCATAGTTGGAGAATAGTAGGCAGGTGGCCAGGCAAGGCCTGTCGTGAGGAAGAGTGGAGCTGACAGCTGGCCCTGTCAAACAATGACTTATTCTTCACAGCACTGTAAATCTGCTCTTAACCGCACACACACTCCAAGGGCCATGTGCGTTTGACCAAATGTGTAATTATTCTCCTCTGATATTAATCTGGAAAAATAAGTTGCTTGCATTTTTAAGTAGGCCTACAGTCAACTTAGATGTTTTAGTCATGTCAACTTAAATTACATTAAACTGACTATTACCTTCACAATTACCTTTTTAATTTTTTTTATTCTGTGGCTTACTGTATACAAGCTTGTATAGAAAAGTGGAGGACAAGGCCCTATTATTTTAATTGAACTGTAAGACACTTAGCTATAAATGTGAGCTGATTGATGTCGTTGTTTTTACAGCTGCCCCTCAGAAATCAAGAGATGTTGACGCAGCATAGGATGGAGCTGGCTCAGATAAGAGAACGGTACTTGAATTAATTCTTTAGTGTTTCATCTGTGCTGATTTGATTTGACTTATTCTAGTTATATGAAGTGTGCCATTTATTTCAAATCTTAAATCTTAAACATTTCAAATTTATGAGTGTAAATTTGTGAAATTTAATCCGAATGATCAAGGAACTGAAATCCTTCACACTGCATGCTAAAGAGAATAAATGCCAATCCAATTGAAAAACTTAAACAGATTAGTAAACATTTCTCATTTCTTCTTATATTTTGACAGACATTTATTATGCACAAACTACTCTACCCTTTTTTCATAATTCACTAATCTTGAGATATGTCCCTGTAGTCGTTCAATTTGACTCTCTGCTGATGTTTATGATGTTTATAAATATAACTCACAATTGCAGTGTGTATATATATATATATATATACACACACACACTACCTGGACCTGTGCTTCTCATAAATACTACTATTGTGCATGTTTTTGACAGACATTGATGTTGTGATATATAATATATATATGAAGAGTTCAGATGCAAAAGCCTCTAAATGCCATTTGAAATTTTCTTCTTTAACGATGATTTTTATCAAACTTGTATATTTAAGTTCAGTAATTTCACTTAAATAACAATTAATAAGTAATTATCATTGCCATTTAAGTGAAATCACTGAACTTAAATATACAAGCTTGATAAAAATTATCATTCTAGAAGAAAATTTTAAATGGCATTTAGAGGCTTTTGCATCTGAACTCTTCATATAGAATAGAGTAAACTACATTATTCTCTTTTATTATATTATGTATATACTCTATAAGTTACATTTTTAAAACTCCCTCCACCGATATACATGTTTGAATAAATCAACTTTCAATTTTCATTTCAGAATGTCTTTGACAATCCAGCTCCGTAACTCTGGGCATAAAAGTCAACCTTTTGTCTGTCAGGATGAAGTGTCAAAACATGACAAGTGGAAAGCCAAAAATGCGAGATACAGTCAGGCCTGGAGGGATCGTTTGAAAAAAGATCCTGTAAAATTTGCTGAGTTCAAAGCTTCGGAAGCTGCTAGAGCAAAGGAGTATAGAAGAAAGAGGGCTGCTGCTTCTATCGAAGTTGATAAGGAAAATAACCGTGAGCGACAGAGAAGATTCAGAGCCAAAAAGAAGTTACAGTGTACAAGAACAGATGAAAAACAGTGTAAAGCTGATAAAGAGCCTCCGCCACCTAAGAAAAGAGAAGTCTTAACAAGAAACGAGAGGATGAAGAAACGAGAGTATGATAGGATAAAGAAAAGAGAGGAGAGGGAGAGAATGGGAGAACTGAAGAAAAGACTAATTCGTGAAAGAGATGCGTCCCGAAAGAGGGAAAAAAGAAACCAGACAAAAAGGCAAACTGAGACTCCACAAACAAATGTTGTCCCTCCAAGTAGTACAGCTAGATCTACAGGCTTTAGAACTAAATTGGCGAAACAAATGCCAGAGTCACAGATGTGCAAAAAAATCCCGACTGATGCAGAAAAATTTGCAGACATTGTAATGGACTTCATCCATTGCTGTACTCCTCGTAAACAAGCAGCTTTAAAAGCCAGAGGTCTGAAAACAGCTTGTCGACGAATAGATTTTGATGAGCCATCTCAAGAAAAACTTCGATCCACGATTGAAGCTCTAAAGAAGAAGCAGGATGCTGCATCCTTGGAGAAGAGGCGCCTGATGGTCACTAGTTTGATGGTTGCCAAAAAGTACAGAATGCAACATATTGTAGCAAGGCGCTTTAACCTCCGTCCAGCATATTCCTCATCCAACGAAGGTTTACATAAAAAACGCAAGTCTGATGCCACTTGCATGGATGTTGTGAACAATATAACTGCTTTCTATCGTAATCCTAAGGTAGCACGAGAACTTCCTTACATGAGGACTGTAAAGAAACAAGAACAAAGATTCCTCATGGAGATCTCTCTACAGGAAGCCTATGAACTTTGGAAGCTGGAAAATCCAGAAAAGAATGTTGTGTCCTTTCCAGTTTTCTCATGCCTTCGACCTTCATGTGTTCTTCTTCAGCGTCGGACTGACAGAAGCCAGTCTCTCTGTGAATATTGTACTGGAGTTTTACTGAAGCTTCAGAGCCTGAACAGAATTCTCACTGCTACTAACAATGCCGAGTGTATAAAACTCAAGATCAAAAACAAATATGAACTTATCAGTTTTTCTCTGTGTCCCAAAAGTGGCAACAGCAAGTACCATAATCTAAAGTGCTTTAACAGAACCTGCTCCGACTGTGGTGTATCACTACTCAAGGAAAAGTTTAAAATGGTTGTAGATTTGTATGGCAAACAAGAAGTGTCCTGGCAAAATTGGGAGAGTAAGACTTTCAACCAGGATGGTAAACAAAAGACCAAGAAGTTTCAATCGACTAAGTGTGGCACATTCAAGACAATGTTTGATGAGTTATTGCGCGAAACAGACTTTTTGGCTAAACATCTGTTTACAGTCAACTGGCAGCATGGACAGTTTTCTCTTATCCGGGAAAAGTTGCCCAACACTTGGTCGCTGTTCATCATGGATTTTGCCGAAAATTACTCGTGCATATCCCAAGACGAAACACAGCCGGCACATTGGTCCACACAGCAGATAACCGTTCACCCGATGATTTGTTACTACAAGTGTCCCACAGAGGGTCATGAATACACCATCCAGGATGCCTTGGTTTTTGTCTCTGATGACCTCAACTACGATACCAATGCCGTTCACCACTTCGAAACTCTGGCTATAAAGCACCTAAAAGAAAAGCGAGGACTGAAGTTAGAGCATGTAGTTGAATTCACAAATGGTTGTGCCGCACAATACAAGTCAATGGTGGCATTTGCTGACATTAGCAACTCCAAGGCTTCACATGGTTTGTCTGTTGAAAGATGTTACTTTGGATCCCACCACAGCAACTGGCCCAGTGATGGTGTCTCTGGGTTTGTAAAATCATCTGTTCAACGTGCTGTCCAGTTACATAGGATCACTATCAAAAATGCAGAGGAGATGTTTCATTTCTGCAATCTAAATTTGACAAAAGATGGCTGCGATAGGCAACTCCGTACATTTTACCTGGTTTAACGAGGTGAAATTCAGCGTGACCATCCTATAACACAAGTAAAGTCTTATTTATAAATTTATGTAAAGTCTCTTTAAAATCTGCTCCAGTCATTGGAAACAGTATGTTCAGTTTAGTCTTAGAATGCTTCAGCTAGTGGTTAATTGTGTCCCCAGCATTAGACAATTTAACAGCATATTTATGAATGGAGAGCCAGGGTCACTTTTTATTTATTTATGTGTGTGTGTATGACACATAGTAAAGCAGTATTATTTGTTATTGTGTAATTTCAGGATTTGCAGATGGAATTTCTTAGGGAATGTCCACCTGTCCACCCAAGGAGTTCTTGAATCTTACTGACAGAGGAGTATGGATGAAGATGGAGCAGCGTGGAGTCAGCCATTTGTTTTCCTGGCCCATTACTCCTGATGTTGACTTAAGGGATACAGTCCACATATTTCATGGACCTGTAAACTTGATTGGACACCATCCATTCTCTGTTGATGAAGAGGATTTTTTTATGGAGTGTATACTGACTGCCTCTCAATAGTTATTTGTGTTGAGTTTAATGTTACATTTAATTACCTTTTGTCTGATTTTTAGAGAGAGGTACTTACTTGAATTAATTCTTTAGTGTTTTATCCATGCTGATTTGATTTGACTTATTCTAGTTAAATGAAGTGTGCACAAATCCTTTGTCATCATAGCCTACATGTAAATATGCTATAATAATGCTCAAATGTGACACTCCCTTGTCAGCTCTAAACAAAGTTTGTATGTAAATACAAACAAATCAAATATGACTTTCTTTTTTAGTCTACAGTCAGTGTTATGCTAAAAAAAAAAAATGTATCCAAAAAATGAAATATTTTATTTTCAAATAAAACTTAAGTGGCTGGTGAAGGGTTTTTGATGATCTGTTTTCATCTTGGGTGATTCTCACATACATATCAGATCATATTCTGGTCAACCACACCAAAGTCATGTTAACTATTACTTAAATAAGCCTGTAGAAGTCTGTCCGAAATAAATTTGACTTGCCAACGAGGCAAGTCAGCTGCCTAAGCCAGGGATGGGCAAACTCAGTCCTGGAGAGCCACTGACTGTACTGTATAACTGTAAAGCTAGCTCCAACCCTGATAAAACCCTCCTGCTTGTAGCCTTCTAGTGATCCTGTTGACATTGATTAGCTGGTTAAAGTGTGTTTTATAAGGTTTGGAGGAGCTAAATTCAGCAGGACAGTGGCCTGCCCTAAGCAGTGACCAGGACGGAGTTTGTTCAATGTCGGACGCAGCGTTCATCCAGACCGGCACGTGGCGCTGATTATCACCGAGCTCAGCAGGATGACCTCAAATAAAACAATAGACGAGAAATTTCTGTTATGAACGTGGAAATAAGAGCTCGATAGGGATTTTTAGTGATATTTATCAATGCACAATGTCCAAACTGCAGATTTTAAGCGTTTTTCTGACAGAGCGATTAACTTCAGCTGCGCAGGAGATATTCAAGGCTGTGGAAGACATATTTTCCGAGTATAATGAGGAGATGTGTCGCTCCAGACAGGAGATTGAGCTGCTCAAGAGGAGACTGCAGCAGGCAGGAGTTCAGATGGACTCTGGTTAGTCAATTCAACTTAAATCGGACTTTTATACTTATTTTTCTATCATGTTATGCCTTTAATTAGCACGAAATATCGATAGTTAAAGTATTTAATTCCTTTAAAGTTACCATAACCTTTTAAGTCAACCATGATCATTTACTAGTAGTAACGTTATACATTATATTAACATTAGCTTATTTTATACGTTTAGGTTGTGTCACTACTTTGGCATTTTTAGTATGAATTGCTCTTTGTTCTTCACGTATTATTTTTTACTAACGTACTCATGACATGATCTCCCGTTTATGATCTTTAAGAACTAAAGTATGTTTATTTTGTTTATTCATTATAGAATTGCAGCCCTGCTCCTCTGAGACTCACACTCACAAATACACCCAGGCATTTTCTGAAGAATGGAGATCTGAACATGATTTGAAGGATACAGAAATGCATATGAAGCTAGAAGTTTATACACAGCAGGAGGAGAATGAATTGCAAGTACCTGTGTGCCGTGAATCAGCATCTTTATCACCATGTATGGACATTTACCATGATCAGATGCCCAATAAAGACACTGAAACCCAAATGATGGACAGCAGCTTGAATACTTTTCCATTTATTAATGAAGCACCTCAAATTAAGAATGAACCTGAGACTAATACTGAAACAGGCACCACCTGTCAGGCACAGCAACACATCACAAGACACGTCTTGGATGATTCAGGGGCCAGTGATGCATCCAGTGATGTCAGCAAAATCAAAGTTAGCCACATTAGCCCCAGACATAAGGCAAAAGAATTTTATGTAAGTCTGTGTTTATGTTAAGCAAACTGGGAGATTGTTTCCTCCACTGATTTAAAAAGATATATATGACTTTTTATTTCACAATTCTGATTTTATTTTCTTGCAATTCTGAGTTTAAATCTTGCAATTCAGACTTTATAACTCGCAATTGCAAGTTTATCTTAAAATCCAGAGAAAAAAGTCAGAATTGCAAGATATAAGCTCGCAATTCTGGCTTTTTCTAAGAATTGTGAGGTGTAAACTGGATTGGAAATTGTGACAAAGTCAGAATTGTCAAATAAACTTTTTGTCTCACAATTCTGTATTTTTTCTCGCAATTCTAAGTTTATATCTCAGAATGAATTGTAAGCTATAAATATACACTTAGCTATAAATGTGAGCTGATTGATGTCTTTGTTTTTACAGCTGCCCCTCAGAAATCAAGAGATGTTGACGCAGCATAGGATGGAGCTGGCTCAGAAAAGGGAAAGGTACTTGAATTAATTCTTTAGTGTTTTATCCATGCTGATTTGATTCAACTTATTCTACCGGTATTTAAATTATTGTGCCACAAATCCTTTGCCTGTCGTAACATGTAACCTGCTAATAATGCTCAAATGTGACACTCCATTGTCAGCTGAGCTCTAAACTAAGTTTTATGTAAATAGAAATGTATTGTTTCAGGCTGCCTACAGTCAGTGTTATACTAAAAACAGTGTCTCCCAAAATGAAATATATTTTATTTTCAGATGCTTTGGTTAGTACTCTTCTTGGGTGATTATCACATATGCATCAGAACATATCCTGGTCAACCACACCATAATCATATTTACTATTTTATAAATATTGCTGTACTGTAACTACAGTACTGTTAGTTGCTTATTTAAATCGAATGACTTTCTTTACTTTTGCACATATTTCTCAAAACCGCATAAACGCATTAGACCATTTTAATTAGTAATGTGAACGCTAGATTATGTCAGAGAACTTCATGTTAAATCATATATTTAACTTGTTCAACACAAAAGAATATATTTTAATGAATGTTGGTAACCAGACAGTTGTCAGTAGCCTCTGACTTCCAAATACTATGGAAGTCAGTGGCTAACACCAACTTTCTAGTTACCAACATTTGTTAAAAGATATTCTTTTGTGTTAAACAGAAGTTTGAACTATAGTGTACATTAAGCAATAAGTTGCTATATTATGATTATAGTCACAGTCACGCTTGACTAGAAACTCCATTCTCCTTCAGCCATACACATGTGAACGCAGGGGTGGCATCCCATTAGCCATTTTTTCAGCATATATTTCCAGGTAGGTTTTTGAAGCTGTATTTATATCTCTCAGGTAGTAGGTGGATGTGGCCTAGGAAATGTGGCCTAGGAAATGACTTTTTTCACACGGTTTTCAGAGGTTTTCCTGCACACCATCTCCAGCAAGACCTGGATGGATAAAAATAATCACACTCATTCAGGGCAAACTCAGAGGCAGTGATTTAGCCTGTTAGAGCCTCTTCTTTTTTTAACCTGTGACAGAAAAGGGTGAGATCTTAGCTGAAATAGTCTGCAGGTTTGACATCCCCTACCAAAATAGAGTTGTTTTGATTTGGCTTGTGGGACATCGCCCTAAGGAAGCAAATACATATGATAGTTCCTTTTTTAAGGTCAAATCTTTCTTGTTGTTTAGACTGGCTGATGAAGAGCAAAAGAAGGCTGCAGCAAGCGCTAGATCCCAAAAGCACAGGCAGAAAGTGTACGGGAATCCTGAGCTTCGTGATGCATACAGGAAAAAGGAGAGAGAGAGGTATACTGCAGCTTACATGAGGAACTATACTGTTCAGGAGTGACTGTAGCTTAGATACTTTATTACTAATGCAAGTACATAATGCATTGGTGTAGTAACAACTGAAAGTGTGTTCTTAATAAATACTCTACCGTTTAAAAGTTAGGGGTCAGGGTCATTTAAAAAAAAGAAATTAATATTTTTAACTTTTATTCAGCAGTGAGGCATTAAATTGATCAGAAATGACAGTAAAGACTTTTTTTGTGGTGATATTCGTGTTTCTATTCATCAAGAAACCCTGATAAAAATGTATAATGGTTTCCACAAAAATATGAAGCACCACAAGAATAAGGTTATGTAAAAGAACCATGTAAATTTTTTTAAATAAATTATGCAACCCACCATAATCCAGTTATCTTTCTGTGATTTAAAATTAAAGTGTTCAACATAACTGCATATATACAGTATATTTATATATATATATATATATATATATATATATATATATATATATATATATATATATATATATATACACTCATATGGACAAACCCAAATGTTGGGTTAAAAATGCAATAAAATGTACAGTTGAAAGCGAAAGTTGAAGTTGGGATAAAATTTGAAATTACATTTTTAACCCAACATTTGGGTTTGTCCATATTTGACCCAATTGTGTATAGATGTGTATAGATAGATAGATAGATCTGATATCTATCTGATATATATATATATATATATATATATATCTCAGATAGAGCTGTCCCCCTTATAATATCATCTTGCTTCCACACTTTGAGGACCACTGCTTTACTTTACAGGTTGCTTGTGACATATGTTGCAGTGTATTTAGAAATGGGGTCTTTATGTGAAAATCAGCTTTAGTTGAGCTTTTTAGACACTGACTCCTTGATATTTCTCATTTTTGTAGATATCAAAGACGAAAATCTCAGGGGAAAGTGAAATTCGCTAAAGATCTGAGCCCGTTAGAATTGAGAAGGCAACAGAAAAGGTGGAGGAACAATTCTGCTGCTTACAGGAAAAAGAAATCATTTCAGGAGGTTTTAGACAACATTAAAGAAGACTTTAATCAAATCACCCCAGAGCCAGTGCCGACCACCTCTGCTCAACATTAGTGCCTTTTAGAAATTTGTGCAAAATAGACTTGTGTTCCTGTAACTCAACTGGTAGAGCATGTCACTAGCCAATGCCAAAGTCATTGGTACTATTTGCAGAAAATGCACTTAATGTTAAAATCTATGTATTTCATGTGTTTTAAAGCACCTGCGAAAATGCAAATATTCCATAAAAAACTAAACTGTGCATGAGGTTTCTGATAAAAATGCCATCAAATATATATTCATTCCATGTCATCAGTGTAATAAATTTCTTAATGTACTATATATTTTAGAAAATGGACCAAGTAATTTGAAACATGATTTTTTTTATGATCTTGAATTTTGAAATAAAAAAGGTGAATTAAGCAGTTCCATGCAGTGTGCTTGCTCTTTTTGCTGTGTGAGTGAAGTCAAATGCATTCACTATAATTAATTTGCCATTGCTTTGATAAGACAGGTGAAAATACACTGGACATTTTAAATAAAATATGGTGGATGTCAACATACATCAACTTTAGGAAAATTCAAAAATACTTAAAACATTTTTTGTTGAGAACTAGAAATATTAATTTTATTTTAAGTACAGCGGTTTCACTATGTGCCAAGTATAAATATTTATATTATTTGGACATTGCATTGTCGTGAGAATAACCCAACAAAAAATAGGCCTACAGTATTATAGGAGCCTTTCCCCCTGATAAATCTCATCAATAAATGCTGCTTTAATCAAAGTAATGTGTATTTCTTTTTCCCACAAGTAAATTGCAATCACAGTGGGAAAGAAAGAAGAGGAAAAAGAGTGAAAATGAGGAAATGTACAGAATAAAGAAGATCCGGCACATTGAAGAAGTGGCACTTGATAAAGAACAACAACAAATGCGTAAGGACATTTTAACAAATTCAAAATCAAAGTAATAATGACGTTTTGAAGAAGTATTGGTCAGATATGGTGTCTTTTCTTTTAGATGCACTGGATGAACGTAAAACTGTAATTTTGCCTCTTCTTTAGAATCCAAGACAAACCCGGCTGACATTTGTTTGGAAGACGTTCAGCACGAAGAGGAACTATCTGAAAGTTACCCGCAGCATCAAGACATTCAAGGAAATCCACACGGTACAGGAGAGTATTTGTGTGTCGTTTGCCGCAGAAGATTCAGCTCACCCGGACTGCTGAAAATTCATCTGAGAATTCACTCTGGAGAGAAACCCTACCACTGCAACTTTTGTGGGAAAAACTTTAGACAATCCAGCCACCTGAACACACATGTCAGGATCCACACGGGAGAGAGACCTCACATCTGTCAGAACTGCGGGAAGACGTTTATTGACTCGAGTGCAAGAAACAGACACTTTAAAAAATGTGTTCTTATCTCTCTACAGGGACAATGAAATCACAAGGAGCACCTTTTGAAGGTCTTTTCTGTTGTTTGCTGAAATGGAAATGTCAAGGTAAATCATTTTAAGGCTGGATTTTTTTTAATTGTTGGGCATTAATTGATTGTCAAATCCAGTGTCATTATAAAAATGAACCATTAAGATTGTTTTGTGTTATAGTGTGGAGAACAGCTCTTCCAGTCTTTAAAACGATTTAACCTGTTTTTTTTTCCATAGAAATTTCACTTGAACTCTTAGAAGCACTTACAATGGTACATTTTCCACAGCTGGACTAACAGTGTTTCTTGACATGTATGGCTCACATTTAACCATGTAATGTAGTGTTCATTTAATGAGCAATGATTCTTTTTCTTGGAAAAAGCTGTTCAAAATTTTATCTTGTTTGTTGCTTTTACATTATATTAAATGTTTATTAGCTGGCATATTTATGAGGAATTTTGCTACTTTATTTATTACTGTTTTCTACTCAAACAAAATGTTGTTTAATTTTAATACATTTATTTGTTCTCTTTTTTTCACTGTCAGTATAAAATGTATAAACATTACTGCAGTTTATAGTCATTTATTTTTTACTGATTTTTTTTTTTTTTTTTTTTTTTTAAGTGAGAAAGATTGACATGGAGCATGCTAAATCTCGAACCTCCGGGGAATCAACAGTTTTAAAAAACGCAGGAACAACAGAGCTCGTAATAAAACGAGAATCAGGATGGGATGGCTTTTGGAGAGATTTTTATTACTCTACAGGTGAGTAAGGTATTTTTCATTTGTGGGTATGTGACAAAAGGTGCGGGAGGAGTTGCGCGACAGGTCATGTGCAGAATGAATGGTGGTCTATGGAGCTATACCCCTGAAAATCCGCTTTTCTCAGGATATAGTAATTTAGTAATTATAGTAATAGACTTATTAGTCACTTATAACCTTTAAAAAGTCTTTTAAAATGTCATTGATGTCAATGACATCATATGGCCAGGGACCTGCTTTATGGAAATCCTTTTTTATTTTTAATCCTATTTTATGTTCGCTAAATTATCAACTATAAACAAATTATCAGTCATCCCTAATTATCTCAAATTCAAACACTGTATATGAAATCATAGATATGATATAGAGACTAGATGCCCTATTGGCCGCTGGGCACTGAGAAATCCGGCCGCCATCTTGAACGGGTCATATTCCTATTGTGCTGCATAGCAGCAGTAGATGCCAGAGCACTGTGCAGCATATTCCTGCCCAAATCGGCGGACTATCGCTCGGTAATTACTTTTCACAAGATTTAACATTATCGTACTATTGGTTGTATTTTGTGAATAAAATATCCCATGTGTCCTGTATAGCTACATGTATGACCTTTGCAGCAAAAAACCCTGCATGAATATCAGTTCAGTATTCAGTGAGATATGACCGGTTTAAGATGGCGGCCCCACAGCTCGTCTGAGCCAATAGGTAGTAGCGGTCGATAGGGCGCCTATCTATATGATGTCTTTGTATTAAGACTTTTGTTTCCAGTGGACTCCAATTGCATGTCATGTTAGCTTGTCTGCATGCTCAACTATACATTCTTATGTTTCATTATTTTCAACTAAATAAACAGAATCACAATAACATACTCTATAAATAATTTGATTAAAAATATGTTGCATACCTTTATATGAACTCCTGGATAAGTGCCATTTTCTTCAGGTATTTTGTATCTCACTGTTTGTATTGTATCTCACAATTCTCACTATTGCTCTAAAATCACTAACGTTAGTAACGTAGCGTTACTGACCTTTAGCACAACTGGTTAACAGATGCACTCGGTAAGAAATAAACCGCCTACTTTTAAATGTTGATCTAACACGTGAGGATTATGATTATGAATTTGTCACTCCATAAATCTCACAAATTAATTTAATTGGATTACAGCTCTGATGACTTGTCAAATACAGTGTAATGCAAAAGAAAAAAATTAAAGGTTGTGATTTTCCAGAATATAATTAGTTGATTTGCAATCTATTTTTGTACATAAAACAGTAGCTGACTTGGAAGTATTTTAACATTAAAAAAACTGATGAAATTGCCTGGGTTGCTGCCTATTTGATGACTGCTTTAACTATCTGAGACTCTAGGTGGCAGAAGTGATCCACTGTCCTTTTTATAACCAAAAGAAGCTTTTTAATGCCACTTTTTATTAATTATAAAAAAGAAGAGTTGATCTCAAAAAGCAGTTTTTAATATGGCATACAGGCAGCCTATTTTCCATCCACAGACCACTTGTGTATACAGTTGCTAATTTAATTTATTAGCAGTCAATTGTTGTCACCACAACACTGAGACCTTTTAAAATGAAAAGCTTTGACTGTAAGAGCTAACACTACAAACAATCCACACAGCACACATTTGCATTCATGCAGCTCTAACGTCAATAGGCAAGTCAATAGAAATCTACATTACGATTAGCCTTGCTAACCCACATCCCTCCCGGCCTGTGAATGATGCTGGAAGAGTCATACAGACTGTGTTTACAGAGTAATGAATACACTGTATTAGTAAACCACTGAAGTGCAGTTCACCTGCAGCTTCTTGAACTTTTGAAACTCCCTGAATGAAAATCTTATCACTCTGCAAGCATTAAAGTGTTATTTACTTTCCTTTGTATTCCTTTCTGGCACGTCGATTTTTGACCTTCGTGTTAGAACAAAGAAACAAAAAGGTCATACAGATACAAATTTTATATATATATATATATATATTTTTTTTTTAAAAGCTTGCCCATCCTAACAGTTTCATTATTATGAGGGCCATACAAAACGATGTGAGGAAAGATGCCCTTGTTTAATGCCTGATAAAAAAAAAAATAATAATAAAATAAAAATTATAATAATTTAAATGATTCTATTAAACAAACAACAAACATTGCTGTAGGGATACAGATAGCTTCACACTGGTCTGACCACATTACACATTAAATGTTTTTTTTTTTCCCCACAAAGAATGGAAGAATATCTCATTAGTTTAAAATAACAAGCTCAGATAATAACACAATTTGTTTTGTCGGTATGAAGAGCTTTGGTTCCTTTTGTTTGCTAGTCATTTTGTTTTCAGTCTAGGACTTCTGCCCAAGTGTAAGGTCAGTGGTATGTGTATTTATTTATTTATAGCTAAATAGCTATTTTTTAGAAGTGTTCTGACATAAAATATGAAAAGATAAAAGAACACAAATACCGCAGTAAACTCTTGGCCTGTATAGCTCATTGGTATTTTTGATTGATTCTTGGTTGTGGATCGCCTAAGGCACAGTTGAAGGGAAAAACACATTAAAGTCCTTATAAAGTAGCTTTCTGAATTCTATATGTTCATTTTTTTCCCTCTTGAGAAAACACCCACTAAAACATAAGTGCTAAATGATATGCAGCTATGCGACGCATTAGCTATATGAGTATTGGAAGCTCTACAGCTGCATGTGGTCAATATCAAGCACTGCAGTATTTATAACATCTATCCTTGGGTTTTCTGTAATACCAGAGTTGTGTCTGGTCTCTTTCCCCTGCGGTCAGACCTCCAGGCCAATCAAACCCAAGGCCTCTCTCTTGCTAAAGCCTTGAAGTACTGTACCGTTTCTATGGCAACATCCGCCTCTTTGGTAAGTGGAGGACTGCGCCTATTTTTTCTTGCAATTAAGAGTTGAACTGCTGTACACAAAAGCCTTGCAGGCTTAGTAGTGAGCTCGTATCTCAAAGGACTCATGTTGTGCTTCACCGCTGTTGCTAGACTGACACTGGATCAACACTGAAAGAAAAATCCACTTCATTTTGTACTGTCATTAAGATTTTTTTTAATACGTTTATTCAGCAAAGATTCATTAAATTGTTCAAAGATGAATAAACTTTGAAACAACTTTTAACATTGTACAACAATTTTTATATTTCAAATAAATGCTGTTCTTTTCAAATTTCTATTAAAGCTGCAGTAGGTATCTAGACAATCCAGACGGTTGTCGTGCTGGTCCGCTAGGAAGACTACACTGTAGTTGCAGCCGTCGTGTGTGCTGAAGCGCCAAGTACGCTGCGGCCGTTAATGCCGGACCGAAGTAGAGTCACATCATCATACGGAAAGAAGCATAAATGGATATAGATGCATAGTTTATTGTAAAACTACACCTTAGTCTGTGCTTATCTTGGCTAAAGCCGAGTACAAATCAGCATGAAATTTTAACATCTACTCTCTTGTTTTTGACATTTTAATTAATCAAATAAATGCAGCCTTTGCACGCACAGTAATCAACTCTTACTGAAACGTTTTGATTGGTAGTGAGTATATAAGGTATGTATATAAAATTCTGCCATCTTTTAGGCTACTCTGACTGTTATTCAAAAGCCAGATGTTACATTCTCACTCCAAGGCGTCACCTTTTGACCATGCTTCAATATTCAACGCTTTAGGCGCCCTTTAGCATCAGTTACATGACGCGATCCTACTGGGGTAGGGGTAGGGGTTACACGTGATCCTAGGGCGTCATCTAACTGACGCTAAAGGGTCCCTAAAGCGTCAGATATTGAAGCATGGTCAAAATGAGAATGGGCTGGAATAAATGACATTATAAAGTTAACAATAAAGTGCGCAAGCCCACTTTTATGGTGCTTTTGTTTCAGTTTTGTAGCATGAAAGCCTTTTAATTTTTTACAGAAGAAAAAAGTCATAGAGGTTTGGAATGACATCAGTAAATAATAATCATTTTCGTTTGCTACAAATTGGACTTAAACCCGAGCCAGCTCAGCATCTCATCAAGACATTTTATTAAAGTTTTTTTTTCTCCCAACACAGATATCACACAATCTGACCTTGGGTTACTGATAAATTGATGAGTCCATATAAGTTAATGTGAGGCACTCTTCTGGTCCAGCCTGACTCGATTAATATTCACTCTTATGAATGAGGTGCCCTCTCATTGCCTGCCAGGTCAGCTATAAGAAGAGAAGCCAAACTGGTTAACAGGATCAATCTAGAGTCCATGACACACCAATAACCAGTCAAAGAGCAAGAGCGAGATTGCCTTACTACATTCAGAATACATATTCAAGGAGTATTTTCTTCACCTCATGCAAGAGCGCTTTTATTTATTTACCCATGAAACAGTTCATCAAGCTTGGCTATGAAATTTTGTTGGTTTTAGGGGCAGCACTGTTTTCAACTAGAACTAAAAAAAAAAAAAACTTTTTGGCCGTTCATTTTCACAAAAACGGCGTAAAAAGCAAACTTTTGAAAACTGGTTTCAAAGTGCACGTTTTTTTAGAATTATACAGTTATCTAAGTTTGAGCTACAAAAACGCAAATTTTGGAAAACGTTGACTACCATGTGCATGTGTATTACATGTTAAGTCTATTGGATCATAGTGTTTCTTTAGTGACTTGTCACAGATTTATGTGAATGGGTATTGTTTTGGCAATGTTGTGTACAATGTCTGTACTCGAAAAATGCGAAGGAAAAAAAAGAAGTCTGTTTTAGTACGTTGTTGACGTGTTAATACGCATAGCTTGTCTTTTAACTTGGAAGCTGTTTATTATGTAATCTTTGGTTAATAAAAATAAGAAAACATAAATACATTTAAAATCTACAGCTGTGCAAGAGATGTTTGCACAAACTGAGAGTGCAGGTTGGATACCAGCCGAATGTTGGCTGCAACCCAAACACACAGTTACAATATCGCCCAACCATTTTATCACAAATAGATCGGAAGCCTGGCACTTTTAAGTGTCAACATCTGCTCTTCCAGATTGTTTTTTGAAAACTATTCAAAATTCAAAAGATGTCTGTGTGTCATAAATATACCTTTAGCATTCAACATTCATAAGCTTGGTTTCAGGTCAGAAATATTTGTATTAGTCCCTTTATGCTCACCAAGGCTGCAATTTAAATTAATTTTCCAGCATCACATGATCCTTCAGAAACCATTCGAATATGTTGCTTTGCTGCTCAAGAAACACTTCTTGTTATTGTAAATGATTAAAAGAGTTGTGCTGCTTAATATTTTTGTGGAAACCGTGATATATTTTTTTTTATGATTCTTTGATTAATAGAAAGTTAAAAAGAACAGTATTTATTAAAAATATATATATTTTTGAAAATACATCAAAAATGTATTTACTGTCACTCTTAATCAATTTAATGTATCCTTGCAAATTAAGAATTAATTTCTTACAAATAAATAAATAAATACCTTATTGACATTTGATCGGCATATCATCTAAAATGTCCATAAAACGAAACCTCTGCTGATCACTTAAACCAACACCATTTTTTCGAGCGGAAACTAGTGGTTCGACTGACTCACTTTGTACTTTAAATGGATCATGAGTGGCATGACTTTTTGCCCAAACAGCAGCACTCATTTAGTTTGTCCCTCAAACATAAGAGCATCTGTGCTTTCACTCCCATACTGGCAAGTGGGAGACAGTTGCACGTGTCACTAGCCATGGATAGTTGCTAGGCTACTGTGCTGGCAGAGGCCTGAGGTCGGGGGGCCGTCACTCTAAAAACGTTTACTATTTTGTCTTTTTTTTTTGTAGTGAAACTTTTTTTTACACTTCAAAATATTGATTAAATGTAAACACAATGAAATTAATTACATATACCATAAACAGACAAATTAAGTATATCTGAGTAACTAGTATTTGGAACATTAACAAATAAAATTGAGTTGAAATAATTGAGGATTGAAATAATTCAACTTTTAATTTCCTGTAAACCTTTCTAAAATACTCCACACAACCAGGTAAACATACATGACACCGGCCTTTATTGTCGATGAGTACAGCAATACACCACGGCATATTTTATACTGTTTTAACATGTATTCACAATTGCCTACATTTAAACTTGTATAAGTGTTTTATAAAATCAGAATAAATCTCTCGTTTTAGTGATTCCCTAGTTTTTTTGTTTTGTTTTACTTATTTATTTTATTGTTCTAATCAGGTCAGGAGAAATGTAATTGTGTGTGAATGAGGCTTATAATGGAGCAGGCTCCCCCACCAACTCCTTTTCACCACCGGAGGGAGCCGTCTCTGAAATGTTAACTTTACCCTTCGAACTCCAATTCCCATCATGCCTCATACCTGGGACTGATTGCACTCACACCTGCATCTCATTCATACACACTCATATAAGCCTCATTCACACACTCATTCAGTGTGAAGTCTTGATCTGCCCTGGCCATTGGTTCTGAGTGGTAGTCCCCTGGTTTGATCTTGGATTGTTTATCGTTGCTGACCCTTCTCTGCATGCCCTGACCCCTGACTGTTTACTGGACTCTGGCCTCGACCCTTTGCCTATTTACCTGGTTTGTCCCAACCTTACCTTCTCTGTTATGTTTGCCACTGTTGGACCCTGCCTGTTATTATTTGGTAACACTTCACAATACGGGTGCAATAATATGCATTAATTCATGCTTAACAAAGTCAAAGCTAATTGTGGTATCATTATGTTATGACTTTACTTGTTGAGGCACATCATTATTAACTAAGCATTTAGTCATTGTAGTAATTTGCACATGAATTTGCACTAACAATTAAGTAATCATGTATTAATGCATATTAGTGTACTTGTCATATTATCTGCTCAATCTGGTAATTAACATATTAATTAATTAAACACTAAAAATTAGTTATTATGAAATTAATCCACAATTGCATATTTAATTAATAACAATTAATGTATGAACTACATTAACCTTACAGGCTCTTAATTACTTCCTAATGTGGTAATCATTAATGAATACCTTAGATAATCATTAGTTACACATTAATTCAGTATTATCTGTGCATTAGTTAAGCATGAATTAATACTTATTAGTGCACCTGTAGAGTTAAAAATACTTTTAACTCTAGTTAAACAAACAACATTTTATTAGCTTCATTTACATAAATACTTAAGTTTCATAAAGAAAGGAAACATTTTAAACAAAAGTTGTTGTTTTTTGTCAAAGACTACGCTTTGAACAGATTCAGAGCGATGATCAAAACACAGATCGAGTCCAACACCCCCAAAGCATTCACAGTCGTTTTCTCTTAATGGATAACGCTTCATTTCATTTGGAAACGTTAAGCAGTTTTGATTTACACGCTGTTTAATGTTTGATCATGTTATTTTACATTTGCACGAGCAATCTTCCACTTGTTTCAGCTTCTTCTTCTCCTGTGTTTTTAATCCAGAGATTCTGCACTAGAAGATGTCATAGCCCCCCCTTACCATATAACAGTGAACACATTGATAGCTGGAAAATTCAGTCAATAATGGGAAAAGACTAAAGTAGAATTAAAGTAAATTCCTGTAGACAGTGGACTAGCCTATACACAAAAAAATCAGATACGCAGAATTAAAAACACATCTGTTTTGTATTAATATTCTAATCAATATTTTCAAACAACATAAGTTTCATAAGATTGTATATGAAAAACTATGTAAAAAAAAGTATATTTAATAGGCTATCGATCAAAAGAGTTAACAAAAGTAAAGCCAAGTACAATTTAAGTGTAATTTTAAGTATATTTGAGAAGTATATAAAATGTACATATAAAATGTAAACAGTCCCGAAATCTAAGCTGTTGTCCTGAATCCGGCCCTAATTGTCCGGAAAATTATACTAAAGCAAAATCTTGTTGTTATTGTCTGATAAAATGTTAAAAACTGGTCGTGGAGGTTGAGACGGCCCCTGCTGGCAGCTCATTGGCTGGAACATCTTTTGTGTTTCGTTTTTTTGAAGTTCTACAAAGATTTGGCGGGAATTTAGATATACATTTGATAAGCAAACTTTCACTCATTCATTTTGTTGACATGGCTGGTGTACCGGAACCACAACACTTCGTTTTTTAGTGGCAGATTAATGACAGACTGTTGATCTTTGAAAAAAAAAAAAAAAATGTTTTGTTCAGGTTTGAAATTCATTATACATCCAGGCCTACCCATAAACACCCCCTATATCTCGTATTTAAAGGCACACTATGCAAGATTTGTACCTTAACATAACAGCTTCATACTTCATAATACAGAAATCATAATACATAAATGATAAACGTAAACAATGGCGGGTTAGTGAATGACATGAGAAGTTAAAGATCACAGGATCAATAATATCCCGCCGTATAGCCTGAATCTATTTCCGTCGAGCTTCATCAACAGGCAACTGAGGAAAGGAATGAAAACGACAGATATGGTTGCTTTTGGGAATAACAAATAAAGACCGGTACGCAACAACTCTTACTAGCTGCTTGCGCTATTTGTACTGACCGGAGCGGAGGAAGATTACCACGACAATTGTGTATTTCCGGAAGTTGTAAGAAAGGTCTATAGCACATTTGAATAAACTTTTTCGTAAGGGTACTGATTTCATTTGACTCACTGAATTATTCATCTGCCAGTGTGTGCACATTAATCTGTAGCCTGATTTTATGCTAACGGAAAAAGCCCAGCATAACTCAAAGGAATTTACAATGATGCCACATTATATACAAAAACACAAGGCTTTTGACTGATTATGTGACCCATGGGACTGGGATTGTTGAGCTCAAATCTTATTTATCCAGAAATGACAGGTATACTGGTAGGCTATGGTGACACGTATGTCTTTTATGAAGGCCAGTGAAAGGTGCTTATTAACACACCTTATTAAGATAATTAACTCTGAAGTAGCTAACTCTTGATTACAAGGAAGAACATACAGAACATGTTGCTTAATTTTTGTATTTACCTGCTGTGTACCTTTTTTGTTTAGAGCTGTCGAGGAGTAGAGGCGTCTCAGCTACTTTATTAGACCAGGGGAGGGAGGAGTATATTAGACTGTCTCTCACATACTTTTACTCCAGGAGGCCATCTTGTGATATAACTCAACCTGAAGCCTACTCTTGTCGGTCTGTAGTGTGCATCTCAATAAAGTAGGACACAACATACATACATTGAGCGTGTAACAAGATTAAAAGCACTGGAACAAGGGACTAAGATCCCTTCCTTATTCAGTCTGCCAGGGCAGCGCTAACACGTTTCAACACATTCTCATCCTTTAGCGTCATATAGAACGCTATATGACAAAATGGCGCTATACTACGCACATGGCACCCGTTATCGTTAATATAACACGCGCTGTGATGGTTAGGTTTAGGTGTGGGGTAGTCTCATATTACGCGAAAGGATTTATGACGCTTTGGGTTCGCTTGAATATTAACGATAAAGGGTGCCATGTGCGTAGTAGCGCCGTTTTGTCATATAGCGTTCTATGTGACGCTAAAGGATGAGAACGGGCATGGGCTAAATGCTCTGTCACACTATTACTGTTCAAAACTTACTGTTCGAAACTTAAATTACTGAGCAAAATTACAAACTTTCTAATGCCCCCCTTCCCCCCATAGTTACAATGAATTTTAGCCTGTTCCACACAAAAAGCTCTCATATGCTTCAAATTTAGATCAAATGTGGTACCGGTATGTTCTGTCCTTGTATGAAGCAGCCATTTATTGCTTGGATATTAAAGACTAACATAGTATTTTGAATGTAATCTTGTGAGTTCCACATAAAAAGAAAGTCTCTGAGGTTTGGTACCACATGAAGGTGCGTAAATGATGACAGAATTTTCTTTTTTCAATTCCGTTTCCAGCAAAGCCAAAGTGCCAAGTCATATCTGGAGATGTAACAAAGGGAATTCCATGGATATTGAACAGAGCTTCAGACATCAGGCAAGAACAGAAAAAAAAGATGTACAGTTGACATTTACTCACCTTGCACAGGTTGCAGTACCAAATATAATGCCCAGGGGGAGCTGTCATTCAAAGGACAAAGTGATTAAATCATTCTAGGCAATGCTATGCTGCAACATGAGTTTGTGACATGCCTTATTTCATAGCTAGATCAGAGCAAAACACTATGGATAAACAAGTGTGACTGCAATATTTGCAGAGTAGGACATCAACATCCTCATCAACATCCTTGTTGATCTTCGAACAACATTCCTAACAAATCGTGTTTTAGTAATAATAAATCAGGAAAGGTATCTGAGTTAAAGCTTCCCTGACATGGGGTTATTTTATTATTTTTATTGGGTTGCCCTTATAATGTTAGTATGTTTTTTTAGATCAAAAATAGTCAATTTAAAAATAAAATTTTAGCCTCAAAGCTCTGTTTGAAGGGGCGTGCCCACCAGAAGACCTTAATGACGTTCTTATCCCTCTCCCCACTTAAAACAAGGAAGTGCTAATTACTAGGGATATTAACAGCAAGTCCTATGAGCTGAACAAACGAATGTGTTGGTGCCGATAATTTTCACATGAAATAATATATAGATCTGACAGAAATCATGCATGTACTTTATAATGGTCCAGTGGCAGAACTTTTGCCAAGCGTGTCAGATAACAGTCTCATCCCAAAAAGTCATATAACTGACGTCTTGGGGCGTATTTTGACCATACGTCAACATCCGCCTTTTTAGGGCCCCCTTAAACGTCGGTAGATGGCGATCCCAGGCCGTCATACAACTGACGCTTTACCTTTAACGTCAGTTGACGGGTTAGGTTTAGGGTTAGGTTTAGGTATGGGGTAGAGTTAGGATCCCATAACCTCATCTACCGACGTTTAAGGGGGCCCTAAAAAGGCGAATATTGACGTATGGTCAAAAGACGTCCCAAAACGTCAGTTATATGACGTCTTGGGATGAGACCGGGTTGTGTCAGAGGTTCTGGGTTCTTATCTGCATTCGTATAGTTTTTTTTTTTTTTCTCTCTTATTAAAACCAATTATGTTCATAAGTGGTTGTATATCAAGCAGGGGCACTTTGTTTGCATTTACTTTGTAATTTCACCGGAACGAATAGAGTCTCTCCGCAACAGATTAAAGTGCACGTCCATATGAAGACTGTGCTCGAGCCACAAGAGAACACTGTATCCGCGGCACTGTTTGCAGTGAATGAGCACTTTGATTACTTGATTTAAAAAACACAATTCAACATGTTAGATCACCTCTTATTTAACAAATTAATGAAATGAATGCTCTTCTAGTTAACTAGAGATGTTTTGTTTATTTGAATTAGTTACATCCATGCCGTGAGATGTTTCAAAAGTGGTGGGGACAATATCAACCCTGGCAAAAAGTGATGGGGAGATGTTCCACCCACAAATTACACCTAAGATGTACATACAATAAGAGCTTTGTTGTGTAACGTGCGTCATTGATTTCATAACAAGTTCTCCAGATAAACTTGCACTGTGTATAATTTGTTCAGAATTTAAATAAGACTATTTTCATCCTGCTAAAAGAAATGATGTGAAGTTGATATTTTCGTCACTGGCTTGACTTACTGATGCAAAAAGATTTTGTGTGAAAGGTTACCTGTCTGAACTTGAACAATTAGGCTACACATCAGAAATTGTTGGTTGGTTGCTCGAACGATTAATTTTTTTAGATGTTCATCGAGGCCAGCTCTGTATTGGCCCAAGTTGAGGAAACAGTTGTCTGTGAAATGTTTGGACCATACAAAACTTTGGGAAGTTGTGTCAGCGTATTTCCAGAGAAAATAAAATGAACCCATTGTTTCATCAGAGGCTCGGATGAAGGAACTAAAAAATACTTTAGTGTTCATTTGTACATCCGAACACTGATTTGCTTGTTTGCAAGCCATGATATCTCTCTAGGAAAAACTCAAATAGCCCTCGCACGTTCGTACATCCTAGCTCACTTTCTCATGGGAAAAGAAAGAGGAGGTTACCTTTCCTCCGTATGACATCATACAGAGGAGATTCAAGATCAGCTCGTCTGAGCTTTCATTTTCAGAGGAAAGATAGCAGAGAAAGATAGCCAAAGCTCGGTTTTCACCGATTTAAAATTCTAGCCACTAGGGGACCACGTACAGGCTAGGGAAACTCATATTAATGTAAAAAAAAAAAAAAAACTCTGAAAGTGAAAATTTCATGTCAGGGGACCTTTAAGGGGTTTAGCAACATAATCTCTGATTTTATAAGCAGTTCGCGGTAAAGATTGGAATCTTTGATAGGAATGTTCTTCCATTAAGAACAAAAAAAAAAAAAAGATAACCCAACAAACTTTTACCTTCCATTTTTCGCTCACTGTCACCTATTTGCACAAGTGACTTGTGCATACAGCAACATGAATTCCCTGAGAAAATGTCATTATGCAATAGAGCGGCAAAAACAGATTGACTGAAAAACACTGTTTATTGCGATTGTCCTTCCTTATACTCACCCCATGGCCATTTAGAAAAACTCATCCTGCTACTGAGTTGCAGCAGGCACGTAAGCCCCTCCACCTGAGAAAGATTCTCTGCAATTGCCATGGAAACTGTCTGAAAAGAAACCAGCAGTATTAATACCTGTTGCCATTTTCTCTGCCTCCTACATCTACATCCACATAATGGTAGAAACGGCAACAACAACAACAACAAACTCGCATTGGCAAAGGCTCCAGGCAGCTGGCATGCCAAACTAAGGTTACACATATTAGGATATGCATATCTGAGGGGGTGAGCCTTGCTTTAACACGATAAGCAAATGATTAGATAAGCTTCGATGCTGGTGGTACCGATCATGCTGGTAAAAAAACACTCTTATAAGAGTACTAGGTTTTATTGCTTGAAATTGGGAGCAGGCAACATTTTTCCTAAATGTTTTTGTCATTACACGAACACATAATATGCTTGTGGCATACAGCTACTTCCTGAGAAAATATAGTATAGTGTATCTCCCTAATAATGTGAAACATTCATCTTATCATTAAAGGCACAATATGTAGGGTTTTTTTGCCACAAGAGGGCACAGTTTCCAATAATAATAATAATAATAATACGGTTTATTTATATAGCGCCTTTCCAGAGCTCAAGAACGCTTTACAGCAAACAAGCAACAATAAAGGCGACAAAGACAGCACCAGTATATAGACAAGTGTTGTTGTTTTGTTTTTGTTTTAAATATATAAATAAATAAAAAAGTAGTACAATTTAAGAATTATGACATTCAGAAAACAAGTGAGTTTTTAGCATGGATTAGAATTTAGAAATAGTGTTAACAGAGCAGAGTGATCGGGGAAGAGAGTTCCAGTACATATATACATACATATGCTATTTATTGTTCAATTTGGAGATATTTCTTTTAGTTATTTATTATTTATATATTTATTTTTCTAATACAGAAGAGACATTATTTCTATCTTTATGTCATGAATTATTTTTTAAACATGTCAAAATAAAACATGTTGAGTAACCTCTGAAAAGCCTATCTGAATTTGTGTCTTGCAATATAACAATTTTCTATCCATACAGAGAAGGCATAGCCTACTTTAAATGTATTGAAATTAATAAACCATCTTTGAGTAAACTTCGAGTATCATCTGAGTATCTGTTTGCCGGCCGAGTGTTCTTGTTTTTGGTAATCAAAATATGGTCATCCTACACTAAATGGCATTTAAATATGTGTTGAAAGTTATAATGTTATACTACGTGTTAGTTAGTTTGCTATACAAAACTAGCAGTAAGCTAGATCAACATTAGAATAACATACTGATCATATTCTAACGTTTCATCACGTTAATAACATTGATTTGTTTTATGTACATTTGCTTACCTGTCAAAAAAAGCTGTCAAGTCATGACTCGTTGTATCATTTGTGCTTTACTTTCGTTCTGGGGAACGAAAAACATTTGCGAGAGAACACAAATGCATTGATTTATTATTTTTCCACTCATCTTATATTTGTTTTCACCACCATGTCCCTTTAAGGGGACATAATTTGCTCACAAAACATTTGCGTTCCCCTGATAAACTTGGCTTCCATTCGAAAAAAATTTTGTTCTCCCCGGAGAAACTTCGCGTTCACTCACGAAAAACACGAAAGGAAACGCGAAAGCATTGACATATTTTTTTTTTCCTCCCATCTCATATTTTTTTCCTTCACCATGTCCCTTTAAGGGCTTTGTACTTTGTACCCAGTCATTTACATCAATTGATTTTAAGCAACTCAATATATGTAGACAGTTCCCCATCCATAACTTATCTACACTCTAAGAAATAAATTGCAAAAAATATACAGCAGCTTGTCACTGGGGCAGTTCTCTCATAGGGACATTGTTGTATACGTTGTATACAGATACTATCTTAACCTTTTATAAAGCCTATGATACCATATTATATTCAAGTTTATAAGGTCACTAAATTATCATCTGCTGAATAGAAAGCTGTTGCACACATTCTTCACAGCCTTCTGTTGTCTGATTGATAGTTCATACTTTCATAATTTCGAAGACTGTGGTATACAAACACGTCTGTTTAAAGTATTTTATTACATTTTATATCAACCCATTCTCACCCCCAAGGCGTCACCTAACTGACGCCTTGGGAAGCATTTGACCATGCTTCAATATTTGACGCTTTAGGCGCCCTTTAGCGTCAGTTAGATGACGCCCTAGGATCGCGTGTACCTACCACGACCCCAGACCTAAACCTAACCGTGTCCTCTAACTGACGCTTTCCTTTAGGTCAAAGGTGACGCCTTGGGGTGAGAATGCGTTGTTTATATTAGTAATATTCAATGCATTCTCACCCCAAGGCGTCACCTTTGACCATGCTTTAATATTTGACGTTTTAGGCGCCCTTTAGCATCAGTTACATGACGCGATCCTACGGCGTCATCTAACTGACGCTAAAGGAAAGCGTCAGGTAGATGACGCAGTTAGGTTTAGGTCTGGGGTGGGGGTAGGGTTACACGCGATCCTAGGGCGTCATCTAACTGACGCTAAAGGGCGCCTAAAGCGTCAGATATTGAAGCATGGTCAAAATACTTCCCAAGGCATCAGTTAGGTGATGCCTTGGGAGAATTTACTGTCCGGAAACATCTTAGGTTTACTTAAATACCAATACTTATTTTTTTTTTATGAGAAGTCATGATAAAATTTATCAAATATGATATAATTGCTTTAGAGGAGCATTTATTTATACATCTATCATTCATCATTGAATTGCATTGCATTTTGTTTTGCCCCTCTCAATTAAACACAAGAGAGCTTTGATCATTAAGCATTTAAAAATCATCTTAATAAGACTTATTATTAAGATATGTAGATTGCATGTGATATTTATGCATTTTATGCAAGTCTGCTATGGTTAAAAAATCATTGATTTACATGACAAGCAATCAGAATTTTATCTTACTTTTTGGATATGTAAATATCAACAACTTCACCAGATTGCATATTTTTAAATCTGAATAAGGTATTTTTTCTCCCTCAAGTAAGCTAAATTTATATCATATTGCTAAAGCCATACAATTCTGGAGTATCAAATAAGATAAAAAAAAAAAAAAAAAACATATTCAGACTTTTTGTTTAAATGTTCGATATAAACCTGTTCCATTTTTTTAAATGTATTTTCAGACTATTATATAATATGTCAGGTTTTACAGGGTATATTTCTCAGATAAGGTGAAACAAATTGTCACTTACACTAGTGACAATCAGTTGTTGTTTTTTTCTGACAGTGTAGGGAATTTGTGCTTTACTTTTGGCCTCATCTAAAAGCTACACAATACAGATATTTTTTTTTGTTTTTCAGAATACTTGCCCAAGACAATAAGTACTTAAATGATTTATGTGTTCACAGGATTATTTAACCCACATTATCTCATGTTTTGTCTTCATTCAGTTTTGAAAAGATAATATGTACTTTGGGCCAATTTCAGAGCTCAATGTATGCAAGTGTTCTGGCTTGGCTTGATATTACATGTAGGAGTTTTTGAGCACAAGTACAGTAAAGTCAGTCATGAAAGGCCTGATTGATGATGTCTATACAAATTATGTCTAATCATCAAGGCTAAATTGTGTAAGTGTAACTACTAAATAAATGGCATAGTTTTTCTTTTAATATTCCATAGTAGTTTGAAGTTGTTCGGAACCATCTCATAATGTGATATGGGTCAACATCTCTATTTGTTGTAATTCAAGCTTTCTGTTCTCTGCAGCACTTTCATTTTCCTATGTGAGGTATACTGTTTAAATTAAATGACCAAACTGCAGATGGTTTCATGAAAAATACAAATTGACCTCTCCGTGTCTATCATGTTTATGAAAAATAAATTCACTCAATTTTAATATTTTAGGTCAGTCACCTTCCCTACAAACCATCGGTAGTACAGTAGTAAAATTCTTGATGCTTTCCTTCTCTAAAGAAAAGTGGGGTATTATTTGTCAAATTGAACTTGTCAGATCCACTTTTATGTGTCTGAATATATTAAATCACAACATATTTCTCATTTTTATATGAAAAAGTAATACAACTTTAACTATAATTAGTTTAATTAGTTCAACTATTATTAGATCAATTAGTTGGGGCAACCATAGTTCATATCCAGTCGGTGTCATTTCCTAGTTCCAAAAAAAAGTTACTACGTTCACACTCTTTTTCTATTCTTTCATTTTCCTAACAGTCCATCTGTTAAATTGAGCTTAAAAGAAAGTGACAGATTTTTTTTTTTTTTTTTTTTTTTAAATACCTGGAAACCTAGAAGAGTAATTAGACGATTGGGCTAGAAGATTTAGCCCAATCTTTATTTAAAACTGAGTTCAGGTAAATTCAGAAATATATAATAAATAATCATTTAATTTAAAAACTATCAGTTATTTATTAAAATATTTTAAAATAAATTCAGCAGAACCACTGAGTTTTTTTTTTCATGCCTTGATTTTTTTTTTCTCCTGTTTTTCATTTTATCCTGAAAAAGAGATTACTGTGCAAGTTTGTGTGGAATACCATCTATCAAATGGAGGCTTGATCAGGTATATGGATCGATTCAATTCACTTTCATGCCCTTGTTTCAGTGACCTCCATGATCAAGAGCTTTGTAGTGTAGCAAACCCCATAATGCTGTGCAGCTCTAGCTTCAGACACTTTATCATATCAAATAAATTATACAGCAGAATTACTGGGCAACCCAAACAAAGTGTATGCATCCAACAATAAGGTAAAGTGTATTGTAAATACAGAAAATATACAATATACTATTTGCCTACTTTAAAAATGCATCAATGTCATACAATTAAATTATATTTTTTATTATTATTTTTTAGTGAACAAAAAAAATGGTGCAGAATCTTATTAGTATCTTCTGTCACACTTGGTTATAGAGAGTCGCACGAATACAAGGAGTCACTAAAAGCTTCTTTAATGAGCAGAACCCACAAGAGAACACGTCGGAGATAACTCTGAAATAACTGACAATCAAATAAAACATAGATGACGCTTAACAATGGCCCGAAAGAACTAAAGGCGGGCATTCACTGCGATGTCTGTGCGATTTCAGCAAGATTTTCAGCAATACTATGTAATATGTGATGTAAAGCCAAAGCTCGCATTCTCTTACTAGAGGTTCTCTCATATTTTTATAAACTCTCATAAGTTTAGCTTACGCTATGGGAAAGATTTATCTTCTCGATATATTGAAGCCAAAAATTATCCTTAATTTTGTATCTATTGTCACCACAGTGCAGCAGCTTGCAGACCTAGAGCAGGCTATCTAGCGTGCTCTTTGGAAGATTAGATGGAAGCTTAGCTACACCTCCTCATTGAAAATTAAATGTCTAAAAACATTTAGTTCGGTTACAGTAAATTAAAAATTACTTAAAATTAAAATGAATTTTCAGCTTTATTTCAAAAGCAGCTTGTTTAACATGAGCATTTAACAAATTAATAAAAGAGGTGAGAGCTACATCACAGGTGGCTTGGAAGACGAAGGTAATATGGTTTATCCTTTTGCAACACGAACTGGAGCAAAGCAACAGTAATTTGTAGCTATAGATATCTACCGAACTTAAATATCTCCCTCTTTTCGTTTTCTTTCTTGCTGCATTAAAGATGAAACTTCTGTTTTCGTGCAGGCGCAGTGAGGTTTGTAGCTCTGCTTCAACTTTGCGATATACCGGTAATCACAAGGAGCGACCAAAATTTCTGACATGCCAGAATTGCCTCTAGTTCCCACCTTTAAAATTCAAACAGTGCACGACAAAGCTGAAATTCATCTTGATCCGAAAAAAAGAGTTGTATGAGCCACAATTCAGCTCAAAATCAGATGAAAATGGCAGAGTGTATGCCCACCTTAACACAAGGCTTAACACAAGGAGAGTAGAGTAATTGGTATTAACCCCCTCAGAAAATTAACCCCCTCAGACCTGAATTATGTTTCAAGTTTCTGAAAAATATAAAAGTACATTTTCTCAGCTCATGAGGTTTCTATAAATGAAAACAAATGAATTTTTTTATATACAATTGCTGATTGCTGATTGCTCATTGTGATTTTTTTTTTGTCCATTCCAATAGACATCAGGTCAAAACAGGTGTACTTCCCAAAAAATTTACCAACATGAAATAAATTAATAAACATAAAATTTGTTGGTCTATACTTTAAGCTTTTCCTCAAGGTCAAAAAAATTCCAGCAGTATACCATTTCAACTGTAATTTTGAGGTTTTTGTTTTACAGATTGCACATTGATTGATTCGAAGATATTTAGTTTGTTACAAACAATCATATTAGAGTAATTTTCTGTGTGCATCTTTCTTCTTTTAGAACAAAAACTTGAACATTATAACATTACAACTTTAATCATAAGGTTTTTTCGGTAACACTTTACAATAAGGTTCCATTAGTTAACATTAGTTAATGCATTAGTTAAAGGTGCCATATGGAATAATTGAGGTAAAAATATCCAAAAAATGAACTACACACATCAAAAAAATGAGAAGAAATGAGTGCAATGATGTCATTAAAAAACTGACACGTTATAGTGCTGCCGAGATATAAACCTAAATTAGCATGCTAAATTACTAATCCCGGCCCGGCAGGTGTCGTAATACCAATTTCGACCATGGGAGGCGGTATGCAGGCGGGCAACATAACCACCAGCCAAACTCATGTACACGAGTAAGTCGCGCCGGCTTGTGTGTGTGTGCTTGAACCTGATGTCAGTCGTGTGGAAAATACAGCCCACTACTAAATTTCAGTTCAGGGATGAGTTAAAAAAAATGATTGGTCGATATTATGCATGAGGAATACATTTTGGTAAGTTGTAACATACTGTATCTTTCAACAGTGTTCGTGTTCTTTTACCATTAGCTAGTAAAGATGATCGATTCACGTGCACTAGGGATCTGTCGTGTTACATTTACAAGCGCCAAAACTGCATTTATTGTTTGAATTGCGTAATAAAAATAACAGAATCTGAGATCGGTCTCCGTGTCCTTTTCTGTGCATGACAAACTGGATGTGTGGCATGAGAGTGTGTAGTATCAGTTGTGTGTTTCACGGTGAATTTATGAGAGTTGGCAGCTCTGAAAGGTGCTAGCTTGGTCCACATCAGGGAATGCTGTCTGTCAAATTAATTCAAACTAATGATAAAAATGTTAAATGAACAAAACGAATACTATAAACTAGAAATAATAGCCTGTGCTTTAATATTCCGATATCGTCGAAATGCACCGGCTTGTCTATGAGACGGCCTTTATAATTTAGTGTTGAGATGTTGTTCATTTAGTCTCTAATCTCTGAACATCTCAAAATGCTCCACGTGAAACTGCGGTCTTCCAAGCTTTTACTATCGTGTCAATTGATTTGATTAATATGTGCGAGGGAGAGTGGGAGACAGAGCAACACAGCGCTTGCCCGTGTTGTTTGAAGACATGAGGGTTTGTCGCGGCCGCAGAGGTATTTCTGGAGGTATACTGCCTCCATCTGGTATGGAATATGGTGTATGATTTGATTTATTTTATCCCAGAGGGCACCTTTAACATGAACTAACCATGAACAACATATCTGTTCAGCATTAGTTAATATTTGTTAACATTAACTCACACATTTATGCTGAACAGATATGTTGATCATGGTTATTTCATGTTAACTAATGCATTAACTAATGTTAACTAATGGAACCTTATTGTAAAGTGTTACCGTTTTCCTTTTATGTATTGCACATTTGTTTATTCACAACAAAATAACCCTAGGAATCAATCAATGCATTCATGTTAGTCATTTCCTGTGTGCATCCTGTGTTTTCTTGTATTTTTACAGTACTGGCAGTGGCAATAGTAATAACCCACTATTTTTATAATGGCATAAATACTATGTGGTATCTCAATATCTCAGCTCTGGAAGGGTCTAGGGCCTCCATTTTTGCACTCCATTTTGGTCAAAGTCCCATGGCCCTCTATCAGAATCCAGAGTTTCAAGAAGATCAGAGAAACTTAATTTTTCGCCTCGAAAAAACTGACAGGCGTATTTTTGAATTTTGAGTTTCTCTGATCTTCTTGAAACTCTGGATTCTGATAGAGGGGCATGGGACTTAGACCTGAGTGCAAAAATGGAGGCTCTAGACCCTTCCAGAGCTGAGATATTGAGATATTTATAATGGCATAAATGCTATGTGGGATCTCAATATCTCAACTCAGGAAGGGTCTAGAGACTCCATTTTTGCACTCAGGTCCAAGTCTCATGGCCCTCTATCAGAATCCAGAGTTTCAAGAAGATCAGAGAAACTGAAATTTCAACCCCCCAAAAAAAAAAAAAAAAAAAAATCCACAGGGGTACCCTGTCATTTTTTTTTTTTTTTTTCGGTGAGAGAAAAAAAGTTTCTCCAATCTTCTCAAAACTCTGGATTCTGATAGAGGGCCATGTATGCCATTATAAATATTTCAATTGCTGCGTTCCAAACCACATACTTCCCTACTATTTAGTATGGGAAAAAGAGTAGGCGACCGAAAAAGTATGTATGAATCCAAATGAGTAGGCGAGAATTACCTGGGTGAAGTAATGAGTAAACACGGTTCCTTGTGTTTAAATTGTATGTGTTAAACTAGAGTAAAGGTTTTAACTGTTGAAGGTGTAAAGGAGTTGGACAGTATAGAATAGTTGTGATTTTGCTGTAAACACATCTTTTATTATGTATAGCTAGTTAACAGGGGAGCTCCAGTAAGCACATGTACGTTAAGTTACGTTTCTAAAGTGGATTTACATAACCATAGATCTTAAACACGCTTATTTAAAATGTCTATTTACATCAGGAAGGAAAATATTGTATAAGTTTTGAAGGTGAGCACATCCCATCATGAAAAATACATCTGAGTGATGTAACGTTATGTGTGCTATTATGTAGGATAATTCACTGTTGTCAACACTGCTAGACAAATGTGCTGTAAATAAGGCAAATAAACAAATCTATAAAGTAACTAAACATGATATATATTTAATTTGTCCCTTATTAGTGTTGATATATTGAGGAACATTTAAGTTGGATTAAAAGTGAGTTAACACATCAACCAGCATGTAGGCTAAATGCAGTGTTGAGCTCATAATGTGAATCTTGTCTGTATGTTACAGGGACAGAAGAACACGCGTGTGTTTATCGGGTGGAGAGAGGCTCATGATGCTGAATGCTGTCATCAAAGGCTTTGAGTGAGTACACTACAGAAATGGATAGAAAGTACAACATTTTTCTGAGTCTTGATTTCTGTGCATTTGCTGCAGAGCTTTTCTGGCGGAGCAGGACCTGCAAGGAAAGATTATGGCAGTATTTGTTTGGGAAAAAAAGTTTGGGGGATTTTACTCAAATATAAAGTAAGGTTATTTTTAATACATAAATCAAATGACATTGTGCTGTTAAAATGACTGCTTTTGTGTAATGTTTGTGTATTTTTGTAGGATCTGAAATGTCTGCAGACTGGTGTGAGCACTGAGGATGAGGAGCCCAGAGCTGAATCCTGGAATTGGTCCCATGGATGAGACCCTCCATCGCTCCACCTGCCCTTATGATACCCTCCATCTGCCCTTATGAGTCCCTCTATCGCTTCACCTGCCCTTATTGCCTCAGATTGTGAAGCGCAGCACAGCAACAAGCTCTGGGACGAAGGCACAGTCCCCTCTGGTGAATTCATCAGAATAAAGCTGCAGAATGGGACCCGCTGTGTTGAGTCGGCAGTAGGATGTGGTGTTCAGCGCCTCTAAATACATGCTTGTAGTTTGAATAAAGCTTTGTTTCATGTGGTGTTGACTTGTATATGCATTTGTTTATTGTGATGGTTACTTTTATTTGTTCTTTTACTCATTTATTCATGTTTCTTATTGTTGTCAGTATATAAAATATAATTAATTAATGTATGCATTAATTCATCGATTGACGGACAATTGAGATGTTTCACTGCAATGTAAATATAGCAATATAAATGTATTCATGCATAACTGTCAGATGACAAAACAAATCTCATTTTGCTTGTTTTATTAAATTTTATTTTTAGTATGTAAAAAAGTTTTATAATTAAGTATTGTTCAGCATTTAATATTATTGTTGTGTTTAAGTTTTGGGGTGGTCTAACAATGCAATTCATTCTGAGGAAATATTAATTTTTAAGGAGTGATACTTACATTTTTTCGAGTATAAAATCAACAGTTTTCTCCAAAAGAGATCTTCGAGCAGCTGCCCGTCTCCTTTGTGGAGACATTACAAACGCAGAGGAAAACTGTTCTAGGTTGTGCTGTCGAGTTACTGATGTTATGAAGTGTTAGTGCACCTGTTGCATATATATTTTAAACCTATTACACAAGATCATGGAAAGAGACCATAGTTGTATGTAACAATCATAATGACAAAACCGAAAATATAAGGATCATTGGTTTGTGTACATCATAATGTGACATCATAAAATTATATTTATACACAGGAAAAAAACAATAACAAGGCTAAATATCTTCATAATAGTTCTTCATGATACATTAAAAAAATGTGTTGTTGTTATAAGTCTGAGGGATGAAAGGAGGTAAATTCATCAAGAAAAAGAAGAAAACTTTAAGGAGAAACTTTTTTGAGTATAAAATAAAGAAATTGACAACATATTCAAGAGATGACGATTTTTGGGTTTCTTAATTAAAAAAATATCGCTATAAGAATAACACTGTGGGTCACATTAGTAGGGTTTAAAATATAACAACTTAAATCAACCCTAAATGTATTCAAAAAATAAATGGGAAGCTGTTTCTTCAATAAAAGCACAACAAAATGAGGAAGTTTCATCAATATCAAGATATTTATAGATAGATGAATTAAACGTATATTTAAAGTTGTTGCGCTTGTGATAACGCTTAGTAGGTCACATGATAACGTCAACATGGCAGATGTCCGGTTCTCATTCATACTTAACGAGATTTGGTTATAAAGTACCTACTCTTTTAGCACTCGTTGAGTAAGTACTTTTCGAAATTAAGTACCTACTCATTAAGTATGCGGTTTGGAACGCAGCCAATATCTCAGCTCAGGAAGGGTCTAGAGCCTTCATTTTTGCACTCAGGTCCAAGTCTCATCGCCCTCTATCAGAATCCAGAGTTTTGGAAAGATTGGAGAAACTTAATTTTTCGCCCGAAAAAAAAACAAAACGTAAGGGGTACCACTGTCGTTTTTTTTTTTCGGGTCGAATTTTTGAGTTTCGATATCTCAGCTCTGGAAGGGGCTAGAGCCTCCATTTTTGCACTCAGGTCAAAGTCTCATGGCCCTCTATCAGAATCCAGAGTTTGGGGAAGATTGGAGAAACTTAATTTTTCACCCGAAAAAAAAAAACGTAAGGGGTACCACTGTCGTTTTTTTTTCGGGCCGAATTTTTGAGTTTCGATATCTCAGCTCTGGAAGGGGCTAGAGCCTCCATTTTTGCGATCAGGTCTAAGTCTCATGACCCTTTATCAGAATCCAGAGTTTTGAGAAGATTGGAGAAACTTAATTTTTCACCCAAAAAAAAAAACGTAAGGGGTACCACTGTCGTTTTTTTTTCGGGTCGAATTTTTGAGTTTCGATATCTCAGCTCTGGAAGGGGCTAGAGCCTCCATTTTTGCACTCAGGTCAAAGTCTCATGGCCCTCTATCAGAATCCAGAGTTTTGGGAAGATTGGAGAAACTTAATTTTTCACCCGAAAAAAAAAACGTAAGGGGTACCACTGTCGTTTTTTTTTTCGGGGCGAATTTTTGAGTTTCGATATCTCAGCTCTGGAAGGGGCTAGAGCCTCCATTTTTGCACTCAGGTCTAAGTCTCATGACCCTCTATCAGAATCCAGAGTTTTGAGAAGATTGGAGAAACTTAATTTTTCACCCAAAAAAAAAAAAAAACGTAAGGGGTACCACTGTCGTTTTTTTTTCGGGTCGAATTTTTGAGTTTCGATATCTCAGCTCTGGAAGGGGCTAGAGCCTCCATTTTTGCACTCAGGTCTAAGTCTCATGGCCCTCTATCAGAATCCAGAGTTTTGGGAAGATTGGAGAAACTTAATTTTTCACCCGAAAAAAAAAAACCGTAAGGGGTACCACTGTCGTTATTTTTTTCGGGGCGAATTTTTGAGTTTCGATATCTCAGCTCTGGAAGGGGCTAGAGCCTCCATTTTTGCACTCAGGTCTAAGTCTCATGACCCTCTATCAGAATCCAGAGTTTTGAGAAGATTGGAGAAACTTAATTTTTCACCCAAAAAAAAAAAAAACGTAAGGGGTACCACTGTCGTTTTTTTTTCGGGTCGAATTTTTGAGTTTCGATATCTCAGCTCTGGAAGGGGCTAGAGCCTCCATTTTTGCACTCAGGTCTAAGTCTCATGACCCTCTATCAGAATCCAGAGTTTTGAGAAGATTGGAGAAACTTAATTTTTCACCCCCCCAAAAAAACGTAAGGGGTACCACTGTCGTTTTTTTTTTCGGGTCGAATTTTTGAGTTTCGATATCTCAGCTCTGGAAGGGGCTAGAGCCTCCATTTTTGCACTCAGGTCTAAGTCTCATGGCCCTCTATCAGAATCCAGAGTTTTGGGAAGATTGGAGAAACTTAATTTTTCACCCGAAAAAAAAAAACGTAAGGGGTACCACTGTCGTTTTTTTTTCGGGCCGAATTTTTGAGTTTCGATATCTCAGCTCTGGAAGGGGCTAGAGCCTCCATTTTTGCACTCAGGTCTAAGTCTCATGACCCTCTATCAGAATCCAGAGTTTTGAGAAGATTGGAGAAACTTAATTTTTCACCCAAAAAAAAAAATTGTAAGGGGTACCACTGTAATTTTTTTTTCGGGTCGAATTTTTGAGTTTCGATATCTCAGCTCTGGAAGGGGCTAGAGCCTCCATTTTTGCACTCAGGTCAAAGTCTCATGGCCCTCTTTTAGAATCCAGAGTTTTGGGAAGATTGGAGAAACTTAATTTTTCACCCGAAAAAAAAAAACGTAAGGGGTACCACTGTCGTTTTTTTTCGGGGCGAATTTTTGAGTTTCGATATCTCAGCTCTGGAAGGGGCTAGAGCCTCCATTTTTGCACTCAGGTCTAAGTCTCATGACCCTCTATCAGAATCCAGAGTTTTGAGAAGATTGGAGAAACTTAATTTTTCACCCGAAAAAAAAAACGTAAGGGGTACCACTGTCGTTTTTTTTTCGGGGCGAATTTTTGAGTTTCGATATCTCAGCTCTGGAAGGGGCTAGAGCCTCCATTTTTGCACTCAGGTCTAAGTCTCATGACCCTCTATCAGAATCCAGAGTTTTGAGAAGATTGGAGAAACTTAATTTTTCACCCCCCAAAAAAAACGTAAGGGGTACCACTGTCGTTTTTTTTTTCGGGTCGATTTTTTGAGTTTCGATATCTCAGCTCTGGAAGGGGCTAGAGCCTCCATTTTTGCACTCAGGTCTAAGTCTCATGACCCTCTATCAGAATCCAGAGTTTTGAGAAGATTGGAGAAACTTAATTTTTCACCCAAAAAAAAAAAAACGTAAGGGGTACCACTGTCGTTTTTTTTTCGGGTCGAATTTTTGAGTTTCGATATCTCAGCTCTGGAAGGGGCTAGAGCCTCCATTTTTGCACTCAGGTCAAAGTCTCATGGCCCTCTATCAGAATCCAGAGTTTTGGGAAGATTGGAGAAACTTAATTTTTCACCCGAAAAAAAAAAACGTAAGGGGTACCACTGTCGTTTTTTTTCGGGGCGAATTTTTGAGTTTCGATATCTCAGCTCTGGAAGGGGCTAGAGCCTCCATTTTTGCACTCAGGTCTAAGTCTCATGGCCCTCTATCAGAATCCAGAGTTTTGGGAAGATTGGAGAAACTTAGTTTTTCACCCGAAAAAAAAAACGTAAGGGGTACCACTGTCGTTTTTTTTTCGGGGCGAATTTTTGAGTTTCGATATCTCAGCTCTGGAAGGGGTTAGAGCCTCCATTTTTGCACTCAGGTCTAAGTCTCATGACCCTCTATCAGAATCCAGAGTTTTGAGAAGATTGGAGAAACTTAATTTTTCACCCAAAAAAAAAAAAACGTAAGGGGTACAACTGTCGTTTTTTTTATCGGGTCGAATTTTTGAGTTTCGATATCTCAGCTCTGGAAGGGGCTAGAGCCTCCATTTTTGCACTCAGGTCTAAGTCTCATGACCCTCTATCAGAATCCAGAGTTTTGAGAAGATTGGAGAAACTTAATTTTTCACCGACCAAAAAAAACGTAAGGCAGGGTTCACCAATCTCGGTCCTGGAGGGCCACTGTCCCTGCAGAGTTTAGCTCCAACCCTGATCAAACACGCCTACCTGTGAGTTTCTACTGATCCTGAAGACCTTGATTAGCTTGCTCAGGTGTGTTTGATCAGGGTTGGAGCTAAACTATGCAGGGACAGTGGCCCTCCAGGGCCGAGATTGGTGAACCCTGACGTAAGGGGTACCACTGTCGTTTTTTTTTCGGGTCAAATTTTTGAGTTTCGATATCTCAGCTCTGGAAGGGGCTAGAGCCTCCATTTTTGCACTCAGGTCTAAGTCTCATGACCCTCTATCAGAATCCAGAGTTTTGAGAAGATTGGAGAAACTTAATTTTTCACCCAAAAAAAAAAAAACGTAAGGGGTACCACTGTCGTTTTTTTTTCGGGTCGAATTTTTGAGTTTCGATATCTCAGCTCTGGAAGGGGCTAGAGCCTCCATTTTTGCACTCAGGTCAAAGTCTCATGGCCCTCTATCAGAAACCAGAGTTTTGGGAAGATTGGAGAAACTTAATTTTTCACCCGAAAAAAAAAAAACGTAAGGGGTACCACTGTCGTTTTTTTTTCGGGGCGAATTTTTGAGTTTCGATATCTCAGCTCTGGAAGGGGCTAGAGCCTCCATTTTTGCACTCAGGTCTAAGTCTCATGACCCTCTATCAGAATCCAGAGTTTTGAGAAGATTGGAGAAACTTAATTTTTCACCCCCCAAAAAAAACGTAAGGGGTACCACTGTCGTTTTTTTTTCGGGTCGATTTTTTGAGTTTCGATATCTCAGCTCTGGAAGGGGCTAGAGCCTCCATTTTTGCACTCAGGTCTAAGTCTCATGACCCTCTATCAGAATCCAGAGTTTTGAGAAGATTGGAGAAACTTAATTTTTCACCCACCAAAAAAAACGTAAGGGGTACCACTGTCGTTTTTTTTTTCGGGTCGAATTTTTGAGTTTCGATATCTCAGCTCTGGAAGGGGCTAGAGCCTCCATTTTTGCACTCAGGTCTAAGTCTCATGACCCTCTATCAGAATCCAGAGTTTTGAGAAGATTGGAGAAACTTAATTTTTCACCCAAAAAAAAAAAACGTAAGGGGTACCACTGTCGTTTTTTTTTCGGGTCGAATTTTTGAGTTTCGATATCTCAGCTCTGGAAGGGGCTAGAGCCTCCATTTTTGCACTCAGGTCTAAGTCTCATGACCCTCTATCAGAATCCAGAGTTTTGAGAAGATTGGAGAAACTTAATTTTTCACCCAAAAAAAAAAAACGTAAGGGGTACCACTGTCGTTTTTTTTTCGGGTCGAATTTTTGAGTTTCGATATCTCAGCTCTGGAAGGGGCTAGAGCCTCCATTTTTGCACTCAGGTCAAAGTCTCATGGCCCTCTATCAGAATCCAGAGTTTTGGGAAGATTGGAGAAACTTAATTTTTCACCCGAAAAAAAAAAACGTAAGGGGTACCACTGTCGTTTTTTTTTCGGGGCGAATTTTTGAGTTTCGATATCTCAGCTCTGGAAGGGGCTAGAGCCTCCATTTTTGCACTCAGGTCTAAGTCTCATGACCCTCTATCAGAATCCAGAGTTTTGAGAAGATTGGAGAAACTTAATTTTTCACCCCCCAAAAAAAACGTAAGGGGTACCACTGTCGTTTTTTTTTTCGGGTCGATTTTTTGAGTTTCGATATCTCAGCTCTGGAAGGGGCTAGAGCCTCCATTTTTGCACTCAGGTCTAAGTCTCATGACCCTCTATCAGAATCCAGAGTTTTGAGAAGATTGGAGAAACTTAATTTTTCACCCAAAAAAAAAAACGTAAGGGGTACCACTGTCGTTTTTTTCGGGGCGAATTTTTGAGTTTCAATATCTCAGCTCTGGAAGGGGCTAGAGCCTCCATTTTTGCACTCAGGTCTAAGTCTCATGGCCCTCTATCAGAATCCAGAGTTTTGGGAAGATTGGAGAAACTTAGTTTTTCACCCGAAAAAAAAAACGTAAGGGGTACCACTGTCGTTTTTTTTTCGGGGCGAATTTTTGAGTTTCGATATCTCAGCTCTGGAAGGGGCTAGAGCCTCCATTTTTGCACTCAGGTCTAAATCTCATGGCCCTCTATCAGAATCCAGAGTTTTGGGAAGATTGGAGAAACTTAATTTTTCACCCGAAAAAAAAAAAACGTAAGGGGTACCAATGTCGTTTTTTTTTCGGGGCGAATTTTTGAGTTTCGATATCTCAGCTCTGGACGGGGCTAGAGCCTCCATTTTTGCACTCAGGTCTAAGTCTCATGACCCTCTATCAGAATCCAGAGTTTTGAGAAGATTGGAGAAACTTAATTTTTCACCCAAAAAAAAAAAACGTAAGGGGTACCACTGTCGTTTTTTTTTTCGGGTCGAATGTTTGAGTTTCGATATCTCAGCTCTGGAAGGGGCTAGAGCCTCCATTTTTGCACTCAGGTCAAAGTCTCATGGCCCTCTATCAGAATCCAGAGTTTTGAGAAGATTGGAGAAACTTAATTTTTCACCCGAAAAAAAAAACGTAAGGGGTACCACTGTCGTTTTTTTTTCGGCCGAATTTTTGAGTTTCAATATCTCAGCTCTGGAAGGGGCTAGAGCCTCCATTTTTGCACTCAGGTCTTAGTCTCATGACCCTCTATCAGAATCCAGAGTTTTGAGAAGATTGGAGAAACTTAATTTTTCACCCAAAAAAAAAAAACGTAAGGGGTACCACTGTCGTTTTTTTTTCGGGTCGAATTTTTGAGCTTCGATATCTCAGCTCTGGAAGGGGCTAGAGCCTCCATTTTTGCACTCAGGTCAAAGTCTCATGGCCCTCTATCAGAATCCAGAGTTTTGGGAAGATTGGAGAAACTTAATTTTTCACCCGAAAAAAAAAAACGTAAGGGGTACCACTGTCGTTTTTTTTTCGGGGCGAATTTTTGAGTTTCGATATCTCAGCTCTGGAAGGGGCTAGAGCCTCCATTTTTGCACTCAGGTCTGAGTCTCATGGCCCTCTATCAGAATCCAGAGTTTTGGGAAGATTGGAGAAACTTAATTTTTCACCCGAAAAAAAAAAACGTAAGGGGTACCACTGTAGTTTTTTTTCGGGGCGAATTTTTGAGTTTCGATATCTCAGCTCTGGAAGGGGCTAGAGCCTCCATTTTGCACTCAGGTCTAAGTCTCATGGCCCTCTATCAGAATCCAGAGTTTTGGGAAGATTGGAGAAACTTAATTTTTCACCCGAAAAAAAAAAAACGTAAGGGGTACCACTGTCGTTTTTTTTTCGGGCCGAATTTTTGAGTTTCGATATCTCAGCTCTGGAAGGGGTTAGAGCCTCCATTTTTTCACTCAGGTCTAAGTCTCATGACCCTCTATCAGAATCCAGAGTTTTGAGAAGATTGGAGAAACTTAAATTTTCACCCAAAAAAAAAAAACGTAAGGGGTACCACTGTCGTTTTTTTTTTTCGGGTCGAATTTTTGAGTTTCGATATCTCAGCTCTGGAAGGGGCTAGAGCCTCCATTTTTGCACTCAGGTCAAAGTCTCATGGCCCTCTATCAGAATCCAGAGTTTTGAGAAGATTGGAGAAACTTAATTTTTCACCCCAAAAAAAAAAACGTAAGGGGTACCACTGTCGTTTTTTTTTCGGGTCGAATTTTTGAGTTTCGATATCTCAGCTCTGGAAGGGGCTAGAGCCTCCATTTTTGCACTCAGGACAAAGTCTCATGGCCCTCTATCAGAATCCAGAGTTTTGGGAAGATTGGAGAAACTTAATTTTTCACCCGAAAAAAAAAACGTAAGGGGTACCACTGTCGTTTTTTTTTCGGGACGAATTTTTGAGTTTCGATATCTCAGCTCTGGAAGGGGCTAGAGCCTCCATTTTTGCACTCAGGTCTAAGTCTCATGACCCTCTATCAGAATCCAGAGTTTTGAGAAGATTGGAGAAACTTAATTTTTCACCCAAAAAAAAAAACGTAAGGGGTACCACTGTCGTTTTTTTTTCGGGTCGAATTTTTGAGTTTCGATATCTCAGCTCTGGAAGGGGCTAGAGCCTCCATTTTTGCACTCAGGTCAAAGTCTCATGGCCCTCTATCAGAATCCAGAGTTTTGGGAAGATTGGAGAAACTTAATTTTTCACCCGAAAAAAAAAAAACGTAAGGGGTACCACTGTCGTTTTTTTTCGGGGCGAATTTTTGAGTTTCGATATCTCAGCTCTGGAAGGGGCTAGAGCCTCCATTTTTGCACTCAGGTCTAAGTCTCATGGCCCTCTATCAGAATCCAGAGTTTTGGGAAGATTGGAGAAACTTAGTTTTTCACCCGAAAAAAAAAACGTAAGGGGTACCACTGTCGTTTTTTTTTCGGGGCGAATTTTTGAGTTTCGATATCTCAGCTCTGGAAGGGGTTAGAGCCTCCATTTTTGCACTCAGGTCTAAGTCTCATGACCCTCTATCAGAATCCAGAGTTTTGAGAAGATTGGAGAAACTTAATTTTTCACCCCAAAAAAAAAAAAACGTAAGGGGTACCACTGTCGTTTTTTTTTCGGGTCGAATTTTTGAGTTTCGATATCTCAGCTCTGGAAGGGGCTAGAGCCTCCATTTTTGCACTCAGGTCTAAGTCTCATGACCCTCTATCAGAATCCAGAGTTTTGAGAAGATTGGAGAAACTTAATTTTTCACCCACCAAAAAAAACGTAAGGGGTACCACTGTCGTTTTTTTTTTCGGGTCGAATTTTTGAGTTTCGATATCTCAGCTCTGGAAGGGGCTAGAGCCTCCATTTTTGCACTCAGGTCTAAGTCTCATGACCCTCTATCAGAATCCAGAGTTTTGAGAAGATTGGAGAAACTTAATTTTTCACCCAAAAAAAAAAAAACGTAAGGGGTACCACTGTCGTTTTTTTTTCGGGTCGAATTTTTGAGTTTCGATATCTCAGCTCTGGAAGGGGCTAGAGCCTCCATTTTTGCACTCAGGTCTAAGTCTCATGACCCTCTATCAGAATCCAGAGTTTTGAGAAGATTGGAGAAACTTAATTTTTCACCCAAAAAAAAAAAACGTAAGGGGTACCACTGTCGTTTTTTTTTCGGGTCGAATTTTTGAGTTTCGATATCTCAGCTCTGGAAGGGGCTAGAGCCTCCATTTTTGCACTCAGGTCAAAGTCTCATGGCCCTCTATCAGAAACCAGAGTTTTGGGAAGATTGGAGAAACTTAATTTTTCACCCGAAAAAAAAAACGTAAGGGGTACCACTGTCGTTTTTTTTTTCGGGGCGAATTTTTGAGTTTCAAAATCTCAGCTCTGGAAGGGGCTAGAGCCTCCATTTTTGCACTCAGGTCTAAGTCTCATGACCCTCTATCAGAATCCAGAGTTTTGAGAAGATTGGAGAAACTTAATTTTTCACCCCCCAAAAAAAACGTAAGGGGTACCACTGTCGTTTTTTTTTCGGGTCGAATTTTTGAGTTTCGATATCTCAGCTCTGGAAGGGGCTAGAGCCTCCATTTTTGCACTCAGGTCAAAGTCTCATGGCCCTCTATCAGAAACCAGAGTTTTGGGAAGATTGGAGAAACTTAATTTTTCACCCGAAAAAAAAAAAACGTAAGGGGTACCACTGTCGTTTTTTTTTCGGGGCGAATTTTTGAGTTTCGATATCTCAGCTCTGGAAGGGGCTAGAGCCTCCATTTTTGCACTCAGGTCTAAGTCTCATGACCCTCTATCAGAATCCAGAGTTTTGAGAAGATTGGAGAAACTTAATTTTTCACCCCCCAAAAAAAACGTAAGGGGTACCACTGTCGTTTTTTTTTCGGGTCGATTTTTTGAGTTTCGATATCTCAGCTCTGGAAGGGGCTAGAGCCTCCATTTTTGCACTCAGGTCTAAGTCTCATGACCCTCTATCAGAATCCAGAGTTTTGAGAAGATTGGAGAAACTTAATTTTTCACCCACCAAAAAAAACGTAAGGGGTACCACTGTCGTTTTTTTTTTCGGGTCGAATTTTTGAGTTTCGATATCTCAGCTCTGGAAGGGGCTAGAGCCTCCATTTTTGCACTCAGGTCTAAGTCTCATGACCCTCTATCAGAATCCAGAGTTTTGAGAAGATTGGAGAAACTTAATTTTTCACCCAAAAAAAAAAAAACGTAAGGGGTACCACTGTCGTTTTTTTTTCGGGTCGAATTTTTGAGTTTCGATATCTCAGCTCTGGAAGGGGCTAGAGCCTCCATTTTTGCACTCAGGTCTAAGTCTCATGACCCTCTATCAGAATCCAGAGTTTTGAGAAGATTGGAGAAACTTAATTTTTCACCCAAAAAAAAAAAACGTAAGGGGTACCACTGTCGTTTTTTTTTCGGGTCGAATTTTTGAGTTTCGATATCTCAGCTCTGGAAGGGGCTAGAGCCTCCATTTTTGCACTCAGGTCAAAGTCTCATGGCCCTCTATCAGAATCCAGAGTTTTGGGAAGATTGGAGAAACTTAATTTTTCACCCGAAAAAAAAAAACGTAAGGGGTACCACTGTCGTTTTTTTTTCGGGGCGAATTTTTGAGTTTCGATATCTCAGCTCTGGAAGGGGCTAGAGCCTCCATTTTTGCACTCAGGTCTAAGTCTCATGACCCTCTATCAGAATCCAGAGTTTTGAGAAGATTGGAGAAACTTAATTTTTCACCCCCCAAAAAAAACGTAAGGGGTACCACTGTCGTTTTTTTTTTCGGGTCGATTTTTTGAGTTTCGATATCTCAGCTCTGGAAGGGGCTAGAGCCTCCATTTTTGCACTCAGGTCTAAGTCTCATGACCCTCTATCAGAATCCAGAGTTTTGAGAAGATTGGAGAAACTTAATTTTTCACCCAAAAAAAAAAACGTAAGGGGTACCACTGTCGTTTTTTTCGGGGCGAATTTTTGAGTTTCAATATCTCAGCTCTGGAAGGGGCTAGAGCCTCCATTTTTGCACTCAGGTCTAAGTCTCATGGCCCTCTATCAGAATCCAGAGTTTTGGGAAGATTGGAGAAACTTAGTTTTTCACCCGAAAAAAAAAACGTAAGGGGTACCACTGTCGTTTTTTTTTCGGGGCGAATTTTTGAGTTTCGATATCTCAGCTCTGGAAGGGGCTAGAGCCTCCATTTTTGCACTCAGGTCTAAATCTCATGACCCTCTATCAGAATCCAGAGTTTTGAGAAGATTGGAGAAACTTAATTTTTCACCCCCCAAAAAAAAACGTAAGGGGTACCACTGTCGTTTTTTTTTTCGGGTCGAATTTTTGAGTTTCGATATCTCAGCTCTGGAAGGGGCTAGAGCCTCCATTTTTGCACTCAGGTCTAAGTCTCATGGCCCTCTATCAGAATCCAGAGTTTTGGGAAGATTGGAGAAACTTAATTTTTCACCCGAAAAAAAAAAAAACGTAAGGGGTACCAATGTCGTTTTTTTTTCGGGGCGAATTTTTGAGTTTCGATATCTCAGCTCTGGACGGGGCTAGAGCCTCCATTTTTGCACTCAGGTCTAAGTCTCATGACCCTCTATCAGAATCCAGAGTTTTGAGAAGATTGGAGAAACTTAATTTTTCACCCAAAAAAAAAAAACGTAAGGGGTACCACTGTCGTTTTTTTTTTCGGGTCGAATGTTTGAGTTTCGATATCTCAGCTCTGGAAGGGGCTAGAGCCTCCATTTTTGCACTCAGGTCAAAGTCTCATGGCCCTCTATCAGAATCCAGAGTTTTGAGAAGATTGGAGAAACTTAATTTTTCACCCGAAAAAAAAAACGTAAGGGGTACCACTGTCGTTTTTTTTTCGGCCGAATTTTTGAGTTTCAATATCTCAGCTCTGGAAGGGGCTAGAGCCTCCATTTTTGCACTCAGGTCTTAGTCTCATGACCCTCTATCAGAATCCAGAGTTTTGAGAAGATTGGAGAAACTTAATTTTTCACCCAAAAAAAAAAAACGTAAGGGGTACCACTGTCGTTTTTTTTTCGGGTCGAATTTTTGAGCTTCGATATCTCAGCTCTGGAAGGGGCTAGAGCCTCCATTTTTGCACTCAGGTCAAAGTCTCATGGCCCTCTATCAGAATCCAGAGTTTTGGGAAGATTGGAGAAACTTAATTTTTCACCCGAAAAAAAAAAACGTAAGGGGTACCACTGTCGTTTTTTTTTCGGGGCGAATTTTTGAGTTTCGATATCTCAGCTCTGGAAGGGGCTAGAGCCTCCATTTTTGCACTCAGGTCTGAGTCTCATGGCCCTCTATCAGAATCCAGAGTTTTGGGAAGATTGGAGAAACTTAATTTTTCACCCGAAAAAAAAAAACGTAAGGGGTACCACTGTAGTTTTTTTTCGGGGCGAATTTTTGAGTTTCGATATCTCAGCTCTGGAAGGGGCTAGAGCCTCCATTTTGCACTCAGGTCTAAGTCTCATGGCCCTCTATCAGAATCCAGAGTTTTGGGAAGATTGGAGAAACTTAATTTTTCACCCGAAAAAAAAAAAACGTAAGGGGTACCACTGTCGTTTTTTTTTCGGGCCGAATTTTTGAGTTTCGATATCTCAGCTCTGGAAGGGGTTAGAGCCTCCATTTTTTCACTCAGGTCTAAGTCTCATGACCCTCTATCAGAATCCAGAGTTTTGAGAAGATTGGAGAAACTTAAATTTTCACCCAAAAAAAAAAAACGTAAGGGGTACCACTGTCGTTTTTTTTTTTCGGGTCGAATTTTTGAGTTTCGATATCTCAGCTCTGGAAGGGGCTAGAGCCTCCATTTTTGCACTCAGGTCAAAGTCTCATGGCCCTCTATCAGAATCCAGAGTTTTGAGAAGATTGGAGAAACTTAATTTTTCACCCCAAAAAAAAAAACGTAAGGGGTACCACTGTCGTTTTTTTTTCGGGTCGAATTTTTGAGTTTCGATATCTCAGCTCTGGAAGGGGCTAGAGCCTCCATTTTTGCACTCAGGACAAAGTCTCATGGCCCTCTATCAGAATCCAGAGTTTTGGGAAGATTGGAGAAACTTAATTTTTCACCCGAAAAAAAAAACGTAAGGGGTACCACTGTCGTTTTTTTTTCGGGACGAATTTTTGAGTTTCGATATCTCAGCTCTGGAAGGGGCTAGAGCCTCCATTTTTGCACTCAGGTCTAAGTCTCATGACCCTCTATCAGAATCCAGAGTTTTGAGAAGATTGGAGAAACTTAATTTTTCACCCAAAAAAAAAAACGTAAGGGGTACCACTGTCGTTTTTTTTTCGGGTCGAATTTTTGAGTTTCGATATCTCAGCTCTGGAAGGGGCTAGAGCCTCCATTTTTGCACTCAGGTCAAAGTCTCATGGCCCTCTATCAGAATCCAGAGTTTTGGGAAGATTGGAGAAACTTAATTTTTCACCCGAAAAAAAAAAAACGTAAGGGGTACCACTGTCGTTTTTTTTCGGGGCGAATTTTTGAGTTTCGATATCTCAGCTCTGGAAGGGGCTAGAGCCTCCATTTTTGCACTCAGGTCTAAGTCTCATGGCCCTCTATCAGAATCCAGAGTTTTGGGAAGATTGGAGAAACTTAGTTTTTCACCCGAAAAAAAAAACGTAAGGGGTACCACTGTCGTTTTTTTTTCGGGGCGAATTTTTGAGTTTCGATATCTCAGCTCTGGAAGGGGTTAGAGCCTCCATTTTTGCACTCAGGTCTAAGTCTCATGACCCTCTATCAGAATCCAGAGTTTTGAGAAGATTGGAGAAACTTAATTTTTCACCCCAAAAAAAAAAAAACGTAAGGGGTACCACTGTCGTTTTTTTTTCGGGTCGAATTTTTGAGTTTCGATATCTCAGCTCTGGAAGGGGCTAGAGCCTCCATTTTTGCACTCAGGTCTAAGTCTCATGACCCTCTATCAGAATCCAGAGTTTTGAGAAGATTGGAGAAACTTAATTTTTCACCCACCAAAAAAAACGTAAGGGGTACCACTGTCGTTTTTTTTTTTCGGGTCGAATTTTTGAGTTTCGATATCTCAGCTCTGGAAGGGGCTAGAGCCTCCATTTTTGCACTCAGGTCTAAGTCTCATGACCCTCTATCAGAATCCAGAGTTTTGAGAAGATTGGAGAAACTTAATTTTTCACCCAAAAAAAAAAAAAACGTAAGGGGTACCACTGTCGTTTTTTTTTCGGGTCGAATTTTTGAGTTTCGATATCTCAGCTCTGGAAGGGGCTAGAGCCTCCATTTTTGCACTCAGGTCTAAGTCTCATGACCCTCTATCAGAATCCAGAGTTTTGAGAAGATTGGAGAAACTTAATTTTTCACCCAAAAAAAAAAAACGTAAGGGGTACCACTGTCGTTTTTTTTTCGGGTCGAATTTTTGAGTTTCGATATCTCAGCTCTGGAAGGGGCTAGAGCCTCCATTTTTGCACTCAGGTCAAAGTCTCATGGCCCTCTATCAGAAACCAGAGTTTTGGGAAGATTGGAGAAACTTAATTTTTCACCCGAAAAAAAAAACGTAAGGGGTACCACTGTCGTTTTTTTTTTCGGGGCGAATTTTTGAGTTTCAAAATCTCAGCTCTGGAAGGGGCTAGAGCCTCCATTTTTGCACTCAGGTCTAAGTCTCATGACCCTCTATCAGAATCCAGAGTTTTGAGAAGATTGGAGAAACTTAATTTTTCACCCCCCAAAAAAAACGTAAGGGGTACCACTGTCGTTTTTTTTTTCGGGTCGATTTTTTGAGTTTCGATATCTCAGCTCTGGAAGGGGCTAGAGCCTCCATTTTTGCACTCAGGTCTAAGTCTCATGACCCTCTATCAGAATCCAGAGTTTTGAGAAGATTGGAGAAACTTAATTTTTCACCCACCAAAAAAAACGTAAGGGGTACCACTGTCGTTTTTTTTTTCGGGTCGAATTTGTGAGTTTCGATATCTCAGCTCTGGAAGGGGCTAGAGCCTCCATTTTTGCACTCAGGTCTAAGTCTCATGACCCTCTATCAGAATCCAGAGTTTTGAGAAGATTGGAGAAACTTAATTTTTCACCCAAAAAAAAAAAACGTAAGGGGTACCACTGTCGTTTTTTTTTCGGGTCGAATTTTTGAGTTTCGATATCTCAGCTCTGGAAGGGGCTAGAGCCTCCATTTTTGCACTCAGGTCTAAGTCTCATGACCCTCTATCAGAATCCAGAGTTTTGAGAAGATTGGAGAAACTTAATTTTTCACCCAAAAAAAAAAACGTAAGGGGTACCACTGTCGTTTTTTTTTCGGGTCGAATTTTTGAGTTTCGATATCTCAGCTCTGGAAGGGGCTAGAGCCTCCATTTTTGCACTCAGGTCAAAGTCTCATGGCCCTCTATCAGAATCCAGAGTTTTGGGAAGATTGGAGAAACTTAATTTTTCACCCGAAAAAAAAAACGTAAGGGGTACCACTGTCGTTTTTTTTTCGGGGCGAATTTTTGAGTTTCGATATCTCAGCTCTGGAAGGGGCTAGAGCCTCCATTTTTGCACTCAGGTCTAAGTCTCATGACCCTCTATCAGAATCCAGAGTTTTGAGAAGATTGGAGAAACTTAATTTTTCACCCCCCAAAAAAAACGTAAGGGGTACCACTGTCGTTTTTTTTTTCGGGTCGATTTTTTGAGTTTCGATATCTCAGCTCTGGAAGGGGCTAGAGCCTCCATTTTTGCACTCAGGTCTAAGTCTCATGACCCTCTATCAGAATCCAGAGTTTTGGGAAAATTGGAGAAACTTAATTTTTCACCCGAAAAAAAAAAAACGTAAGGGGTACCACTGTCGTTTTTTTCGGGGCGAATTTTTGAGTTTCAATATCTCAGCTCTGGAAAGGGCTAGAGCCTCCATTTTTGCACTCAGGTCTAAGTCTCATGGCCCTCTATCAGAATCCAGAGTTTTGGGAAGATTGGAGAAACTTAGTTTTTCACCCGAAAAAAAAAACGTAAGGGGTACCACTGTCGTTTTTTTTTCAGGTCGAATTTTTGAGTTTCGATATCTCAGCTCTGGAAGGGGCTAGAGCTTCCATTTTTGCACTCAGGTCTAAATCTCATGACCCTCTATCAGAATCCAGAGTTTTGAGAAGATTGGAGAAACTTAATTTTTCAACCACCAAAAAAAAACGTAAGGGGTACCACTGTCGTTTTTTTTTTCGGGTCGAATTTTTGAGTTTCGATATCTCAGCTCTGGAAGGGGCTAGAGCCTCCATTTTTGCACTCAGGTCTAAGTCTCATGGCCCTCTATCAGAATCCAGAGTTTTGTGAAGATTGGAGAAACTTAATTTTTCACCCGAAAAAAAAAAAAAACGTAAGGGGTACCAATGTCGTTTTTTTTTCGGGGCGAATTTTTGAGTTTCGATATCTCAGCTCTGGAAGGGGCTAGAGCCTCCATTTTTGCACTCAGGTCTAAGTCTCATGACCCTCTATCAGAATCCAGAGTTTTGAGAAGATCGGAGAAACTTAATTTTTCACCCAAAAAAAAAAAAACGTAAGGGGTACCACTGTCGTTTTTTTTTTCGGGTCGAATGTTTGAGTTTCGATATCTCAGCTCTGGAAGGGGCTAGAGCCTCCATTTTTGCACTCAGGTCAAAGTCTCATGGCCCTCTATCAGAATCCAGAGTTTTGAGAAGATTGGAGAAACTTAATTTTTCACCCGAAAAAAAAAACGTAAGGGGTACCACTGTCGTTTTTTTTTCGGGCCGAATTTTTGAGTTTCAATATCTCAGCTCTGGAAGGGGCTAGAGCCTCCATTTTTGCACTCAGGTCTTAGTCTCATGACCCTCTATCAGAATCCAGAGTTTTGAGAAGATTGGAGAAACTTAATTTTTCACCCAAAAAAAAAAAACGTAAGGGGTACCACTGTCGTTTTTTTTTCGGGTCGAATTTTTGAGTTTCGATATCTCAGCTCTGGAAGGGGCTAGAGCCTCCATTTTTGCACTCAGGTCAAAGTCTCATGGCCCTCTATCAGAATCCAGAGTTTTGGGAAGATTGGAGAAACTTAATTTTTCACCCGAAAAAAAAAAACGTAAGGGGTACCACTGTCGTTTTTTTTTCGGGCCGAATTTTTGAGTTTCGATATCTCAGCTCTGGAAGGGGCTAGAGCCTCCATTTTTTCACTCAGGTCTAAGTCTCATGGCCCTCTATCAGAATCCAGAGTTTTGAGAAGATTGGAGAAACTTAAATTTTCACCCAAAAAAAAAAACGTAAGGGGTACCACTGTCGTTTTTTTTTCGGGTCGAATTTTTGAGTTTCGATATCTCAGCTCTGGAAGGGGCTAGAGCCTCCATTTTTGCACTCAGGACAAAGTCTCATGGCCCTCTATCAGAATCCAGAGTTTTGGGAAGATTGGAGAAACTTAATTTTTCACCCGAAAAAAAAAAACGTAAGGGGTACCACTGTCGTTTTTTTTTCGGGACGAATTTTTGAGTTTCGATATCTCAGCTCTGGAAGGGGCTAGAGCCTCCATTTTTGCACTCAGGTCTAAGTCTCATGACCCTCTATCAGAATCCAGAGTTTTGAGAAGATTGGAGAAACTTAGTTTTTCACCCCCCCAAAAAAAACGTAAGGGGTACCACTGTCGTTTTTTTTTCGGGTCGAATTTTTGAGTTTCGATATCTCAGCTCTGGAAGGGGCTAGAGCCTCCATTTTTGCACTCAGGTCTGAGTCTCATGGCCCTCTATCAGAATCCAGAGTTTTGGGAAAATTGGAGAAACTTAATTTTTCACCCGAAAAAAAAAAAAACGTAAGGGGTACCACTGTCGTTTTTTTTTTCGGGGCGAATTTTTGAGTTTCGATATCTCAGCTCTGGAAAGGGCTAGAGCCTCCATTTTTGCACTCAGGTCTAAGTCTCATGACCCTCTATCAGAATCCAGAGTTTTGAGAAGATTGGAGAAACTTAATTTTTCACCCACCAAAAAAAACGTAAGGGGTACCACTGTCGTTTTTTTTTTCGGGTCGAATTTTTGAGTTTCGATATCTCAGCTCTGGAAGGGGCTAGAGCCTCCATTTTTGCACTCAGGTCTAAGTCTCATGACCCTCTATCAGAATCCAGAGTTTTGAGAAGATTGGAGAAACTTAATTTTTCACCCAAAAAAAAAAAAAACGTAAGGGGTACCACTGTCGTTTTTTTTTCGGGTCGAATTTTTGAGTTTCGATATCTCAGCTCTGGAAGGGGCTAGAGCCTCCATTTTTGCACTCAGGTCTAAGTCTCATGACCCTCTATCAGAATCCAGAGTTTTGAGAAGATTGGAGAAACTTAATTTTTCACCCAAAAAAAAAAAACGTAAGGGGTACCACTGTCGTTTTTTTTTCGGGTCGAATTTTTGAGTTTCGATATCTCAGCTCTGGAAGGGGCTAGAGCCTCCATTTTTGCACTCAGGTCAAAGTCTCATGGCCCTCTATCAGAAACCAGAGTTTTGGGAAGATTGGAGAAACTTAATTTTTCACCCGAAAAAAAAACGTAAGGGGTACCACTGTCGTTTTTTTTTTCGGGGCGAATTTTTGAGTTTCGATATCTCAGCTCTGGAAGGGGCTAGAGCCTCCATTTTTGCACTCAGGTCTAAGTCTCATGACCCTCTATCAGAATCCAGAGTTTTGAGAAGATTGGAGAAACTTAATTTTTCACCCCCCAAAAAAAACGTAAGGGGTACCACTGTCGTTTTTTTTTTCGGGTCGATTTTTTGAGTTTCGATATCTCAGCTCTGGAAGGGGCTAGAGCCTCCATTTTTGCACTCAGGTCTAAGTCTCATGACCCTCTATCAGAATCCAGAGTTTTGAGAAGATTGGAGAAACTTAATTTTTCACCCACCAAAAAAAACGTAAGGGGTACCACTGTCGTTTTTTTTTTCGGGTCGAATTTGTGAGTTTCGATATCTCAGCTCTGGAAGGGGCTAGAGCCTCCATTTTTGCACTCAGGTCTAAGTCTCATGACCCTCTATCAGAATCCAGAGTTTTGAGAAGATTGGAGAAACTTAATTTTTCACCCAAAAAAAAAAAACGTAAGGGGTACCACTGTCGTTTTTTTTTCGGGTCGAATTTTTGAGTTTCGATATCTCAGCTCTGGAAGGGGCTAGAGCCTCCATTTTTGCACTCAGGTCTAAGTCTCATGACCCTCTATCAGAATCCAGAGTTTTGAGAAGATTGGAGAAACTTAATTTTTCACCCAAAAAAAAAAAACGTAAGGGGTACCACTGTCGGTTTTTTTTCGGGTCGAATTTTTGAGTTTCGATATCTCAGCTCTGGAAGGGGCTAGAGCCTCCATTTTTGCACTCAGGTCAAAGTCTCATGGCCCTCTATCAGAATCCAGAGTTTTGGGAAGATTGGAGAAACTTAATTTTTCACCCGAAAAAAAAAACGTAAGGGGTACCACTGTCGTTTTTTTTTCGGGGCGAATTTTTGAGTTTCGATATCTCAGCTCTGGAAGGGGCTAGAGCCTCCATTTTTGCACTCAGGTCTAAGTCTCATGACCCTCTATCAGAATCCAGAGTTTTGAGAAGATTGGAGAAACTTAATTTTTCACCCCCCAAAAAAAACGTAAGGGGTACCACTGTCGTTTTTTTTTTCGGGTCGATTTTTTGAGTTTCGATATCTCAGCTCTGGAAGGGGCTAGAGCCTCCATTTTTGCACTCAGGTCTAAGTCTCATGGCCCTCTATCAGAATCCAGAGTTTTGGGAAGATTGGAGAAACTTAGTTTTTCACCCGAAAAAAAAAACGTAAGGGTACCACTGTCGTTTTTTTTTTCAGGTCGAATTTTTGAGTTTCGATATCTCAGCTCTGGAAGGGGCTAGAGCCTCCATTTTTGCACTCAGGTCTAAATCTCATGACCCTCTATCAGAATCCAGAGTTTTGAGAAGATTGGAGAAACTTAATTTTTCACCCACCAAAAAAAAAACGTAAGGGGTACCACTGTCGTTTTTTTTTTCGGGTCGAATTTTTGAGTTTCGATATCTCAGCTCTGGAAGGGGCTAGAGCCTCCATTTTTGCACTCAGGTCTAAGTCTCATGGCCCTCTATCAGAATCCAGAGTTTTGGGAAGATTGGAGAAACTTAATTTTTCACCCGAAAAAAAAAAAAAACGTAAGGGGTACCAATGTCGTTTTTTTTTCGGGGCGAATTTTTGAGTTTCGATATCTCAGCTCTGGAAGGGGCTAGAGCCTCCATTTTTGCACTCAGGTCTAAGTCTCATGACCCTCTATCAGAATCCAGAGTTTTGAGAAGATTGGAGAAACTTAATTTTTCACCCAAAAAAAAAAAAACGTAAGGGGTACCACTGTCGTTTTTTTTCGGGTCGAATGTTTGAGTTTCGATATCTCAGCTCTGGAAGGGGCTAGAGCCTCCATTTTTGCACTCAGGTCAAAGTCTCATGGCCCTCTATCAGAATCCAGAGTTTTGAGAAGATTGGAGAAACTTAATTTTTCACCCGAAAAAAAAAACGTAAGGGGTACCACTGTCGTTTTTTTTTCGGGCCGAATTTTTGAGTTTCAATATCTCAGCTCTGGAAGGGGCTAGAGCCTCCATTTTTGCACTCAGGTCTTAGTCTCATGACCCTCTATCAGAATCCAGAGTTTTGAGAAGATTGGAGAAACTTAATTTTTCACCCAAAAAAAAAAACGTAAGGGGTACCACTGTCGTTTTTTTTTTCGGGTCGAATTTTTGAGTTTCGATATCTCAGCTCTGGAAGGGGCTAGAGCCTCCATTTTTGCACTCAGGTCAAAGTCTCATGGCCCTCTATCAGAATCCAGAGTTTTGGGAAGATTGGAGAAACTTAATTTTTCACCCGAAAAAAAAAAACGTAAGGGGTACCACTGTCGTTTTTTTTTCGGGGCGAATTTTTGAGTTTCGATATCTCAGCTCTGGAAGGGGCTAGAGCCTCCATTTTTGCACTCAGGTCTGAGTCTCATGGCCCTCTATCAGAATCCAGAGTTTTGGGAAGATTGGAGAAACTTAATTTTTCACCCGAAAAAAAAAACGTAAGGGGTACCACTGTCGTTTTTTTTCGGGGCGAATTTTTGAGTTTCGATATCTCAGCTCTGGAAGGGGCTAGAGCCTCCATTTTTGCACTCAGGTCTAAATCTCATGACCCTCTATCAGAATCCAGAGTTTTGAGAAGATTGGAGAAACTTAATTTTTCAACCACCAAAAAAAAACGTAAGGGGTACCACTGTCGTTTTTTTTTTCGGGTCGAATTTTTGAGTTTCGATATCTCAGCTCTGGAAGGGGCTAGAGCCTCCATTTTTGCACTCAGGTCTAAGTCTCATGGCCCTCTATCAGAATCCAGAGTTTTGTGAAGATTGGAGAAACTTAATTTTTCACCCGAAAAAAAAAAAAAACGTAAGGGGTACCAATGTCGTTTTTTTTTCGGGGCGAATTTTTGAGTTTCGATATCTCAGCTCTGGAAGGGGCTAGAGCCTCCATTTTTGCACTCAGGTCTAAGTCTCATGACCCTCTATCAGAATCCAGAGTTTTGAGAAGATTGGAGAAACTTAATTTTTCACCCAAAAAAAAAAAAACGTAAGGGGTACCACTGTCGTTTTTTTTTTCGGGTCGAATGTTTGAGTTTCGATATCTCAGCTCTGGAAGGGGCTAGAGCCTCCATTTTTGCACTCAGGTCAAAGTCTCATGGCCCTCTATCAGAATCCAGAGTTTTGAGAAGATTGGAGAAACTTAATTTTTCACCCGAAAAAAAAAACGTAAGGGGTACCACTGTCGTTTTTTTTTCGGGCCGAATTTTTGAGTTTCAATATCTCAGCTCTGGAAGGGGCTAGAGCCTCCATTTTTGCACTCAGGTCTTAGTCTCATGACCCTCTATCAGAATCCAGAGTTTTGAGAAGATTGGAGAAACTTAATTTTTCACCCAAAAAAAAAAAAACGTAAGGGGTACCACTGTCGTTTTTTTTTCGGGTCGAATTTTTGAGTTTCGATATCTCAGCTCTGGAAGGGGCTAGAGCCTCCATTTTTGCACTCAGGTCAAAGTCTCATGGCCCTCTATCAGAATCCAGAGTTTTGGGAAGATTGGAGAAACTTAATTTTTCACCCGAAAAAAAAAAACGTAAGGGGTACCACTGTCGTTTTTTTTTCGGGGCGAATTTTTGAGTTTCGATATCTCAGCTCTGGAAGGGGCTAGAGCCTCCATTTTTGCACTCAGGTCTGAGTCTCATGGCCCTCTATCAGAATCCAGAGTTTTGGGAAGATTGGAGAAACTTAATTTTTCACCCGAAAAAAAAAAACGTAAGGGGTACCACTGTCGTTTTTTTTCGGGGCGAATTTTTGAGTTTCGATATCTCAGCTCTGGAAGGGGCTAGAGCCTCCATTTTGCACTCAGGTCTAAGTCTCATGGCCCTCTATCAGAATCCAGAGTTTTGGGAAGATTGGAGAAACTTAATTTTTCACCCGAAAAAAAAAAAACGTAAGGGGTACCACTGTCGTTTTTTTTTCGGGCCGAATTTTTGAGTTTCGATATCTCAGCTCTGGAAGGGGTTAGAGCCTCCATTTTTTCACTCAGGTCTAAGTCTCATGACCCTCTATCAGAATCCAGAGTTTTGAGAAGATTGGAGAAACTTAAATTTTCACCCCAAAAAAAAAACGTAAGGGGTACCACTGTCGTTTTTTTTTCGGGTCGAATTTTTGAGTTTCGATATCTCAGCTCTGGAAGGGGCTAGAGCCTCCATTTTTGCACTCAGGACAAAGTCTCATGGCCCTCTATCAGAATCCAGAGTTTTGGGAAGATTGGAGAAACTTAATTTTTCACCCGAAAAAAAAAACGTAAGGGGTACCACTGTCGTTTTTTTTTCGGGACGAATTTTTGAGTTTCGATATCTCAGCTCTGGAAGGGGCTAGAGCCTCCATTTTTGCACTCAGGTCTAAGTCTCATGACCCTCTATCAGAATCCAGAGTTTTGAGAAGATTGGAGAAACTTAGTTTTTCACCCCCCCAAAAAAAACGTAAGGGGTACCACTGTCGTTTTTTTTTCGGGTCGAATTTTTGAGTTTCGATATCTCAGCTCTGGAAGGGGCTAGAGCCTCCATTTTTGCACTCAGGTCTGAGTCTCATGGCCCTCTATCAGAATCCAGAGTTTTGGGAAAATTGGAGAAACTTAATTTTTCACCCGAAAAAAAAAAAAACGTAAGGGGTACCACTGTCGTTTTTTTTTCGGGGCGAATTTTTGAGTTTCGATATCTCAGCTCTGGAAAGGGCTAGAGCCTCCATTTTTGCACTCAGGTCTAAGTCTCATGACCCTCTATCAGAATCCAGAGTTTTGAGAAGATTGGAGAAACTTAATTTTTCACCCACCAAAAAAAACGTAAGGGGTACCACTGTCGTTTTTTTTTTCGGGTCGAATTTTTGAGTTTCGATATCTCAGCTCTGGAAGGGGCTAGAGCCTCCATTTTTGCACTCAGGTCTAAGTCTCATGACCCTCTATCAGAATCCAGAGTTTTGAGAAGATTGGAGAAACTTAATTTTTCACCCAAAAAAAAAAAAAAACGTAAGGGGTACCACTGTCGTTTTTTTTTCGGGTCGAATTTTTGAGTTTCGATATCTCAGCTCTGGAAGGGGCTAGAGCCTCCATTTTTGCACTCAGGTCTAAGTCTCATGACCCTCTATCAGAATCCAGAGTTTTGAGAAGATTGGAGAAACTTAATTTTTCACCCAAAAAAAAAAAACGTAAGGGGTACCACTGTCGTTTTTTTTTCGGGTCGAATTTTTGAGTTTCGATATCTCAGCTCTGGAAGGGGCTAGAGCCTCCATTTTTGCACTCAGGTCAAAGTCTCATGGCCCTCTATCAGAAACCAGAGTTTTGGGAAGATTGGAGAAACTTAATTTTTCACCCGAAAAAAAAACGTAAGGGGTACCACTGTCGTTTTTTTTTTCGGGGCGAATTTTTGAGTTTCGATATCTCAGCTCTGGAAGGGGCTAGAGCCTCCATTTTTGCACTCAGGTCTAAGTCTCATGACCCTCTATCAGAATCCAGAGTTTTGAGAAGATTGGAGAAACTTAATTTTTCACCCCCCAAAAAAAACGTAAGGGGTACCACTGTCGTTTTTTTTTTTCGGGTCGATTTTTTGAGTTTCGATATCTCAGCTCTGGAAGGGGCTAGAGCCTCCATTTTTGCACTCAGGTCTAAGTCTCATGACCCTCTATCAGAATCCAGAGTTTTGAGAAGATTGGAGAAACTTAATTTTTCACCCACCAAAAAAAACGTAAGGGGTACCACTGTCGTTTTTTTTTTCGGGTCGAATTTGTGAGTTTCGATATCTCAGCTCTGGAAGGGGCTAGAGCCTCCATTTTTGCACTCAGGTCTAAGTCTCATGACCCTCTATCAGAATCCAGAGTTTTGAGAAGATTGGAGAAACTTAATTTTTCACCCAAAAAAAAAAAACGTAAGGGGTACCACTGTCGTTTTTTTTTCGGGTCGAATTTTTGAGTTTCGATATCTCAGCTCTGGAAGGGGCTAGAGCCTCCATTTTTGCACTCAGGTCTAAGTCTCATGACCCTCTATCAGAATCCAGAGTTTTGAGAAGATTGGAGAAACTTAATTTTTCACCCAAAAAAAAAAAACGTAAGGGGTACCACTGTCGTTTTTTTTTCGGGTCGAATTTTTGAGTTTCGATATCTCAGCTCTGGAAGGGGCTAGAGCCTCCATTTTTGCACTCAGGTCAAAGTCTCATGGCCCTCTATCAGAATCCAGAGTTTTGGGAAGATTGGAGAAACTTAATTTTTCACCCGAAAAAAAAAACGTAAGGGGTACCACTGTCGTTTTTTTTTCGGGGCGAATTTTTGAGTTTCGATATCTCAGCTCTGGAAGGGGCTAGAGCCTCCATTTTTGCACTCAGGTCTAAGTCTCATGACCCTCTATCAGAATCCAGAGTTTTGAGAAGATTGGAGAAACTTAATTTTTCACCCCCCAAAAAAAACGTAAGGGGTACCACTGTCGTTTTTTTTTTCGGGTCGATTTTTTGAGTTTCGATATCTCAGCTCTGGAAGGGGCTAGAGCCTCCATTTTTGCACTCAGGTCTAAGTCTCATGGCCCTCTATCAGAATCCAGAGTTTTGGGAAGATTGGAGAAACTTAGTTTTTCACCCGAAAAAAAAAACGTAAGGGGTACCACTGTCGTTTTTTTTTTCAGGTCGAATTTTTGAGTTTCGATATCTCAGCTCTGGAAGGGGCTAGAGCCTCCATTTTTGCACTCAGGTCTAAATCTCATGACCCTCTATCAGAATCCAGAGTTTTGAGAAGATTGGAGAAACTTAATTTTTCACCCACCAAAAAAAAACGTAAGGGGTACCACTGTCGTTTTTTTTTTTCGGGTCGAATTTTTGAGTTTCGATATCTCAGCTCTGGAAGGGGCTAGAGCCTCCATTTTTGCACTCAGGTCTAAGTCTCATGGCCCTCTATCAGAATCCAGAGTTTTGGGAAGATTGGAGAAACTTAATTTTTCACCCGAAAAAAAAAAAAACGTAAGGGGTACCAATGTCGTTTTTTTTTCGGGGCGAATTTTTGAGTTTCGATATCTCAGCTCTGGAAGGGGCTAGAGCCTCCATTTTTGCACTCAGGTCTAAGTCTCATGACCCTCTATCAGAATCCAGAGTTTTGAGAAGATTGGAGAAACTTAATTTTTCACCCAAAAAAAAAAAAACGTAAGGGGTACCACTGTCGTTTTTTTTCGGGTCGAATGTTTGAGTTTCGATATCTCAGCTCTGGAAGGGGCTAGAGCCTCCATTTTTGCACTCAGGTCAAAGTCTCATGGCCCTCTATCAGAATCCAGAGTTTTGAGAAGATTGGAGAAACTTAATTTTTCACCCGAAAAAAAAAACGTAAGGGGTACCACTGTCGTTTTTTTTTCGGGCCGAATTTTTGAGTTTCAATATCTCAGCTCTGGAAGGGGCTAGAGCCTCCATTTTTGCACTCAGGTCTTAGTCTCATGACCCTCTATCAGAATCCAGAGTTTTGAGAAGATTGGAGAAACTTAATTTTTCACCCAAAAAAAAAAAAACGTAAGGGGTACCACTGTCGTTTTTTTTTTCGGGTCGAATTTTTGAGTTTCGATATCTCAGCTCTGGAAGGGGCTAGAGCCTCCATTTTTGCACTCAGGTCAAAGTCTCATGGCCCTCTATCAGAATCCAGAGTTTTGGGAAGATTGGAGAAACTTAATTTTTCACCCGAAAAAAAAAAACGTAAGGGGTACCACTGTCGTTTTTTTTTCGGGGCGAATTTTTGAGTTTCGATATCTCAGCTCTGGAAGGGGCTAGAGCCTCCATTTTTGCACTCAGGTCTGAGTCTCATGGCCCTCTATCAGAATCCAGAGTTTTGGGAAGATTGGAGAAACTTAATTTTTCACCCGAAAAAAAAAAACGTAAGGGGTACCACTGTCGTTTTTTTTCGGGGCGAATTTTTGAGTTTCGATATCTCAGCTCTGGAAGGGGCTAGAGCCTCCATTTTGCACTCAGGTCTAAGTCTCATGGCCCTCTATCAGAATCCAGAGTTTTGGGAAGATTGGAGAAACTTAATTTTTCACCCGAAAAAAAAAACGTAAGGGGTACCACTGTCGTTTTTTTTTCGGGCCGAATTTTTGAGTTTCGATATCTCAGCTCTGGAAGGGGTTAGAGCCTCCATTTTTTCACTCAGGTCTAAGTCTCATGACCCTCTATCAGAATCCAGAGTTTTGAGAAGATTGGAGAAACTTAAATTTTCACCCAAAAAAAAAAAACGTAAGGGGTACCACTGTCGTTTTTTTTTTCGGGTCGAATTTTTGAGTTTCGATATCTCAGCTCTGGAAGGGGCTAGAGCCTCCATTTTTGCACTCAGGACAAAGTCTCATGGCCCTCTATCAGAATCCAGAGTTTTGGGAAGATTGGAGAAACTTAATTTTTCACCCGAAAAAAAAAACGTAAGGGGTACCACTGTCGTTTTTTTTTCGGGACGAATTTTTGAGTTTCGATATCTCAGCTCTGGAAGGGGCTAGAGCCTCCATTTTTGCACTCAGGTCTAAGTCTCATGACCCTCTATCAGAATCCAGAGTTTTGAGAAGATTGGAGAAACTTAGTTTTTCACCCCCCCAAAAAAAACGTAAGGGGTACCACTGTCGTTTTTTTTTCGGGTCGAATTTTTGAGTTTCGATATCTCAGCTCTGGAAGGGGCTAGAGCCTCCATTTTTGCACTCAGGTCTGAGTCTCATGGCCCTCTATCAGAATCCAGAGTTTTGGGAAAATTGGAGAAACTTAATTTTTCACCCGAAAAAAAAAACGTAAGGGGTACCACTGTCGTTTTTTTTTCGGGGCGAATTTTTGAGTTTCGATATCTCAGCTCTGGAAGGGGCTAGAGCCTCCATTTTTGCACTCAGGTCTAAGTCTCATGACCCTCTATCAGAATCCAGAGTTTTGAGAAGATTGGAGAAACTTAATTTTTCACCCCCCAAAAAAAACGTAAGGGGTACCACTGTCGTTTTTTTTTTCGGGTCGATTTTTTGAGTTTCGATATCTCAGCTCTGGAAGGGGCTAGAGCCTCCATTTTTGCACTCAGGTCTAAGTCTCATGGCCCTCTATCAGAATCCAGAGTTTTGGGAAGATTGGAGAAACTTAGTTTTTCACCCGAAAAAAAAAACGTAAGGGGTACCACTGTCGTTTTTTTTTTCAGGTCGAATTTTTGAGTTTCGATATCTCAGCTCTGGAAGGGGCTAGAGCCTCCATTTTTGCACTCAGGTCTAAATCTCATGACCCTCTATCAGAATCCAGAGTTTTGAGAAGATTGGAGAAACTTAATTTTTCACCCACCAAAAAAAAACGTAAGGGGTACCACTGTCGTTTTTTTTTTTCGGGTCGAATTTTTGAGTTTCGATATCTCAGCTCTGGAAGGGGCTAGAGCCTCCATTTTTGCACTCAGGTCTAAGTCTCATGGCCCTCTATCAGAATCCAGAGTTTTGGGAAGATTGGAGAAACTTAATTTTTCACCCGAAAAAAAAAAAAACGTAAGGGGTACCAATGTCGTTTTTTTTTCGGGGCGAATTTTTGAGTTTCGATATCTCAGCTCTGGAAGGGGCTAGAGCCTCCATTTTTGCACTCAGGTCTAAGTCTCATGACCCTCTATCAGAATCCAGAGTTTTGAGAAGATTGGAGAAACTTAATTTTTCACCCAAAAAAAAAAAAACGTAAGGGGTACCACTGTCGTTTTTTTTCGGGTCGAATGTTTGAGTTTCGATATCTCAGCTCTGGAAGGGGCTAGAGCCTCCATTTTTGCACTCAGGTCAAAGTCTCATGGCCCTCTATCAGAATCCAGAGTTTTGAGAAGATTGGAGAAACTTAATTTTTCACCCGAAAAAAAAAACGTAAGGGGTACCACTGTCGTTTTTTTTTCGGGCCGAATTTTTGAGTTTCAATATCTCAGCTCTGGAAGGGGCTAGAGCCTCCATTTTTGCACTCAGGTCTTAGTCTCATGACCCTCTATCAGAATCCAGAGTTTTGAGAAGATTGGAGAAACTTAATTTTTCACCCAAAAAAAAAAAACGTAAGGGGTACCACTGTCGTTTTTTTTTTCGGGTCGAATTTTTGAGTTTCGATATCTCAGCTCTGGAAGGGGCTAGAGCCTCCATTTTTGCACTCAGGTCAAAGTCTCATGGCCCTCTATCAGAATCCAGAGTTTTGGGAAGATTGGAGAAACTTAATTTTTCACCCGAAAAAAAAAAACGTAAGGGGTACCACTGTCGTTTTTTTTTCGGGGCGAATTTTTGAGTTTCGATATCTCAGCTCTGGAAGGGGCTAGAGCCTCCATTTTTGCACTCAGGTCTGAGTCTCATGGCCCTCTATCAGAATCCAGAGTTTTGGGAAGATTGGAGAAACTTAATTTTTCACCCGAAAAAAAAAAACGTAAGGGGTACCACTGTCGTTTTTTTTCGGGGCGAATTTTTGAGTTTCGATATCTCAGCTCTGGAAGGGGCTAGAGCCTCCATTTTGCACTCAGGTCTAAGTCTCATGGCCCTCTATCAGAATCCAGAGTTTTGGGAAGATTGGAGAAACTTAATTTTTCACCCGAAAAAAAAAACGTAAGGGGTACCACTGTCGTTTTTTTTTCGGGCCGAATTTTTGAGTTTCGATATCTCAGCTCTGGAAGGGGTTAGAGCCTCCATTTTTTCACTCAGGTCTAAGTCTCATGACCCTCTATCAGAATCCAGAGTTTTGAGAAGATTGGAGAAACTTAAATTTTCACCCAAAAAAAAAAACGTAAGGGGTACCACTGTCGTTTTTTTTTTCGGGTCGAATTTTTGAGTTTCGATATCTCAGCTCTGGAAGGGGCTAGAGCCTCCATTTTTGCACTCAGGACAAAGTCTCATGGCCCTCTATCAGAATCCAGAGTTTTGGGAAGATTGGAGAAACTTAATTTTTCACCCGAAAAAAAAAACGTAAGGGGTACCACTGTCGTTTTTTTTTCGGGACGAATTTTTGAGTTTCGATATCTCAGCTCTGGAAGGGGCTAGAGCCTCCATTTTTGCACTCAGGTCTAAGTCTCATGACCCTCTATCAGAATCCAGAGTTTTGAGAAGATTGGAGAAACTTAGTTTTTCACCCCCCCAAAAAAAACGTAAGGGGTACCACTGTCGTTTTTTTTTCGGGTCGAATTTTTGAGTTTCGATATCTCAGCTCTGGAAGGGGCTAGAGCCTCCATTTTTGCACTCAGGTCTGAGTCTCATGGCCCTCTATCAGAATCCAGAGTTTTGGGAAAATTGGAGAAACTTAATTTTTCACCCGAAAAAAAAAAAAACGTAAGGGGTACCACTGTCGTTTTTTTTTTCGGGGCGAATTTTTGAGTTTCGATATCTCAGCTCTGTAAAGGGCTAGAGCCTCCATTTTTGCACTCAGGTCTAAGTCTCATGACCCTCTATCAGAATCCAGAGTTTTGAGAAGATTGGAGAAACTTAATTTTTCACCCCCCAAAAAAAACGAAAGGGGTACGTACCACTGTCGTTTTTTTTTTCAGGTCGAATTTTTGAGTTTCGATATCTCAGCTCTGGAAGGGGCTAGAGCCTCCATTTTTGCACTCAGGTCTAAGTCTCATGGCCCTCTATCAGAATCCAGAGTTTTGGGAAGATTGGAGAAACTTAATTTTTCACCCGAAAAAAAAAAAACGTAAGGGGTACCACTGTCGTTTTTTTTTTCGGGCCGAATTTTTGAGTTTCGATATCTCAGCTCTGGAAGGGGCTAGAGCCTCCATTTTTGCACTCAGGTCAAAGTCTCATGGCCCTCTATCAGAATCCAGAGTTTTGGGAATATTGGAGAAACTTAATTTTTCACCCGAAAAAAAAAACGTAAGGGGTACCACTGTCGTTTTTTTTTCGGGGTGAATTTTTGAGTTTCAATATCTCAGCTCTGGAAGGGGCTAGAGCCTCCATTTTTGCACTCAGGTCTTAGTCTCATGACCCTCTATCAGAATCCAGAGTTTTGAGAAGATTGGAGAAACTTAATTTTTCACCCAAAAAAAAAAAACGTAAGGGGTACCACTGTCGTTTTTTTTTCGGGTCGAATTTTTGAGTTTCGATATCTCAGCTCTGGAAGGGGCTAGAGCCTCCATTTTTGCACTCAGGTCAAAGTCTCATGGCCCTCTATCAGAATCCAGAGTTTTGGGAAGATTGGAGAAACTTAATTTTTCACCCAAAAAAAAAAAAACGTAAGGGGTACCACTGTCGTTTTTTTTTCGGGTCGAATTTTTGAGTTTCGATATCTCAGCTCTGGAAGGGGCTAGAGCCTCCATTTTTGCACTCAGGTCTAAGTCTCATGACCCTCTATCAGAATCCAGAGTTTTGAGAAGATTGGAGAAACTTAATTTTTCACCCAAAAAAAAAACGTAAGGGGTACCACTGTCGTTTTTTTTTCGGGTCGAATTTTTGAGTTTCGATATCTCAGCTCTGGAAGGGGCTAGAGCCTCCATTTTTGCACTCAGGTCTAAGTCTCATGACCCTCTATCAGAATCCAGAGTTTTGAGAAGATTGGAGAAACTTAATTTTTCACCCACCAAAAAAAACGTAAGGGGTACCACTGTCGTTTTTTTTTTCGGGGCGAATTTTTGAGTTTCGATATCTCAGCTCTGGAAGGGGCTAGAGCCTCCATTTTTGCACTCAGGTCTAAGTCTCATGACCCTCTATCAGAATCCAGAGTTTTGAGAAGATTGGAGAAACTTAATTTTTCACCCAAAAAAAAAAAAACGTAAGGGGTACCACTGTCGTTTTTTTTTCGGGTCGAATTTTTGAGTTTCGATATCTCAGCTCTGGAAGGGGCTAGAGCCTCCATTTTTGCACTCAGGTCTAAGTCTCATGACCCTCTATCAGAATCCAGAGTTTTGAGAAGATTGGAGAAACTTAATTTTTCACCCAAAAAAAAAAAAACGTAAGGGGTACCACTGTCGTTTTTTTTTCGGGTCGAATTTTTGAGTTTCGATATCTCAGCTCTGGAAGGGGCTAGAGCCTCCATTTTTGCACTCAGGTCAAAGTCTCATGGCCCTCTATCAGAATCCAGAGTTTTGGGAAGATTGGAGAAACTTAATTTTTCACCCGAAAAAAAAAAACGTAAGGGGTACCACTGTCGTTTTTTTTTCGGGGCGAATTTTTGAGTTTCGATATCTCAGCTCTGGAAGGGGCTAGAGCCTCCATTTTTGCACTCAGGTCTAAGTCTCATGACCCTCTATCAGAATCCAGAGTTTTGAGAAGATTGTAGAAACTTAATTTTTCACCCCCCAAAAAAAACGTAAGGGGTGCCACTGTCGTTTTTTTTTTCGGGTCGATTTTTTGAGTTTCGATATCTCAGCTCTGGAAGGGGCTAGAGCCTCCATTTTTGCACTCAGGTCTAAGTCTCATGACCCTCTATCAGAATCCAGAGTTTTGAGAAGATTGGAGAAACTTAATTTTTCACCCCAAAAAAAAAACGTAAGGGGTACCACTGTCGTTTTTTTCGGGGCGAATTTTTGAGTTTCAATATCTCAGCTCTGGAAGGGGCTAGAGCCTCCATTTTTGCACTCAGGTCTAAGTCTCATGGCCCTCTATCAGAATCCAGAGTTTTGGGAAGATTGGAGAAACTTAATTTTTCACCCGAAAAAAAAAACGTAAGGGGTACCACTGTCGTTTTTTTTTCGGGCCGAATTTTTGAGTTTCGATATCTCAGCTCTGGAAGGGGTTAGAGCCTCCATTTTTGCACTCAGGTCTAAGTCTCATGACCCTCTATCAGAATCCAGAGTTTTGAGAAGATTGGAGAAACTTAATTTTTCACCCAAAAAAAAAAAACGTAAGGGGTACCACTGTCGTTTTTTTTGGGGTCGAATTTTTGAGTTTCGATATCTCAGCTCTGGAAGGGGCTAGAGCCTCCATTTTTGCACTCAGGTCTAAGTCTCATGACCCTCTATCAGAATCCAGAGTTTTGAGAAGATTGGAGAAACTTAATTTTTCACCCAAAAAAAAAAAACGTAAGGGGTACCACTGTCGTTTTTTTTTCGGGTCAAATTTTTGAGTTTCGATATCTCAGCTCTGGAAGGGGCTAGAGCCTCCATTTTTGCACTCAGGTCTAAGTCTCATGACCCTCTATCAGAATCCAGAGTTTTGAGAAGATTGGAGAAACTTAATTTTTCACCCAAAAAAAAAACGTAAGGGGTACCACTGTCGTTTTTTTTTCGGGTCGAATTTTTGAGTTTCGATATCTCAGCTCTGGAAGGGGCTAGAGCCTCCATTTTTGCACTCAGGTCTAAGTCCCATGACCCTCTATCAGAATCCAGAGTTTTGAGAAGATTGGAGAAACTTAATTTTTCACCCACCAAAAAAAACGTAAGGGGTACCACTGTCGTTTTTTTTTTCGGGGCGAATTTTTGAGTTTCGATATCTCAGCTCTGGAAGGGGCTAGAGCCTCCATTTTTGCACTCAGGTCTAAGTCTCATGACCCTCTATCAGAATCCAGAGTTTTGAGAAGATTGGAGAAACTTAATTTTTCACCCAAAAAAAAAAAAACGTAAGGGGTACCACTGTCGTTTTTTTTTCGGGTCGAATTTTTGAGTTTCGATATCTCAGCTCTGGAAGGGGCTAGAGCCTCCATTTTTGCACTCAGGTCTAAGTCTCATGACCCTCTATCAGAATCCAGAGTTTTGAGAAGATTGGAGAAACTTAATTTTTCACCCAAAAAAAAAAAACGTAAGGGGTACCACTGTCGTTTTTTTTTCGGGTCGAATTTTTGAGTTTCGATATCTCAGCTCTGGAAGGGGCTAGAGCCTCCATTTTTGCACTCAGGTCAAAGTCTCATGGCCCTCTATCAGAATCCAGAGTTTTGGGAAGATTGGAGAAACTTAATTTTTCACCCGAAAAAAAAAACGTAAGGGGTACCACTGTCGTTTTTTTTTCGGGGCGAATTTTTGAGTTTCGATATCTCAGCTCTGGAAGGGGCTAGAGCCTCCATTTTTGCACTCAGGTCTAAGTCTCATGACCCTCTATCAGAATCCAGAGTTTTGAGAAGATTGTAGAAACTTAATTTTTCACCCCCCAAAAAAAACGTAAGGGGTGCCACTGTCGTTTTTTTTTTCGGGTCGATTTTTTGAGTTTCGATATCTCAGCTCTGGAAGGGGCTAGAGCCTCCATTTTTGCACTCAGGTCTAAGTCTCATGACCCTCTATCAGAATCCAGAGTTTTGAGAAGATTGGAGAAACTTAATTTTTCACCCCAAAAAAAAAACGTAAGGGGTACCACTGTCGTTTTTTTCGGGGCGAATTTTTGAGTTTCAATATCTCAGCTCTGGAAGGGGCTAGAGCCTCCATTTTTGCACTCAGGTCTAAGTCTCATGGCCCTCTATCAGAATCCAGAGTTTTGGGAAGATTGGAGAAACTTAGTTTTTCACCCGAAAAAAAAAACGTAAGGGGTACCACTGTCGTTTTTTTTTCGGGGCGAATTTTTGAGTTTCGATATCTCAGCTCTGGAAGGGGCTAGAGCCTCCATTTTTGCACTCAGGTCTAAATCTCATGACCCTCTATCAGAATCCAGAGTTTTGAGAAGATTGGAGAAACTTAATTTTTCACCCCCCCAAAAAAAAACGTAAGGGGTACCACTGTCGTTTTTTTTTTCGGGTCGAATTTTTGAGTTTCGATATCTCAGCTCTGGAAGGGGCTAGAGCCTCCATTTTTGCACTCAGGTCTAAGTCTCATGGCCCTCTATCAGAATCCAGAGTTTTGGGAAGATTGGAGAAACTTAATTTTTCACCCGAAAAAAAAAAAAACGTAAGGGGTACCAATGTCGTTTTTTTTTCGGGGCGAATTTTTGAGTTTCGATATCTCAGCTCTGGAAGGGGCTAGAGCCTCCATTTTTGCACTCAGGTCTAAGTCTCATGACCCTCTATCAGAATCCAGAGTTTTGAGAAGATTGGAGGAACTTAATTTTTCACCCGAAAAAAAAAAACGTAAGGGGTACCACTGTCGTTTTTTTTTTCGGGTCGAATGTTTGAGTTTCGATATCTCAGCTCTGGAAGGGGCTAGAGCCTCCATTTTTGCACTCAGGTCAAAGTCTCATGGCCCTCTATCAGAATCCAGAGTTTTGAGAAGATTGGAGAAACTTAATTTTTCACCCGAAAAAAAAAACGTAAGGGGTACCACTGTCGTTTTTTTTTCGGGCCGAATTTTTGAGTTTCAATATCTCAGCTCTGGAAGGGGCTAGAGCCTCCATTTTTGCACTCAGGTCTTAGTCTCATGACCCTCTATCAGAATCCAGAGTTTTGAGAAGATTGGAGAAACTTAATTTTTCACCCAAAAAAAAAAAACGTAAGGGGTACCACTGTCGTTTTTTTTTCGGGTCGAATTTTTGAGTTTCGATATCTCAGCTCTGGAAGGGGCTAGAGCCTCCATTTTTGCACTCAGGTCAAAGTCTCATGGCCCTCTATCAGAATCCAGAGTTTTGGGAAGATTGGAGAAACTTAATTTTTCACCCGAAAAAAAAAAACTTAAGGGGTACCACTGTCGTTTTTTTTTCGGGGCGAATTTTTGAGTTTCGATATCTCAGCTCTGGAAGGGGCTAGAGCCTCCATTTTTGCACTCAGGTCTGAGTCTCATGGCCCTCTATCATAATCCAGAGTTTTGGGAAGATTGGAGAAACTTAATTTTTCACCCGAAAAAAAAAAACGTAAGGGGTACCACTGTCGTTTTTTTTCGGGGCGAATTTTTGATTTTCGATATCTCAGCTCTGGAAGGGGCTAGAGCCTCCATTTTGCACTCAGGTCTAAGTCTCATGGCCCTCTATCAGAATCCAGAGTTTTGGGAAGATTGGAGAAACTTAATTTTTCACCCGAAAAAAAAAAAACGTAAGGGGTACCACTGTCGTTTTTTTTTCGGGCCGAATTTTTGAGTTTCGATATCTCAGCTCTGGAAGGGGTTAGAGCCTCCATTTTTTCACTCAGGTCTAAGTCTCATGACCCTCTATCAGAATCCAGAGTTTTGAGAAGATTGGAGAAACTTAAATTTTCACCCAAAAAAAAAAACGTAAGGGGTACCACTGTCGTTTTTTTTTTCGGGTCGAATTTTTGAGTTTCGATATCTCAGCTCTGGAAGGGGCTAGAGCCTCCATTTTTGCACTCAGGTCAAAGTCTCATGGCCCTCTATCAGAATCCAGAGTTTTGAGAAGATTGGAGAAACTTAATTTTTCACCCCAAAAAAAAAAACGTAAGGGGTACCACTGTCGTTTTTTTTTCGGGTCGAATTTTTGAGTTTCGATATCTCAGCTCTGGAAGGGGCTAGAGCCTCCATTTTTGCACTCAGGACAAAGTCTCATGGCCCTCTATCAGAATCCAGAGTTTTGGGAAGATTGGAGAAACTTAATTTTTCACCCGAAAAAAAAAAACGTAAGGGGTACCACTGTCGTTTTTTTTTCGGGACGAATTTTTGAGTTTCGATATCTCAGCTCTGGAAGGGGCTAGAGCCTCCATTTTTGCACTCAGGTCTAAGTCTCATGACCCTCTATCAGAATCCAGAGTTTTGAGAAGATTGGAGAAACTTAGTTTTTCACCCCCCCAAAAAAACGTAAGGGGTACCACTGTCGTTTTTTTTTTCGGGTCGAATTTTTGAGTTTCGATATCTCAGCTCTGGAAGGGGCTAGAGCCTCCATTTTTGCACTCAGGTCTGAGTCTCATGGCCCTCTATCAGAATCCAGAGTTTTGGGAAAATTGGAGAAACTTAGTTTTTCACCCGAAAAAAAAAAAAACGTAAGGGGTACCACTGTCGTTTTTTTTTTTCGGGGCGAATTTTTGAGTTTCGATATCTCAGCTCTGGAAAGGGCTAGAGCCTCCATTTTTGCACTCAGGTCTAAGTCTCATGACCCTCTATCAGAATCCAGAGTTTTGAGAAGATTGGAGAAACTTAATTTTTCACCCCCCAAAAAAAACGAAAGGGGTACGTACCACTGTCGTTTTTTTTTTCAGGTCGAATTTTTGAGTTTCGATATCTCAGCTCTGGAAGGGGCTAGAGCCTCCATTTTTGCACTCAGGTCTAAGTCTCATGGCCCTCTATCAGAATCCAGAGTTTTGGGAAGATTGGAGAAACTTAATTTTTCACCCGAAAAAAAAAAACGTAAGGGGTACCACTGTCGTTTTTTTTTTCGGGCCGAATTTTTGAGTTTCGATATCTCAGCTCTGGAAGGGGCTAGAGCCTCCATTTTTGCACTCAGGTCAAAGTCTCATGGCCCTCTATCAGAATCCAGAGTTTTGAGAAGATTGGAGAAACTTAATTTTTCACCCAAAAAAAAAAAACGTAAGGGGTACCACTGTCGTTTTTTTTTCGGGTCGAATTTTTGAGTTTCGATATCTCAGCTCTGGAAGGGGCTAGAGCCTCCATTTTTGCACTCAGGTCAAAGTCTCATGGCCCTCTATCAGAATCCAGAGTTTTGGGAAGATTGGAGAAACTTAATTTTTCACCCGAAAAAAAAAACGTAAGGGGTACCACTGTCGTTTTTTTTTCGGGGCGAATTTTTGAGTTTCGATATCTCAGCTCTGGAAGGGGCTAGAGCCTCCATTTTTGCACTCAGGTCTAAGTCTCATGACCCTCTATCAGAATCCAGAGTTTTGGGAAGATTGGAGAAACTTAATTTTTCACCCCCCAAAAAAAACGTAAGGGGTACCACTGTCGTTTTTTTTTTTCAGGTCGAATTTTTGAGTTTCGATATCTCAGCTCTGGAAGGGGCTAGAGCCTCCATTTTTGCACTCAGGTCTAAGTCTCATGGCCCTCTATCAGAATCCAGAGTTTTGGGAAGATTGGAGAAAATTAATTTTTCACCCGAAAAAAAAAACGTAAGGGGTACCACTGTCGTTTTTTTTTCGGGCCGAATTTTTGAGTTTCGATATCTCAGCTCTGGAAGGGGTTAGAGCCTCCATTTTTGCACTCAGGTCTAAGTCTCATGACCCTCTATCAGAATCCAGAGTTTTGAGAAGATTGGAGAAACTTAATTTTTCACCCAAAAAAAAAAAACGTAAGGGGTACCACTGTCGTTTTTTTTGGGGTCGAATTTTTGAGTTTCGATATCTCAGCTCTGGAAGGGGCTAGAGCCTCCATTTTTGCACTCAGGTCTAAGTTTCATGACCCTCTATCAGAATCCAGAGTTTTGAGAAGATTGGAGAAACTTAATTTTTCACCCGAAAAAAAAAACGTAAGGGGTACCACTGTCGTTTTTTTTTCGGGTCGAATTTTTGAGTTTCGATATCTCAGCTCTGGAAGGGGCTAGAGCCTCCATTTTTGCACTCAGGTCAAAGTCTCATGGCCCTCTATCAGAATCCAGAGTTTTGGGAAGATTGGAGAAACTTAATTTTTCACCCGAAAAAAAAAAACGTAAGGGGTACCATTGTCGTTTTTTTTTCGGGCCGAATTTTTGAGTTTCGATATCTCAGCTCTGGAAGGGGTTAGAGCCTCAATTTTTGCACTCAGGTCTAAGTCTCATGACCCTCTATCAGAATCCAGAGTTTTGACAAGATTGGAGAAACTTAATTTTTCACCCAAAAAAAAAAAAACGTAAGGGGTACCACTGTCGTTTTTTTTTTCGGGTCGAATTTTTGAGTTTCGATATCTCAGCTCTGGAAGGGGCTAGAGCCTCCATTTTTGCACTCAGGTCAAAGTCTCATGGCCCTCTATCAGAATCCAGAGTTTTGGGAAGATTGGAGAAACTTAATTTTTCACCCGAAAAAAAAAACGTAAGGGGTACCACTGTCGTTTTTTTTTTCAGGTCGAATTTTTGAGTTTCGATATCTCAGCTCTGGAAGGGGCTAGAGCCTCCATTTTTGCACTCAGGTCTAAGTCTCATGGCCCTCTATCAGAATCCAGAGTTTTGGGAAGATTGGAGAAACTTAATTTTTCACCCCCCAAAAAAACCGTAAGGGGTACCACTGTCGTTTTTTTTTTCAGGTCGAATTTTTGAGTTTCGATATCTCAGCTCTGGAAGGGGCTAGAGCCTCCATTTTTGCACTCAGGTCTAAGTCTCATGGCCCTCTATCAGAATCCAGAGTTTTGGGAAGATTGGAGAAACTTAATTTTTCACCCGAAAAAAAAAAAAACGTAAGGGGTACCAATGTCGTTTTTTTTTTCGGGGCGAATTTTTGAGTTTCGATATCTCAGCTCTGGAAGGGGCTAGAGCCTCCATTTTTGCACTCAGGTCTAAGTCTCATGACCCTCTATCAGAATCCAGAGTTTTGAGAAGATTGGAGAAACTTAATTTTTCACCCAAAAAAAAAAAACGTAAGGGGTACCACTGTCGTTTTTTTTTTCGGGTCGAATGTTTGAGTTTCGATATCTCAGCTCTGGAAGGGGCTAGAGCCTCCATTTTTGCACTCAGGTCAAAGTCTCATGGCCCTCTATCAGAATCCAGAGTTTTGAGAAGATTGGAGAAACTTAATTTTTCACCCGAAAAAAAAAACGTAAGGGGTACCACTGTCGTTTTTTTTTCGGGCCGAATTTTTGAGTTTCAATATCTCAGCTCTGGAAGGGGCTAGAGCCTCCATTTTTGCACTCAGGTCTTAGTCTCATGACCCTCTATCAGAATCCAGAGTTTTGAGAAGATTGGAGAAACTTAATTTTTCACCCAAAAAAAAAAACGTAAGGGGTACCACTGTCGTTTTTTTTCGGGTCGAATTTTTGAGTTTCGATATCTCAGCTCTGGAAGGGGCTAGAGCCTCCATTTTTGCACTCAGGTCAAAGTCTCATGGCCCTCTATCAGAATCCAGAGTTTTGGGAAGATTGGAGAAACTTAATTTTTCACCCGAAAAAAAAAAACGTAAGGGGTACCACTGTCGTTTTTTTTTCGGGGCGAATTTTTGAGTTTCGATATCTCAGCTCTGGAAGGGGCTAGAGCCTCCATTTTTGCACTCAGGTCTGAGTCTCATGGCCCTCTATCAGAATCCAGAGTTTTGGGAAGATTGGAGAAACTTAATTTTTCACCCGAAAAAAAAAAACGTAAGGGGTACCACTGTCGTTTTTTTTCGGGGCGAATTTTTGAGTTTCGATATCTCAGCTCTGGAAGGGGCTAGAGCCTCCATTTTTGCACTTAGGTCTAAGTCTCATGACCCTCTATCAGAATCCAGAGTTTTGACAAGATTGGAGAAACTTAATTTTTCACCCAAAAAAAAAAAAACGTAAGGGGTACCACTGTCGTTTTTTTTTTCGGGTCGAATTTTTGAGTTTCGATATCTCAGCTCTGGAAGGGGCTAGAGCCTCCATTTTTGCACTCAGGTCAAAGTCTCATGGCCCTCTATCAGAATCCAGAGTTTTGGGAAGATTGGAGAAACTTAATTTTTCACCCGAAAAAAAAAACGTAAGGGGTACCACTGTCGTTTTTTTTTCGGGCCGAATTTTTGAGTTTCAATATCTCAGCTCTGGAAGGGGCTAGAGCCTCCATTTTTGCACTCAGGTCTTAGTCTCATGACCCTCTATCAGAATCCAGAGTTTTGAGAAGATTGGAGAAACTTAATTTTTCACCCAAAAAAAAAAAAACGTAAGGGGTACCACTGTCGTTTTTTTTTCGGGTCGAATTTTTGAGTTTCGATATCTCAGCTCTGGAAGGGGCTAGAGCCTCCATTTTTGCACTCAGGTCAAAGTCTCATGGCCCTCTATCAGAATCCAGAGTTTTGGGAAGATTGGAGAAACTTAATTTTTCACCCGAAAAAAAAAACGTAAGGGGTACAGTGTTTCCTCTAGGATTTTTCCAAGCTGTGGGGGCAGGCCCATTTCCCCGGTGGGGGGGGGCCTTGTCTCCCCAAAGTATTATAATCGATCATGCGCATCCCGTGTGCAGAATGATGCACTTGAAGCAACACCAAGTCACAGCAAGCAATGCTTCACATTGAAAAGAACATAGCGAAGGGATTATATCTATAATATGCTTAGTAGGGCTGGACGATTTGGGGAAAATGTCATATTGCCATTGCAATTACTGAGGTCAATATTGCAATTGTGATATGCGATTCCGATATAATAAAATGGTTTCATGAGTCCAACTTGCTTGGTTCTAAAGTAAAATGCACACACAGATTAGTGATCATTCTGTGTATTAATGTTTATTTCTCAACTCAAACTACAGACAACAACTAAATGATTGATAACACCTAATGATCAATAAACCATCAACCAAACCATCATTACAGTGAAAGCCATCAACTTTTTTAAAAAAATTATTAGGCTAAAAAAAAAAATTTTAACAAATTTTAAATTAAGTGAACTTCAAACAATCCCCACATAAACCCATAATAAAAACCATATTTACCTGTGCCCTTCCTGTCTAAACAGGTAGGATACAGAAATTGAATAAAGTTATCAAACAGTATGTGCTGCATGAATTATAAATTATATATAGAATAATCCTTATTAAAGCTACAAAAGTTCTTTAGTCAAGATCAGTGAGTAATTTTCTAATTTCCCTTTATTATTTTAACTTGACTGACAGAACGCTTTATTCGCTGCTGGCCCTTTAAGAGCACACGTTGCCGAGACGCGGATCTCACATGCGCCTCATAGCACAACTCCTTTCGTCCTTAAGACTTTTCTTACGTTATGAAGATACTCGACAAAACGACATTTTGGCATAATTGTGTGTGTTATTGTTCGTTCAAGCTCGAAATTTACTGTAATCTGGCACGCGTCAGTGCATGCGCATTATGGCGCGCGTCTTTCTGCGAGTCTCATTTAGGGCATTCACAGGCAGCTTTTCAGTTCTTGTCGTGCAAAATGCGAAAAGGCATTTGCACGAATAAGAACAGGATCGTGTAACACTAGTCAAAGGATGATAAAAAAGAAGAGATGCTGCGTTAATAGCCCTAATTTGTTTATTTCATATAAAATCGCGGCATTTTGCGTTATATAATTGCATAAGTTTGAGATCGCTATTACGATTGCGATATGATTAATCGTGCAGCACTAATGCTTAGTGTATTCTATATGCAACAGTTTTTTGAGCCTTTTCTTTTAACAGTTTTAAATTTCAGTGCGCATGAAGAACAATAGCACTCTCTCGACTCCATGCTGTAATCTTACATAAAGGGAATGTGAAAGGTATGGGCAATAAACTCTACTCCAGCAAGATAAAGTCATTTTATGAAAACCATAGACCTTTATGCTTTATCTACAAATGAAGTATAATAATGGGAATATTGACCTTGAAGAGAGTGTCGTCGTGTCGCAAACGAACGCGACGAGCTGTGTGAATTCTGAATGGAGAATGACTGAGGCGAGATGACTTTCCGTTAACTTTAACTTAGCGACTAAAATTACACATTATGCAATGACTTTAGAAGTCTTGGAATATAGGGTGAAAACTTGATTGTGCTTTACAAAGTTTTTTATGCCTTTAGTGGGGCTTAACAAAATAACATAATACTATGCAGAATATCGGACGTCACTGAGAAGCTGCAGCCGTGGCGGGAGGATTTTAAGAGTGGCGGCCCGCCACGGGAGAATGAATGTAGAGGAAACACTGGGGTACCACTGTCGTTTTTTTTTCGGGGCGAATTTTTGAGTTTCGATATCTCAGCTCTGGAAGGGGCTAGAGCCTCCATTTTTGCACTCAGGTCTAAGTCTAATGACCCTCTATCAGAATCCAGAGTTTTGAGAAGATTGCAGAAACTTAATTTTTCACCCCCCCAAAAAAAACGTAAGGGGTACCACTGTCGTTTTTTTTTCGGGTCGAAATTTTTGAGTTTCGATATCTCAGCTCTGGAAGGGGCTAGAGCCTCCATTTTTGCACTCAGGTCTAAGTCTCATGGCCCTCTATCAGAATCCATAGTTTTGGGAAGATTGGAGAAACTTAATTTTTCACCCGAAAAAAAAAAAACGTAAGGGGTACCACTGTCGTTTTTTTTTCGGGGCGAATTTTTGAGTTTCGATATCTCAGCTCTGGAAGGGGCTAGAGCCTCCATTTTTGCACTCAGGTCTAAGTCTCATGACCCTCTATCAGAATCCAGAGTTTTGGGAAGATTGGAGAAACTTAATTTTTCACCCCCCAAAAAAACCGTAAGGGGTACCACTGTCGTTTTTTTTTTCAGGTCGAATTTTTGAGTTTCGATATCTCAGCTCTGGAAGGGGCTAGAGCCTCCATTTTTGCACTCAGGTCTAAGTCTCATGGCCCTCTATCAGAATCCAGAGTTTTGGGAAGATTGGAGAAACTTAATTTTTCACCCGAAAAAAAAAAAAACGTAAGGGGTACCAATGTCGTTTTTTTTTTCGGGGCGAATTTTTGAGTTTCGATATCTCAGCTCTGGAAGGGGCTAGAGCCTCCATTTTTGCACTCAGGTCTAAGTCTCATGACCCTCTATCAGAATCCAGAGTTTTGAGAAGATTGGAGAAACTTAATTTTTCACCCAAAAAAAAAAAACGTAAGGGGTACCACTGTCGTTTTTTTTTTCGGGTCGAATGTTTGAGTTTCGATATCTCAGCTCTGGAAGGGGCTAGAGCCTCCATTTTTGCACTCAGGTCAAAGTCTCATGGCCCTCTATCAGAATCCAGAGTTTTGAGAAGATTGGAGAAACTTAATTTTTCACCCGAAAAAAAAAAACGTAAGGGGTACCACTGTCGTTTTTTTTTCGGGCCGAATTTTTGAGTTTCAATATCTCAGCTCTGGAAGGGGCTAGAGCCTCCATTTTTGCACTCAGGTCTTAGTCTCATGACCCTCTATCAGAATCCAGAGTTTTGAGAAGATTGGAGAAACTTAATTTTTCACCCAAAAAAAAAAAACGTAAGGGGTACCACTGTCGTTTTTTTTTCGGGTCGAATTTTTGAGTTTCGATATCTCAGCTCTGGAAGGGGCTAGAGCCTCCATTTTTGCACTCAGGTCAAAGTCTCATGGCCCTCTATCAGAATCCAGAGTTTTGGGAAGATTGGAGAAACTTAATTTTTCACCCGAAAAAAAAAAACGTAAGGGGTACCACTGTCGTTTTTTTTTCGGGGCGAATTTTTGAGTTTCGATATCTCAGCTCTGGAAGGGGCTAGAGCCTCCATTTTTGCACTCAGGTCTGAGTCTCATGGCCCTCTATCAGAATCCAGAGTTTTGGGAAGATTGGAGAAACTTAATTTTTCACCCGAAAAAAAAAAACGTAAGGGGTACCACTGTCGTTTTTTTTCGGGGCGAATTTTTGAGTTTCGATATCTCAGCTCTGGAAGGGGCTAGAGCCTCCATTTTTGCACTTAGGTCTAAGTCTCATGACCCTCTATCAGAATCCAGAGTTTTGAGAAGATTGGAGAAACTTAATTTTTCACCCCCCCAAAAAAACGTAAGGGGTACCACTGTCGTTTTTTTTTCGGGTCGAATTTTTGAGTTTCGATATCTCAGCTCTGGAAGGGGCTGAGCCTCCATTTTTGCACTCAGGTCTAAGTCTCATGGCCCTCTATCAGAATCCAGAGTTTTGGGAAGATTGGAGAAACTTAATTTTTCACTCGAAAAAAAAAAACGTAAGGGGTACCACTGTCGTTTTTTTTTCGGGGCGAATTTTTGAGTTTCGATATCTCAGCTCTGGAAGGGGCTAGAGCCTCCATTTTTGCACTCAGGTCTAAGTCTCATGACCCTCTATCAGAATCCAGAGTTTTGGGAAGATTGTAGAAACTTAATTTTTCACCCCCCAAAAAAAACGTAAGGGGTACCACTGTCGTTTTTTTTTTCAGGTCGAATTTTTGAGTTTCGATATCTCAGCTCTGGAAGGGGCTAGAGCCTCCATTTTTGCACTCAGGTCTAAGTCTCATGGCCCTCTATCAGAATCCAGAGTTTTGGGAAGATTGGAGAAACTTAATTTTTCACCCCCCAAAAAAAACGTAAGGGGTACCACTGTCGTTTTTTTTTTCAGGTCGAATTTTTGAGTTTCGATATCTCAGCTCTGGAAGGGGCTAGAGCCTCCATTTTTGCACTCAGGTCTAAGTCTCATGGCCCTCTATCAGAATCCAGAGTTTTGGGAAGATTGGAGAAACTTAATTTTTCACCCGAAAAAAAAACGTAAGGGGTACCACTGTCGTTTTTTTTTCGGGCCGAATTTTTGAGTTTCGATATCTCAGCTCTGGAAGGGGTTAGAGCCTCCATTTTTGCACTCAGGTCTAAGTCTCATGACCCTCTATCAGAATCCAGAGTTTTGAGAAGATTGGAGAAACTTAATTTTTCACCCAAAAAAAAAAAACGTAAGGGGTACCACTGTCGTTTTTTTTGGGGTCGAATTTTTGAGTTTCGATATCTCAGCTCTGGAAGGGGCTAGAGCCTCCATTTTTGCACTCAGGTCTAAGTTTCATGACCCTCTATCAGAATCCAGAGTTTTGAGAAGATTGGAGAAACTTAATTTTTCACCCGAAAAAAAAAACGTAAGGGGTACCACTGTCGTTTTTTTTTCGGGTCGAATTTTTGAGTTTCGATATCTCAGCTCTGGAAGGGGCTAGAGCCTCCATTTTTGCACTCAGGTCAAAGTCTCATGGCCCTCTATCAGAATCCAGAGTTTTGGGAAGATTGGAGAAACTTAATTTTTCACCCGAAAAAAAAAAAACGTAAGGGGTACCATTGTCGTTTTTTTTTCGGGCCGAATTTTTGAGTTTCGATATCTCAGCTCTGGAAGGGGTTAGAGCCTCCATTTTTGCACTCAGGTCTAAGTCTCATGACCCTCTATCAGAATCCAGAGTTTTGACAAGATTGGAGAAACTTAATTTTTCACCCAAAAAAAAAAAAACGTAAGGGGTACCACTGTCGTTTTTTTTTTTCGGGTCGAATTTTTGAGTTTCGATATCTCAGCTCTGGAAGGGGCTAGAGCCTCCATTTTTGCACTCAGGTCAAAGTCTCATGGCCCTCTATCAGAATCCAGAGTTTTGGGAAGATTGGAGAAACTTAATTTTTCACCCGAAAAAAAAAACGTAAGGGGTACCACTGTCGTTTTTTTTTCGGGCCGAATTTTTGAGTTTCAATATCTCAGCTCTGGAAGGGGCTAGAGCCTCCATTTTTGCACTCAGGTCTTAGTCTCTTGACCCTCTATCAGAATCCAGAGTTTTGAGAAGATTGGAGAAACTTAATTTTTCACCCAAAAAAAAAAAACGTAAGGGGTACCACTGTCGTTTTTTTTTCGGGTCGAATTTTTGAGTTTCGATATCTCAGCTCTGGAAGGGGCTAGAGCCTCCATTTTTGCACTCAGGTCAAAGTCTCATGGCCCTCTATCAGAATCCAGAGTTTTGAGAAGATTGGAGAAACTTAATTTTTCACCCCCCCAAAAAAACGTAAGGGGTACCACTGTCGTTTTTTTTTCGGGTCGAATTTTTGAGTTTCGATATCTCAGCTCTGGAAGGGGCTGAGCCTCCATTTTTGCACTCAGGTCTAAGTCTCATGGCCCTCTATCAGAATCCAGAGTTTTGGGAAGATTGGAGAAACTTAATTTTTCACTCGAAAAAAAAAAACGTAAGGGGTACCACTGTCGTTTTTTTTTCGGGGCGAATTTTTGAGTTTCGATATCTCAGCTCTGGAAGGGGCTAGAGCCTCCATTTTTGCACTCAGGTCTAAGTCTCATGACCCTCTATCAGAATCCAGAGTTTTGGGAAGATTGGAGAAACTTAATTTTTCACCCCCCAAAAAAAACGTAAGGGGTACCACTGTCGTTTTTTTTTTCAGGTCGAATTTTTGAGTTTCGATATCTCAGCTCTGGAAGGGGCTAGAGCCTCCATTTTTGCACTCAGGTCTAAGTCTCATGGCCCTCTATCAGAATCCAGAGTTTTGGGAAGATTGGAGAAACTTAATTTTTCACCCCCCAAAAAAAACGTAAGGGGTACCACTGTCGTTTTTTTTTCAGGTCGAATTTTTGAGTTTCGATATCTCAGCTCTGGAAGGGGCTAGAGCCTCCATTTTTGCACTCAGGTCTAAGTCTCATGGCCCTCTATCAGAATCCAGAGTTTTGGGAAGATTGGAGAAACTTAATTTTTCACCCGAAAAAAAAACGTAAGGGGTACCACTGTCGTTTTTTTTTCGGGCCGAATTTTTGAGTTTCGATATCTCAGCTCTGGAAGGGGTTAGAGCCTCCATTTTTGCACTCAGGTCTAAGTCTCATGACCCTCTATCAGAATCCAGAGTTTTGAGAAGATTGGAGAAACTTAATTTTTCACCCAAAAAAAAAAAACGTAAGGGGTACCACTGTCGTTTTTTTTGGGGTCGAATTTTTGAGTTTCGATATCTCAGCTCTGGAAGGGGCTAGAGCCTCCATTTTTGCACTCAGGTCTAAGTTTCATGACCCTCTATCAGAATCCAGAGTTTTGAGAAGATTGGAGAAACTTAATTTTTCACCCGAAAAAAAAAACGTAAGGGGTACCACTGTCGTTTTTTTTTCGGGTCGAATTTTTGAGTTTCG